>NC_092114.1:28322429-28657429 GCF_045679555.1 Salvelinus alpinus
TTACTGCAACTCGCTGTTGGCTGGGCTCCCTGCCTGTGCCATTAAACCCCTACAACTCATCCAGAACGCCGCAGCCCGTCTGGTGTTCAACTTTCCCAAGTTCTCTCACGTCACCCCGCTCCTCCGCTCTCTCCACTGGCTTCCAGTTGAAGCTCGCATCCGCTACAAGACCATGGTGCTTGCCTACGGAGCTGTGAGGGGAACGGCACCTCCGTACCTTCAGGCTCTGATCAGGCCCTACACCCAAACAAGGGCACTGCGTTCATCCACCTCTGGCCTGCTCGCCTCCCTACCTCTGAGGAAGTACAGTTCCCGCTCAGCCCAGTCAAAACTGTTCGCTGCTCTGGCACCCCAATGGTGGAACAAACTCCCTCACGACGCCAGGTCAGCGGAGTCAATCACCACCTTCCGGAGACACCTGAAACCCCACCTCTTTAAGGAATACCTAGGATAGGATAAAGTAATCCTTCTAACCCCCCCCCCCCTTAAAAGAGTTAGATGCACTATTGTAAAGTGGTTGTTCCACTGGATATCATAAGGTGAATGCACCAATTTGTAAGTCGCTCTGGATAAGAGCGTCTGCTAAATGACTTAAATGTAATGTAAATGTAATTATTATTGCATGCATTATGCTTCTGGAAATCAGGTTGGATCCTGAACATGGTGATAAACAATTTCGTTTTTTTCCCAACAAAACATAACTTTATTAATTTGTCCTTATTACAGTCAATGTTAAATGTATTTATTTAACCAGAAAGTCGAATTGAGTTCAGATTACCTCTGTCCCAAGGGTTGCCGTGGGCACGTCTTGATATCTTAGGTTTGGTTTTGGATTTTCCCCCACTAAAAGGAGAGTTGAAAGGGCCCAATGTACTGTACAAATTAAAGCATATGCTCTTTTATCACAGGAACAGGGAACAGGACAAGCTGGTGAGTGACCTTACTTCCTGTCTGGTGTGACTCTTCAGAAATCCTGCTCCCAGACCCACCAAAGTGCCAACTGCCAACTCACACAGTCCCTCCAGCTTTAATGTTTGTTTTATTTAACCCTAAAATTAAATTGACTGAGAAGAGAATAAATTCTGATTCACAGCACCAAAGTGGAGGAGAAAAGAGAGGAGAGGGGTTGGATGAGCCAGTTGGAAGGTGGGAATAATTAGGTGATGGTCATGATAGTTCGTGTGCCAGGTTGAGAATTTAGCCTGGATACCAGGGTTAACACCCATACTACTACATGTTGTTTATTTAGCGTGGACACCAGGGTTAACACCCATACTGGGTTGGCGCCCCCCCTTGGGTTGTGCCGTGGGGGAGATCTTCGTGGGCTGTACTCGGCCTTGTCTCAGGGTAGTAGGTTGGTGGTTGAAGTTATCCCTATAGTGGTGTGGGGGCTGTGCTTTGGCAAAGTGGGTTGGGTTATATCCTGCCTGTTTGGCCCTGTACGGGGGTATTGTCAGACAGGGCCCCAGTGTCTCTCGACCCCTCCTGTCTCAGCCACCAGTATTTATGCTGCAGTAGTTTATGTGTCGGGGGGCTAGGGTCAGTCTGTTATATCTGGAGTATTTCTCCTGTATTATCCAGTGTCCTGTGTGAATTTAAATATGCTCTCTCTAATTCTCTCTCTCTTTTTCTCTCTTTTTCTCTACTTTTTTCTTTCTTTCTTTCTTTCTTTCTTTCTTTCTTTCTTTCTTTCTTTCTTTCTTTCTTTCTTTCTTTCTTTCTTTCTTTCTCTCTCTTGGAGGACCTGAGCACTAGGACCATGCCTCAGGACTACCTGGCCTGATGACTCCTTGCTGTCCCCAGTCCACCTGGTCATGCTGCTGCTCCAGTTTCAACTGTTTTGCCTGCGGCTATGGAACCCTGACCTGTTCACCGGACGTGCTACCTGTCCCAGACCTTCTGTTTAGGGTTAACTCTAGAGACAGCAGGAGCAGTAGAGATACTCTGAATGATCGGCTATGAAAAGCAAACTGACATTTACTCCTGAGGTGCTGACCTGTTGCACCCTCGACAACCACTGTGATTATTATTATTTGACCCTGCTGGTCATCTATGAACATTTAAACATCTTGGCCATGTTCTGTTATAATCTCCACCCGGCACAGCCAGAAGAGGACTGGTCACCCCTCATAGCCTGGTTCCTCTCTAGGTTTCTTCTTAGGTTCTGGGCTTTCTAGGGAGTTTTTCCTAGCCACCGTGCTTCTATACCTGCGTTGCTTGCTGTTTGGGGTTTTAGGCTCAGTTTCTGTACAGCACTTTGAGATATCAGCTGATGTAAGAAGGGCTTTATAAATACATTTGAATGTTAACACCCATACTACTACATGTTTTTTATTTAGCCTGGACACCAGGGTTAACACCCATACTACATGTTGTTTAGCCTGGACACCAGGGTTAACACCCATACTACATGTTGTTTAGCCTGGACACCAGGGTTAACACCCATACTACATGTTGTTTAGCCTGGACAGCAGGGTTAACACCCATACTACATGTTGTTTAGCCTGGACAGCAGGGTTAACACCCATACTACATGTTGTTTAGCCTGGACACCAGGGTTAACACCCATACTACATGTTGTTTAGCCTGGACACCAGGGTTAACACCCATACTACATGTTGTTTAGCCTGGACACCAGGGTTAACACCCATAATACATGTTGTCTAGCCTGGACACCAGGGTTAACACCCATACTACATGTTGTTTAGCCTGGACACCAGGGTTAACACCCATACTACATGTTGTTTAGCCTGGACACCAGGGTTAACACCCATACTACATGTTGTTTAGCCTGGACACCAGGGTTAACACCCATACTACATGTTGTTTAGCCTGGACACCAGGGTTAACACCCATACTACATGTTGTTTAGCCTGGACACCAGGGTTAACACCCATACTACATGTTGTTTAGCCTGGACACCAGGGTTAACACCCATACTACATGTTGTTTAGCCTGGACACCAGGGTTAACACCCATACTACATGTTGTTTAGCCTGGACACCAGGGTTAACACCCATACTACATGTTGTTTAGCCTGGACACCAGGGTTAAGACCCATACTACTACATGTTTATTTAGCCTGGACACCAGGGTTAAGACCCATACTACTACATGTTGTTTAGCCTGGACACCAGGGTTAACACCCATACTTACAGTGACTCGGGTTGACATCTTATTCCTAGGACAACACCGTTTGAAGGGTGTAAGTCCTTGACTATCCAGCCACCCCCTCTAACCTCCCCCACCCTTCCCTCCCTCTTTCCCTCCCTTTCTCTTCCCATTGTCTCAAGGAGAAAGTGAATCCTGCTTTGTTTCAGAAACAGTCAGACAAGTGTCAACACCTCCTGTTGATCACATTGCATGTGGAGCGCAACCATGTGGTGAGAAACAGACCAAAATAGTATTCAGTAAAATAAACAACGGCAGCACCCTCGTAATGCTTTAAGATTGCCTGTAATTGAAGTTAAATAGAGAGACGATTGCTATTGTTAAACTATCATCTAAAGAGGGAAAAGAATAATGCTGGGACTTCCAAATTCAGGCTATAGTTATGTAACGGAGTAAAGTAAGACTGTTTGGGTCTGAGGTGTTCCTCCTTTTGCTCCACCACCTTTAGACACACACACACACACACACACACACACACACACACACACACACACACACACACACACACACACACACACACACACACACACACACACACACACACACTGCATTAGTTGAGCCAGTCTGTTTACTTGAAAGATAACATTCTGCATGTTGTGTTGACATGAGTCAGATGTTGCACTGCCGTTCAACTCAAAATCTAATAAGTATATGAGAAAATATCTGAGTTAGGTTTCAATCCCTCAGGGCATTTGGAAGGTTCACCTTGCAGAAAACAGGTCACAGATTCCAGAGCTTATTGCTCCCTGATATTATCTACTCAACAATGAGCTTCATTTCCTGCTATTATGAAAAACAAATTAAAACGCTTCATTGAGCCTTATTATGCAATTTACACAGCCGTTAGTTGTTATTAAGGAGTATTTAAGCACAGAAATCATTTTGAATCTGATATTTGTTCACCTTAAAACAAACGAGAGGGGATAATTGATGTTTCACAACATTACACTGTGCTTTTCCAAAAATTACCATGGACCAAAATGTCTTAAATTGTTATTATTGATGCCAGTAAAAAAATGCTGATGCATGAGAAAACTGAGGGGAAAGGTAAGACAATAGGCCACATTTGTAAAGAAGGAAAAACATTTCCCTACACTTTGCAAAGTGTGAAAAGCTCTACTGTAATGTCCTGAGTGTTAGCAAGGGCGAGCCGATGTAGGCCCCCTCTCAGGAAAGCCATGCTGCAGGGAGTGGTTACTCTGGTTCCTCTCTTATCAATGAGTCCCTTCCTCTGCCCGACGGCCTCACCAGCCACACCCTGGCTGCCACAGTTCACACACACTGGAGGTGAGGGAACATCTGAGCTTCACACACACACCCATCCAACAGGAATGATTCCACTCCAACATTCACAGCTCTGGAGTATTGACTGTGCTAGACCTGTGAGACAGACAGGCTTCAAATGACTGGTAATAGTGATAGAAATACCATAATTGTAACGACTTTCTTCCTGGGATGAAGGAGAGGACCAAAATGCAGCGCGGTTAGTGTTCAACATGTTTAATTTGACAATAAACGGTGAACACTTACAACAATACAAAAACAACAAACGTGAAAGCCGAGACAGTCCTATCTGGTGCAGAACACAAACACAGAGACAGGAAACAATCACCCACAAAATCCCAACACAAAACAAGCCTCCTATATATGATTCTCAATCAGGGACAACGATTACCAGCTGCCTCTGATTGAGAACCATATTAGGCTGGACACAGAAACAGACAAACTAGACACACAACATAGAATTCCCACCCAGCTCACGTCCTGACCAACACTAAACAAGCAAAAAACATAATAACTCTGGTCAGGACGTTACAGTACCCCCCTCCTGAGGTGCGGACTCCGAACGCACCCCTACAACTCAAGAGGAGGGTCTGGGTGGGCATCTGTCCGCGGTGGCGGCTCCGGCGCAGGACGAGGACACCACTCCACCCCTGTCTTTGTCCCCCTCCTTAGCGTCCTTTGAGTGGCGACCCTCGCCCACGACCTTGGCCTAAGAATCCTCCCCAAGGCCCCCACATGATTTAGGAGGTAGCTCAGGACAGAGAGGTAGCTCAGGACAAAGAGGTAGCTCAGGACAGAGAGGTAGCTCAGGACAGAGGGGCAGCTCTGGACTAATGGCAGCTCTGGACTGAGTGGCAGCTCCGGACTGAGTGGCAGCTCCGGACTGAGTGGCAGCTCCGGACTGAGTGGCAGCTCCGGACTGAGTGGCAGCTCCGGACTGAGTGGCAGCTCCGGACTGAGTGGCAGCTCCGGACTGAGTGGCAGCTCATGACTGTAGGGCAGCTCATGACTGTAGGGCAGCTCATGACTGTAGGGCAGCTCATGACTGGAGGGCAGCTCATGACTGGAGGGCAGCTCATGACTGGAGGGCAGCTCATGACTGGCTGGCGGCTCCTGACTGGCTGGCGGCTCTGGCAGCTCCTGACTGGCTGGCGGCTCTGGCAGCTCCTGACTGGCTGGCGGCTCTGGCAGCTCCTGACTGGCTGGCGGCTCTGGCAGCTCCTGACTGGCTGGCGGCTCTGGCAGCTCCTGACTGGCTGGCGGCTCTGGCAGCTCCGGACTGGCTGGCGGCTCTGGCAGCTCCGGACTGGCTGGCGGCTCTGGCAGCTCCGGACTGACTCAGATGGCGCTGGGCAGACGGATGGCTCAGATGGTGCTGGGCAGACGGATGGCTCAGATGGCGCTGGGCAGACGGATGGCTCAGATGGCGCTGGGCAGACGGATGGCTCAGATGGCGCTGGGCAGACGGATGGCTCAGACGGCGCTGGGCAGACGGATGGCTCAGACGGTGCTGGGCAGACGGATGGCTCAGACGGCGCTGGGCAGACGGATGGCTCAGACGGCGCTGGGCAGACAGATGGCTCAGACGGCGCTGGGCAGACGAGCAGTGCAGGCGGCGTTGGGCAGACGGCCGACTCTGACCTGCTGAGGCGCACAGTAGGCCTGGTGCGTGGTGCCGGAACTGGTGGTACCGGACTTGAGACACGCACCTTAAGGCTAGTGCGGGGAGCAGGAACAGGGCACACTGGTTTCTCAAAGCGCACTATAGGCCTGGTGCGTGGTGCCGGAACTGGTGGTACCGGACTGAGGGCACGCACCTCAGGGCGAGTGCGGGGAGAAGGAACAGTGCGTACAGGGCTCTGGAGACGCACAGGAGGCTTGATGCGTGGTGCCGGAACTGGAGGCACTGGGCTGGAGACACGCACCACAGGGAGAGTGCTTGGAGGAGGAACAGGGCTCTGGAGACGCACTGGAAGCCTGGTGCGTGGTGTCGGCACTGGGCTGGGGCCACGCACCATAAGGCGAGTGCGGGGTGCTGGAACTGGAGGTACTGGGCTGGGGCGGGAAGGTGGCGCCGGATATACCGGACCGTGCAGGCGTACTGGCTCCCTTGAGCACTGAGCCTGCCCAACCTTACCTGGTTGCATGCTCCCCGTAGCCCGACCAATGCGGGGAGGTGGAATAACCCACACTGGGCTGTGTAGGCGAACCGGGGACACCATGCGTAAGGCTGGTGCCATGTACACCGGCCCGAGGAGACGTACTGGAGGCCAGATATGTAGAGCCGGCTTCATGGCACTTGGCTCAATGCTCACTCTAGCCCGGCCCGTGCGGGGAGGTGGAATAACCCGCACCGGGCTATGCACACGTACAGGAGACACCGTGCGCTCTTCCGCATAACACGGTGTCTGCCCGTACTCCCGCTCTCCACGGTAAGCATGGGAAGTGGGCGCAGGTTTCCTACCTGCCCTCGCCACACTACCCTTTAGCCCCCCCCCAAGAAATTTTTGGGTGAGCCTCTCGGGTTTCCAGCCGCTCTGCCTTGCAAGCGCCTCATAATGCCGCCTCTCCGCTTTTGATGCCTCCAGCTCTGCTTTGGGGCGGTGACACTCCTCTGGCTCTGCCCAGGGTCCTTCTCCGTCTAGAATCTCCTCCCATGTCCATTCCTCCTTGTACCACTGCTGCTGTTGCTGCTGCCCGTTTCCACGCTGCTTGGTCCGGGTTTGGTGGGTGATTCTGTAACGACTTTCTTCCTGGGATGAAGGAGAGGACCAAAATGCAGCGCGGTTAGTGTTCAACATGTTTAATTTGACAATAAACGGTGAACACTTACAACAATACAAAAACAACAAACGTGAAAGCCGAGACAGTTCTATCTGGTGCAGAACACAAACACAGAGACAGGAAACAATCACCCACAAAATCCCAACACAAAACAAGCCTCCTATATATGATTCTCAATCAGGGACAACGATTACCAGCTGCCTCTGATTGAGAACCATATTAGGCTGGACACAGAAACAGACAAACTAGACACACAACATAGAATTCCCACCCAGCTCACGTCCTGACCAACACTAAACAAGCAAAACACATAATAACTCTGGTCAGGACGTTACAATAATACAGAGATTGCTCTGGTAATACCTGTCCATCTCCTCAACCACAGGAAGCCATCAGATCAGACTAGTTTGTTGGTGGACTACACAAAAAGCCTATCTGTTTACTTTAACATAAAAGTGCTAATTGTGAGTGAGTGGACTATCCTGGTTAAATAAATACAAATGGCATGAAATGAAATGAGGAAGTAAATGGGGGACATGGTGACTGGGACTTAATGGGGGTGTGACTTTGTCTCTCGTCATGTAGAACATAGCAGAGAGAGAGGAAGGTACAGTAAAACATCTGGTGCAGATGAAAGCATTTACAGTCCAGATCTGGCTCGCCATTACATTCCTCCACAGAAACACTTAATGACCATGTGCAGAGTGTTTTTTATGGCTT
Organism: Salvelinus alpinus; assembly: GCF_045679555.1. Classification (NCBI taxonomy): domain Eukaryota; kingdom Metazoa; phylum Chordata; class Actinopteri; order Salmoniformes; family Salmonidae; genus Salvelinus; species Salvelinus alpinus. The sequence continues at coordinate 28,330,389 of NC_092114.1, forward strand.
CGAGCTGCTCTTTTATGACCATAGTGTAGGCCTTGTTCAGTGTCACGCAGGAGGAGTGGAGGGTGTGGGGGGAGTGGGTCAGGGAGGGGTGTGACTGGAACAGGGTTTGACATATAGCTTCTGAATCAGCTAGTTCTGAGGGCAGGAAGAAAGCCCATGACGCAGGGACCTGGTCAGCAGGTGAGCTTGATTTATTTCAGAGTCTGCACTTTTGGGACTAATCCATTGGTTCCATCGTACAGGACAAATTAAGCATCCTGACTGGTTGCATCACTGCCTGGTATTGCAACTGCCCGGGCTCCGACTGCAAGGCACTACAGAGGGTAGTGCGTACGGCCCAGTACATCACTGGGGCCAAGCTTCCTGCCATCCACAACCTCTATACCAGGCGGTGTCAGAGGAAGGCCCAAAAAATTGTCAAAGACTCCAGCCACCCTGTCATAGACTGTTCTCTCTGCTACCACACGACAAGCGGTACCGGAGCGCCAAGTCTAGGTCCAGGGCTTCTTAACAGCTTCTACCCCCACCACTCTTTTATGCTGCTGCTACTCTTTGTTTATTATCTATGCATAGTCACTTTACCTACATGTACATATTACTTCAATTACCTCAACTATACGGTGCCCCTGCACATTGACTCTGTACCGGTACCCCCTGTATATAGCCTCGCTTGTTATTTTACTGCTGCTGTTAAATTATTTGTTACTTATATTTTCAATTTTTTACTTAATGCTTATTTTAATTAACTTCTTAAAGCATTGTCGGTTAAGGGCTTGTAAGTAAGTGTTTCACTGTAAGGTCTACACCTGTTGTATTCGGCGCATGTGACAAATACAATTTGATTTGATTTCAAGCACAGCTCAAGTTGAAGGGGCTTGGAGACCGTGCTTTTTTATTTAGCCCACTAATACCATATTACTTACATCAAAAGATTAGAGGGCAAGGGCCCAGGCAGGTGTTGTAGTGGTACAGGAAAGCAGGAAAGTAGGAAGATAGGGAGAATGATAGGACGGTATGGGAACGACTGAACCTTACACCCCAATGTGATAAATAAACTGTGTGTGTGTGTGTGTGTGTGTGTGTGTGTGTGTGTGTGTGTGTGTGTGTGTGTGTGTGTGTGTGTGTGTGTGTGTGTGTGTGTGTGTGTGTGTGTGTGTGTGTGTGTGTGTGTGTGTGTGTGTGTAGGGTTGGGAAGTAACGGATTACATGTTTGGGCTTAGTGGGACTATCATTTGTTTTTCAACAGGACAATGACCCTGTCACACCCTGATCTGTTTCACTTGTCCTGGTGATTATCTCCCCTCTAGGTGTCACCCATCTTCCCCATTAACCCCTGTGTATTTATACCTGTGTTCTTTGTTTGTCCGTTGCCAGTTAGTCTTGTTTGTCAAGTCAACCCGCGTGTTTGTCCTCAGCTCCTGCTTTTTCCAGTCTCTCCTCTTTCTCGCCCTCCTGGTTTTGACCCTTGCCTGTCCTGACTCTGAGCACACCTGCCTGACCACTCTGCCTGCCCCTGACCCTGAGCCTGCCTGCCGACCTGTACCTTTGCCCCACCTCTGGATTTGTCACGCCCTGATCTGTTTCACCTGTCCCTGTGATTGTCTCCACCTTCTCCAGGTGTCGCTTATTTTCCCCAGTGTATTTATCCCTGTGTTTCCTGTCTCTCTGTGCCAGTTCATCTTGTATGTTTAGTCAAGTCAACCAGCGTGTTTTTTCCCCGTACTCCTTTTTCTATTGTCTTTTGCTAGTCTTCTCAGTTTTGACCATTGCCTGACTCTGGACTACTTTCCTGCCTGCCTGATCATCCTGCCTGCCCTGACCTTGAATCTGTCTGCCCTTTGGTACCTATTGGACTCTTAACTGGTTTTGACCATTTGCCTGTACACGACCATTCTCTTGCCTACCCCTTTTTGGATTAATAAACATTGTAAGACTCCAACCATCTGCCTCCTGTGTCTGCATCTGGGTCTCGCCTTGTGCCTTGATAGGATTGTTGATCTCTGCCTACCCTGAGCCTGCCTGCAGTCCAGTACCGTTGCCCCACCTCTGGTTTACTGACCCCTGCCTGCCTTGACCTGTCTATTGCCTGCCACTGTTGGAATATTAAACCATTGTCAATTCGACTTACCTTGATTCCCGATAGACCCAATACACCGCCAGGCTGTGTAAGGGCTATTTTACCAAGAAGGAGAGTGATGGAGTGCAGCATCGGATGACTTGGCCTCCACAATCACCCCACCTCAACCAAATTGAGATGGTATGGGATGAGTCGTACTGCAGGGTGAAGGAAAAGCAGACAACAAGTGCTCAGCATATGTGGGAATTCCTCCAAGACTGTTAGAAAAGCATTCCAGATGACGCTGGTTGAGAGAATGCCAAGAGTGTACAAAGCTGTCATCAAGGCAAAGGGTTGATATTTGAATAATCTGAAATAGAAAATATACTTAGATTTGTTTAACACATTTTTGGTTACTACATGATTCCATATGTGTTATGTCATGGTTTTGATGTCTTCAATATCATTCTACAATGTAGAAAATAGTAAAAATAAAGAAAAACCCTTGAATGAGTAGGTGGTCTAAAACTTTTGACCGGTAGTGTAAGGGATTACAAAAAACGATATCTGTAATCCATTATGTTACCAGCTAAAATATTGTAATCAGATTACAGATATTTTTGAAAAACTAGATGATTACTTCAGATAGCATGTTTGCGAAAAAAAATCTTTGACACTTTGCTGTTTTCTCAATGACATTGAAATCAGCATTGAAAAAGGCGCAAGCTTAAGTTTGTTCCACCTGAACGCGTCTGACCACAAGTCAACGCTAAAATGACACACCAAATGTGTTTGATCGATCGCGGAAAAAACGCAGGAAGAAACTTTTTTAGGCTACAGTCCAATGTATGTCTTCCAATGGTGCGACTGCGGTCGGCATCCAAAGATTATCCAACTTCAATAAGCACTTGGAGGTAAGGACGACAGCAGTGGGGTAGTCTACGGCGATACAGATATCACTTATTGATATCTACATGGCGCATTGATGTGAATCACACTGCTGCTCTATCATTTGGCTATTTGCGATTTACGGATTGTAGTTGTTGTGGATGGTTGTTCACACATCTAAATGTGTATTTGAACCCAATACTGGTTGAATTCAATACGTTTTTATGCTGCCTATCTAACATTGTTTTTGAAACCAGTGAACAGGCAGTGAAAAATGTGCTCTTGCAACAGCTGCATAGTGCGGATCCCAGTCTATGGAATAAAAGTTGGGCTTTTATTTCTCAATCTAATTCATGCTGATAAAAAATGTAATCCATAGACCTAATGGACATATGCTCTACTGTAATGTCCTGTGTTAGCAAGGGCGAGCCGATGTAGGCCTCCTCTCAGGAAAGCCATGCTGCAGGGAGTGGTTACTCTGGTTCCTCTCTTATCAATGAGTCCCTTCCTCTGCCCGACGGCCTCACCAGCCACACCCTGGCTGCCACAGTTCACACACACTGGAGGTGAGGGAACATCTGAGCTTCACACACACACCCATCCAACAGGAATGATTCACAGCTCTGGAGTATTGACTGTGCTAGACCTGTGAGACAGACAGGCTTCAAATGACTGGTAATAGTGATAGAATTGGCTATTTGCGATTTACGGATTGTAGTTGTTGTGGATGGCTGTTCACACATCTAAATGTGTATTTGAACCCAATAATGGTTGAATTCAATAAGTTTTTATGCTGCCTATCTATAAAAAAATAAAATCCATAGGCCTAATGGACATATGCTCAAACTCGCACACTTTTGATAAACTTAAAGAGGCAATCTGTAGTTGCTACATCTATTTTTTTTACTTAAAAAGTATATATATATATACACTACCGTTCAAAAGTTTGGGGTCATATCGAAATGTCCTTGTTTTTGAAAGAAAAGCACATATTTTGTCCACTAAAATAACATCAAATTGATCAGAAATACAGTGTAAACATTGTTAATGTTGTAAATGACTATTGTAGCAGGAAACTGACAATTTTTTATGGAATAACTACATAGGCGTACAGAGGCCCATTATCAGCAACCATCACTCCGGTGTTCCGATGACACGTTGTGTTAGCAAATCCAAGTTTATCATTTTAAAAGGCTGGAGTCATTAAAACTAGTTCTTCAACCACTCCACAAATTTCTTGTTAACAAACTATAGTTTTGGCAAGTCGGTTAGGACATCTATTTTGTGCATGACACAAGTAATTTTTCCAACAATTGTTTACAGACAGATTATTTCACTTATAATTCACTGTTTCACAATGCCAGTGGGTCAGAAGGTTACATACACTAAGTTGATTGTGCCTTTAAACAGCTTGGAAAATTCCAGAAAGTGATGTCATGGCTTTAGAAGCTTCCGATAGGCTAATTGACATCATTTGAGTCAATAGGAGGTGCACCTGTGGATGTATTTCAAGGCCTACCTTCAAACTCAGTGCCTCTTTGCTTGACATCATGGGAAAATCAAAAGAAATCAGCCAAGACCACAGAAAAATAATTGGAGACCTCCACAAGTCTGGCTCATCCTTGGGAGCAATTTCCAAATGCCTGAAGGTACCACATTCATCTGTAAAAACAATAGTACGCAAGTATAAACACCATGGGACCACGCAGCCGTTATACCGCTCAGGAAGGAGATGCATTCTGTCTCCTGGAGGTGAACGTACTTTGGTGCGAAAGGTGCAAATCAATCCCAGAAAAACAGCAAAGGACCTTGTGAGGATGCTGGAGGAAACAGGTACAAAAGTATCTATATCCACAGTAAAACGAGTCCTATATCGACATAACCTGAAAGGCCGCTCAGCAAGGAAGAAGCCACTGCTCCAAAACCGCCATAAAAAAGCCAGATTATCGTTTGCAACTGCACATGGGGACAAAGATAGTATTTTTTGGAGAAATGTCCTCTGGTCTGATGAAACAAAAATATAACTGTTTGGCCATAATGACCATCGTTATGTTTGGAGGAAAAAGGGGGATGCTTGCAAGCCGAAGAACACCATCCCAACCGTGAAGCATGGGGGTGGCATCATCATGTTGTGGGGGTGCTTTGCTGCAGGAGGGACTGCAGGAGGCACTTCACAAAATAGATTGCATCATGAGTATGGACAATTATGTGGATATATTGAAGCAACATCTCAAGACATCAGTCAGGAAGTTAAAGCTTGGTCGCAAATGGGTCTTCCAAAGGGACAATGACCCCAAGCATACTTCCAAAGTAGTGGCAAAATGGCTTAAGGACAACACAAAGCCCTGACCTCAATCCTTAGAAAATTTGTGGGCAGAACTGAAAAAGCCCAAAAGGCTCCTTAACAGCTTCTATCCCCAAGCCATAAGACTGCTGAACAATTAATCAAATGGCCACCCATACTATTTACCCCCCCCCCCCCCCCCCCCCACACACACACACTGCTGCTACTTACTTTCGTTTATTTAGCAAATATTTTCTTAACTCTTTCTTGAACTGCATTGTTGGTTAAGGGCTTGTAAGTAAGCATTTCACGGTAAGGTCTACACCTGTTGTATTCGGAGCATGTGACAAATAAAATTTGATTTGTTTTGCTTTGAGTAGGGCGGCTAACAGTGGTGCAAAAAGTAACCAGTTGTCATACTTAAGTAAAAGTAAAGATACCTTAATAGAAAATTACTCAAGTAAAGGTGAAAGTCACCCAGTAAAGTACTACTTGAGTAAAAGTATATTTGTTTTATATACTTTAGTATCAAAAGTAAATGTAATTGCTAAAATATACTTAAGTATTGAAAGTAAAAGTAAAAGTATAAATCATTTCAAATTCCCTATATTAAACAAACCAGACGGCACCCTTTTCTAGTTTTTATCTATTTACGGATAGCCAGGGGCACACTCCAACACATAATTTACAAACTAAGCATTTGTGTTTCGTGAGTCTGCCAGATCAGAGGCAGTAGCGATGACCAGGGGTGTTCTCTTGATAAGTGTGTGAATTTGACCATTTTCCTGTCCTGCTTGCCATGCAAAATGTACTTTTGGGTGTCAGGGAAAACGTATGGAGTAAAAAGTACATTATTTTCTTTAGGAAAGTAGTGAAGTAAAAGTAAAAGTTGTCAAATATATAAATAGTAAAGTAAAGTACAGATACCCCAAAAAACGACTTAAGTAGTACTTTAAAGTATACTTTACACCACAGCTGGCTATTAAGTCCTATGTTTTGGGTTATGTTCAGGTAAAACTATTTGTTTAATCTATTCTTCCATATTTCCAAGTCCTATTCTTGAAGATCAAGGGGTATAACATTTATTGGAATGACTGGAATTCTGATAGACTTTGGTTTTTAATGTAAAGATATAATTTAATCATATTATTATATGTAGTAGAAAGTGATGGGTTAGAAGAAGCCTACATAACCAACCCATAAAGTAAAATTGAACATCCATATATGGCCAGCTATGTAAACTTTAACATTGATTTATCCTGCAATAGATGTCGTTCAATTGGTAACATACATTTTTGTCTTCTTCTAACGCCCCTTAAGGAGAAAGTAATCTAAAAGTAACTGAATGTAATCAGATTACGTTACTGAGTTTGGGTAACCCAAAAGATACATTACTGATTACAATTCGGGACAGTAGTTAATGTGTCGGGGTGGTAGGGTCAGTTTGTTATATCTGGAGGACTTCTCCTGTCTTATCCAGTGTCCTGTGTGAATTTAAGTGTGCTCTCTCTAATTCTCTCCTTCTCTCTCTCTTTCTTTCTCTCCCTCGGAGGACCTGAGCCCTAGGACCATGCGTCAGGACTACCTGGCATGATGACTCCTTGCTGTCCCCAGTCCACCTGGCCTTGCTGCTGCTCCAGTTTCAACTGTTCTGCCTGCGGCTATGGAACCCTGACCTGTTCACCGGACGTGCTAAAAAAGCCAACTGACATTTACTCCTGAGGTGCTGACTTGCTGCACCCTCGTTAACTACTGTGATTATTATTATTTGACCATGCTGGTCATTTATGAACATTTGAACATCTTGGCCATGTTCTGTTATAATCTCCACCCGGCACAGCCAGAAGAGGACTGGCCACCCCTCATAGCCTGGTTCCTCTCTAGGTTTCTTCCTAGGTTTTGGCCTTTCTAGGGAGTTTTTCCTAGCCACCGTGCTTCTACACTTGCATTGCTTGCTGTTTGGGTTTTAGGCTGGGTTTCTGTACAGCACTTTGAGATATCAGCTGATGTACGAAAGGCTATATAAATAAATTTGATTTGAGGTAACTAGTAACTGTAACAGATTACTTTTAGAAAGTAACCTACCCAACCCTGTGTGTATGTGTATGTGTGTACCCCTGGCCATGGGAACAGAGAGGCCTTAACCTCTGGTGCCACACGGACCTGTCTGACGTCACTATGATGGAAACATTGACATGGGCACTGGGCAAACGGCCATTTCGCCTGGAGAAGAGATGTCACAGAAAGTGTGTGCCACCGTTGACATGGCAAGGCCCTGGCCGATCGTTCAGTCATTTACACATGTAATAGGAAGTAAAACTTGGTTAGATGTAGTATTGAAATGTTTCATCCAAATGTTTACAGCAGAGCCAATGGGAGTTTGAAAGAGTAGTATGGAGCTTTACAAGTCAAATCAATATTACTTATGTTCCCTGCCGCTTATTTAGTTGCAAAAATGTTCATGTTGCTCCTCCATTAAATTAATACTCAATTCTTAAAAATGTTGGTGCAGGACCAGGTTTTCTGTAGACAAACATGCAGTGAGAGAACATACATACAGAGAGAATTTGTTTGCATATTTCATTATAGTGCGGCGCACAATTGGCCCAGCGTCGTCCGGGTTTGGCCGGTGTAGGCCGTCATTGTAAATAAGAATTTGTTCTTAACTGACTTGCCTAGTAAAATAAAAGTTACTTTTTTTTTTAAATCTCTGAAACAATTAACTGTGAGACATTTTCAGTTTCACCTCCATTATCCATACCTGTCAGATAGATACCTGGGTGACCTGGAGCCGCTGTGTGTGTGTGTGTATGTGTGTACCTGTGGGTGTGCCTGCGCATGTGTGTGTGCCCTCCCCTCATATGACTGTGCCCTCACCTCCATCCATCCAATAACCAGGAAAGGGCTTAACAGGGTAAATGCTTCCAGAGAGATCACTCCTTACTGGGTCATCTCTGACCAATGCCCCCTCTCCTCCCCCCCCCTATTAGTCTGTTATTGTTCTGAGGAGGGCGGGTTCTCCTGGGCTAGAACTGACGGTGTCCGCTTGTCTCTTCTCCAAACACAGTCACCAACACCATTGAAACCAGCCCCAGATAAGACAAGACATTTCAACAGCTGGTAATGTGAACGTGTTATACTGTTTCTTCTGTAAGTAGCCTCGATCCCAAGACCACCTGATCCAGAGTTCTAGTTCTGTGCCCAGCTTAAAATCCCACCATTAGGACCCTGTCCATTATGCATATCATGCTTTTCCCTGTGTTTCTCAGGAATATTCATGAGCCTTAGAACACCAGCCTCAATTCTAGCTAACAGTGAGAGGCTGTTGAACCTGAATTAGTTTCACCACTGAATTCAGGGTGTTTGGGGCGTAGTCAGTGAGACCAGGTTGGTGAAAAGTGAAACAGTGTGTCTGTGTGTGAGAACAGTAAAGTAGACGGTGTAATGAACGCACTTGATTCGGATTGCAGTGCAGCCGCTCTAGTTTGTTATTCTGTTTCTACACTGAACATGAGGGCAGGAACCTATTGCATGAGGAAATATCAGTGAGTCGACATTTTATTTGCCCCCAAAATCTGATGCAGTGTAAATGCCATATAACTGCTGATAAGCTAGGACAGAAGCGCAACATAAATATTCTTCCTCTGAAAATAGTATTCACAAACCTGTTACCCAATGTCTAATGCCATCTAGGAAATTAATTTACCACTTTTGATGAGAAACTGTTCAATATCATGTTAGTGTTTAATTGTTGCTTTATTCAATGTGAACACATTTATACAAACAAATACATAAATATGAGCACCCCTCCCCCTCACACACAGACAGAGTAAACAGGGGGACAACTGACATTCCAATGTGATAACAGCATACATAACAATTTTTTTTTAACGCTTCCTTCGAAGCAATATCAACATTTCACTTCTTTAAGTATCATAATAAACCTCATACAAAAATCTGATGCAATTTCTAAGGTCAGAAAACAGACCAATAAAGTGCCTTTATTTGACTGTCTATCAACATGGAAGTCCATGGGTGCGTTCCAGGTACACAAACTCTGCACAAGTCTGAGATCTGATCAGATCTTTATATCTGCGGAACTATTTAATGTCTTAGGAACCACATCAACATGATATAACAAACCTATAAACTGCAAGGACCTAAGTAGAATGAGTATCTGGAACGCTCCCAAAGTTTTAGGTAGATAGCGAAGGGCTAAATCTACAGATTCAGCCCTACTTCGCCATCTACCTAAAACTTTGGGTGCGTTCCAGATACACTCACTCTACTTAGGTCCTTGCACCCAAAGTCTTAGGCAGGTACTAGGATTGGATCTGACAGAAGCCTGACACTTGGAGTACAGGATCCAGATCAGACAGCTAGCCAAGCCAGGAAGGAATATTCAGGGTATGCTGAGCCAACAGCATGTCAAATCAACAGAATTACACAAGACAACCACCCTGCCTGACAGCCGTTTTTACCCCTACCTCCCACCTAACCCAAATGATAGGCTATTTAATGTGACTAAGTGCTGTAGATTCTTATCATGTATCACTGATGAAACAATAAGGTTGTTACATATCGTTTAAAAACATCCATCTCTGTATTCTCTTCTCAGTGAATCATCAAGCTTATGCTAAACTCGTCTATCTAGACCCTCTCGACTTCCATTGAGCAACATGGAGACAGAATACTGACTGATTGTAAGACCAACTTTGAGGTCACACTAACAAGTGACTGACTGCAACTTGATTGTCCTTTGTGTTTTCCACATGTAATCTCATTGTCAACAAAGGCTTTGGTAAACCGATCATTTCAATGTGTTTTCATGCTTCAAACTGATTGAAAAGCAGGCTACATACATTTGTAACACTTGAGAGTATAGACAGAACACAATCAAGTGTATATATTTGACTTCTGACACTTCAACAGTGTTTTGATTGTTTTGTCTCTGAGAACCCCTGTGTGCCTCATGGTATAGAATAACACTTTGTTTAAACATACATCAGTGTACACTGTCCTGTGATGCTGTGCCAGCCAAGATAGTTGCCTTCCAAAGTCCATGAAAATCTATTCCATCAGTTCCTGTGAGGACAGAGTGACAACAGCCCTGAACAGACTTAGTCCCATTCCATATGACTAATACAACTCAGCCAAAAGAGAGGCAGGCAAGCAGCTGACCCATCACTGAGGGCTCCACGAGACACTGAGCATTATGGGTACTGTAGTACATCATGCTACAGTCAACACCACGTGTCCTGCTCATGGTTAACACCACAACAGGTGAGTCCCCATCCACCACCATTGTTAGCTTAAGTCCTTGTGTAGCTCCAACAAGATGGCGGTTGTGTGTGCGCGACTCTTCAGATCATCTCTTCTTCTGTTGAGCTTTCTGTGTCTTCTTCCGTTTGTTGATCATGGCGTGGAGCTTCTCCAGACCTTCCTGTAGCCCCTCCCCTATGATAGCGCAGGCGGGCTGCAGGTGCCAGGGCGTTCCATTACCCAGCTCCCCTAGCGCCAGAGAGCGCTCCATCTCGTGAAGCGGCAGAGAGTTCCTCAGGTCCTGCTTGTTGGCCACCACTAGAACCGGCACCCCTTGATTCTCCGCTAACCTCGTGATCTTATGGAGCTCCGTCTTGGCTTCCTCTAGGCGCTCGATGTCGACGGAATCCACCACGAACACAATGCCGTCAGCACACCGTGTGTACGAGCGCCACAGGGGGCGGAGCTTCTCCTGACCGCCCACGTCCCAGAAGTGGAACGCCGCTTTCCGCCAGGACTTTCCACCTGCGCTCAGGGATACTTTGATCTTCTCTGTGTTGAATCCCTTAGTGGGGACCGTGTTCACAAACTCATTGAAGCGAAGGCGGTAGAGGACAGTGGTCTTCCCAGCGCAGTCCAGACCCAGGATGACAATATGGAGGGCCTGGAAGGACGGAAGGCTGGGGAAGATCTGGTCTGATAATCCATTCCCCATCTTGTTATTCACGTTTTGAGGGAGACAGGGGAGTGTCGTGCTGGTGCTGCGTCAACAAATAATCACAAGGCTTCTCATTCCCTTCAGAGGGGGCTGTGCTGCAGCATTCACCTGGAAATAAAGGAGAGGATACAATGTAAGCAGCTGTGAAAATCACTCCACAACCAACAAGAACAGCAGTCTACTGCTTTATAATTGGAGGGGCTTTAAACTGTGCGTGAATATAGCCTAGGCCTATACAGACTCTTTATTCTCTTTCTCATTGTAAGTGAATATACTCACTCTCCCCCCTCTTTGTTATTCTTACGCCTTTACATCTTTAATATTTCGGGACATAGGAGATGAATGAGAGGAGACTATTTGCACATGTAGCGTATTGATTAGCGCTCGGAGCTCGGTGGATTTCACACGCTAATTCTCATTCATAGGCAGTAGGCTATCGACATTGAATGACAAGTACGCCGGCGCGCTCCCAACCAAAATCCTATTTGAACTGTCTTCGGGTTGATGATCATTGCTGTTAGCACAAGAGCGTGGAATGGCATTATTCTGCCAAATCCTAAATTGAGAGAATTATCTAGGAATTATCTAGGCTACACAAGACTGACTTGCTGGCCATCAAGAAGCTGTTACACGGCAACATCAGCCTACTACCACTAATTGTAAAACAAATGGCTTGACAAGCAGACAGGTGTTATACCAACAAGTGCTATGAAAGAAAACGATGAATCGAATGCTCTGATATATTAGCAGGCTATTGCTAGTTTGCTACTCAATCATCTTGCACTCAATAACAGGCAGTCTAGGTAGACACCAATGCAAGCTGTCATGAAAAACTGCAGACGATGGGTTGGGTATAGGCTAATTTATTCCACATATTGTACTGTGCATAATCTCTATGCATGGAAAAATATATATAATTTGTATACTGCACACCTACCTTTGTGATGTAGACATATGGACTTTCCAAAACATGAAAGCGAAATCGTTGCAGGGTTTCCTGTATGATCTCCTCTCTCTTGCTCACTATCACGACCATACGACTACTGAAAGATAAAAGTAGACTGACTCCCTCTCTATTCCATTCCCGCACCCCGGGTTCAACCCAGAATATTTCTAGTGTGAGCTCTGGTTGGTTAACGTCCCAGCGCGCTCCGTTTTCTCCTTGTCCGATTGGTGGAACGTTTTCTCCTTGTACGATTGGTGGAGAGCCGTGTCTGTCTCTTATCTGGAACTCATCTATAGGCTACACGTGTGGCTGGTGATAGATTTAGCTCATTTTTCACTTTCAAGTTTCTTTGATTGCAACAAACGTCACGAATATGAAGAATATGAAGATCTAGATATATTTGTTTAAAGATGTGTTCTGCCTAACTTTATATTTTTAAATAAAGATAGGGCCAATGTATGACGATTATTATATATTTTTTAAATAATTAGATCCGAATATCTGTGCAATGTGCGAAAAAAAGCAATCATGCAAGATCATAGAGCAGGGTGATTTCCTTTATTTAAGGAGGAGAGGACCATCAATAACACATTTACTGTGGTTTGGGTGGTCTCTCAGATCTGGTCTGATTTCTTAGCGGTTTCAATAGTTCTATCTGAAATTAGGCTCCTCAGACGCCAGACATTGGAATGGCGGGAAATTAACCTTTGAAATGAGAATGCAGTGAAATACAACAGGTCACACACTGGTTGAATCAACATTGTTTCCACATAATTTGACGTTGAACCAACGTGGAATAGATGTTGAATTGACGTATGTGTCCAGTAGGATGGTACACTCAATTTACTAGTGAAACTGATATCCCCCATTGGAAATCCTATGTCCCTCTTTCAATATCGTAAAGTGAGCAAAAGGGACGTTTTCAAGTTCTAGAATATTGTCAGATATGAATTACAAGTTAATTTGATAGGCTATCCACACTAGGGGTCGCCTGATATGAAAATGGGGTCATAGGAGAATTTTTAAAATCCGGGGAAAAAAATACATATATGATAATATCGTCCTTATATCTCAAAATCATTGTAATGTGGTTAACCTTAAAAATCTTAATTAGAATTATTAAAATCTAAAAGATAAAATTCAACTAGAGTGCACCCACAGATCATGGAAAAAAGGCCGCACTTGACCACTGCACTTAGCCATTCCCATGGTGAATGTCTAGGCCCGCTACGCTATGAAACCATACACTATTACAGAGACTTTGATATTACCGCCTGCAATTGACATGGTGAAAATCGCCAAAGTCAGATAACGCTGTTTAAACGAAGAATTTATGCAATCAAGAGGAAACTCCCCAGCACACAGTGCATTCGGAAAGTAATGAGACCCCTTCACTTTTCCCACATTTTGTTACTTTACAGCCTTATTCTAAAATGTATTACATAGTTTTTTCCCTCATCAGTCTACACACAATACCCCATAATGTCAAAGCAAAAACAGTTTTTTTGAAAGTCTTGCAAATTAAAATAAATAAACTGAAATATCATATTTACATAAGTATTCAGACCCTTTACACAGTACTTTGTTGAAGCACCTTTGGCAGCGATTACAGCCTTGAGTCTTCTTGGTTATGATGCTACAAGCTTGGCACACCTGTATTTGGGGAGTTTCTCCCGTTCTTCTCTGCAGATCCTCACAAGCTCTGTCAGGTTGAATGGGGAGCGTCACTGCACAGCTATTTTCATGTCTCTCCAGAGATGTTCGATCAGGTTCAATTCCGGGCTCTGGTTGGGCCACTCAAGGACATTCAGAGACTTGTCCCGAAGCCACTCTTGCATTGTCTTGGCTGTGTAATTAGGGCTGTTGTCCTGTTGGAAGGTGAACCTTCACCCCAGTCTGAGGTCCGGAGCGCTCTGGAGCAGGTTTTCATCAAGGATCTCTCTGTACTTTGCTCAGTTCATCTTTGCCTCGATCCTGACTAGTCTCCTTGTCCCTGCTGCTGAAAATCATCCCCACAGCATGATGCTTCCACCACCATGCTTCACGTAGGGATGGTGACAGGTTTCCTCCAGACGTGATGCTTGGCATTCAGGCCAAAGAGTTCAAATCATGTCCAATCAATTGAATTTACCACAGGCGGATTCCAATCCAGTTATAGAAACATCTCAAGGATGATCAATGGAAACAGGATGCACCTGAGCTCAATATAGAGGTTCATAGCATAGCGTCTGAATACTTATGTAAATAAGGTTTTTCTGTTTTCTGTTTTTAATACATTTCCAAACATTTCTAAAAACCTGTTTTCACTTATGACATTATGGGGTATTGTGTGTAGATTGCTGAGGAAATTGTTTTATTGAATCAGTTTTAGAATAAGGCTGAAACATAACACAACATGGAAAAAGTCAAGGGGTCTGAATACTTTCCGAAGGCACTGCAGCAGGTAACTTAGATTGGAAACTACATCAAACCACATCCATTGCGATCACGCCTGTTCACAAAACTATGTGGAGATATGGGATCAGAGCATGACAATGTTTTATTTCATACAGAGGCTTGGTGGTTATTGAGGGGGTTTTTCGCATTGAGAGATGAAATGTTGTCATTCACAATGGATTTAATGTGTCTCCTTGCCTATGTAAGAGACATTTTGGTAAACTGAACACAAGCATGCAGGGGAAATAGAAAAACGTTCTACAGATGAGTGACCAAATCAGTGGATTCAGAGGATAGAACTATTTAGAGCAACGAACCGGAGCAACTCTTTTCTAGGGAATTTTTCCTAGCCACCGTGCTTCTATACCTGCATTGCTTGCTGTTTGGGGTTTTAGGCTCAGTTTCTGTACAGTACTTTGTGACATCAGCTGATGTAAGAAGGGCTTTATAAATAAATTTGATTGATTGATTTAGAGTCTTTCAAAAGCAAACCATGCTCTCATCTGCATTAAAACCAAATATCGACCCAGGTTGGATGTGTCAGCAGGGATGAGCACAGTCTGAGCTTGACCACTGTTGACCAAGCCCCCTGACTATGAGAAGCTCCAACGCGACATTCATCAAGCACATTAGTGGTGGTGAGGTTAGAGACATTATATGTCAGACTAATTTGCAATTGACTGTCATAGCCTCCCATTAAAAGTATGCTATGGTGAGTTGAGAAGACAATCAGAAATGCTGTTAGAATGTTTTTCAATTGTCTGCCACAGAGCCAAATAAGAAAAGTTAACATTGGCTGTTATAATTACATACTTTTTTTACACGGTTGGGGTCACAAGAATTTTCAGATATCAAAATGGTGTTGTGGGCCAAAAAATGTTGGGAACCCCTGGGTTAGACTTTTAGCCTCGTAATTACCAGACTGATTATCAAATCCTTCACATAAGCTCGCGAGGCTAGGCTAGATTTGAGAAGAACTTCAGAAATGTGAAATTAGAAGAAAAACTCTCAGCAGGCTTTACGCATTTTCTATCATTCAAAAAATATATAATAATACAGCAAATAGCAACATTCATTTCCAGACAGTTATAGAAGTCCAAATGTCAAGACCTGCATTCAAATTAACATAATATATCATATATTTTTGGTTTTCATCTCTGTAACGAGAAAAAAACTAAACAACAAACTAAACAACAAAGATGTCCAAGCAGTGCACATCAGACGATGTCCCGTGTGCTCAATTGGTAGAGCATGGTGCTTGCAACGCCAGGGTTGTGGGTTTGATTCCCACGGGAGACCAGTAAGTAAAAATTAAAAAAATGTATGCACTTGCAACAGTATGTTGCTCTGGATAAGAGCATCTGCTAAATGACTCAAATGTAAAATAAAATGACACATAGCAGGCCTAAAAGTAAAGCAAAAAATACAAATAAAAGTAAAGTACTTTGCGCTTTCTTGGCCCCAACACTAGTCCATGAATGGCTAGTTAACCCTCATTTCACACTAGTATTTGTAAACCCTTGGCTGAATACAGAGTGAATGTTATACATGTCTAAACTGTGTTATTACATTGTTATAACCGTTGGGATTCATTTATGCTAAATCTGCAGTGTCTTCATGGTCCTGGCCACGGTGTGTGAGTCCCAGCGTGCCGTGTCCCACCCCAGGAACCACCCTGTGAAGGTGGGGGGTTCATGACCCTGCTTCACCATCACTATGGAGGTCCTCTTATCCCGAACCCCCGGATCCGTCTCTATGTATGTCTTGGCTGTAAGGAAGGGAGCACATAGACACTGTCAATGGGATAAACCATAGTGTATTTGAAGTGGGAACACACTCTTTTCTGAGTGTACAAAACAGACAGGAACACCTTCCTAATATTGAGTTGCCCCCCTCTTTGCCCTCAGAACAGCCTCAGTTCGTAGGGGCATGGACTGCACAAGGAGTCAAAAGTGTTCCACAGGGATGCTGGCCCTTGTTGACTCCAATGCTTCCCACAGTTGTATCAAGTTGTCTGGATGTCCTTTGGGTGGTGGACCATTCTTGATACACACAGAAAACTGTTGAGTGTGAAAATCCCAGCAGCGTTGCAGTTCTCGACACAAACCAATGTGCCTGCCGCCTACTACTGCTTGCCACTCTGAATGGCACACATACACAATCCATGTCTCAATGCTCATCTACACTGATTGAAGTAGATTTAACAAGTGATATCAATAAGGGATCACAGCTTTCACCTGGATTCACTTGATCAGTCTTTGTCATGGAAAGAGCAGGTGATCCTAATATTTTTTACACTCAGTGTATATTAAAAGGGATATACTGATATATATACCCTACCGTTCAAAAGTTTGGGGTCACTTAGAAATATCCTTGCTTTTGAAAGATTTTTTTTTTTTGTCCATTAAAATAACATCAAATTGATCAGAAATACAGTGTAGACATTGTTAATGTTGTAAATGAGTATTGTAGCTGGAAACGGCTGATTTTTAATGGAATATCTACATATGCAAACAGAGGCCCATTATCAGCAACCATCACTCCTGTGTTCCAATGACACGTTGTGTTAACTAATCCAAATTTATCATTTTAAAAGGCTAATTGATCATTAGAAAACCCTTTTGCAATTATGTTAGCACAGCGGAAAACTGTTGTTCTGATTAAAGAAGCAATAAAACTGGCCTTCTTTAGACTAGTTGATTATTTGGAGTATCAGCATTTGTGGGTTTGATTGCAAGCTCAAAATGGCCAGAAACAAAGAACATTCTTCTGAAACTCGTCAGTCTATTCTTGTTCTGAGAAATTAAGGCTATTCCATGCGAGAAATTGCCAAGAAACTGAAGATATCGTACAACACTTTGTACTACTCCCTTCACAGAACAGCACAAACTGGCGCTAACCAGAATAGAAAGAGGAGCTGGAGGCCTCGTTGCACAACTGAGCAAGAGGACAATTACATTAGAGTTTGAGAAACAGACGCCTCACAAGTCCTCAACTGGAAGCTTTATTAAGTACCCGCAAAACACCCGTCTCAACATCAACAGTGAAGAGGCAACTCCGGCATGCTGGCCTTGGTCAGTGTCTGTGTTCTTTTGCCCATCTTAATCTTTTATTTTTATTGGCCAGTCTGAGATATGGCTTTTTCTTTGCAACTCTGCCTAGAAGGCCAGCATCCCGGAGTCACCTCTTCACTGTTGACGTTGAGAGAAAAAAAAGGACATTTCTAAGTGACCCCAAACTTTTGAACGGTAGTATATATATATATAAATATAATATATAATATACTATATATATTAAACTACACATTAAACTTACTATACGAAAAATTAACTACCCTATACACACATAAGACAAAGACCAAAACTCACCAGATTTTACAGATTCAGTTTTCTCAACTTCATTGGCATCTTTGCCAATCCAGATAAACACCTATCACAAAACATTAACATCAATATAATTCAACCTGCATAGAGGTAAAAATGTGCTGAACATTTTAATTTGGGGAAGGGTAACAAGCTCCATACCTGATCCCAGACGTCCAACAGCATCACGTCATCCTCTGCCAGGTCCTCCTGACTGAACTCCCCTGGAACCTCCTCAATCTGCAGACAGCATCTATAATCTATCTATCTAGCTATTTGTGTGTGTGTGTGTGTGTGTGTGTGTGTGTGTGTGTGTGTGTGTGTGTGTGTGTGTGTGTGTGTGTGTGTGTGTGTGTGTGTGTGTGTGTGTGTGTGTGTGTGCGTGTGCGTGTGCGTGTGCGTGTGTGTGTGTGTGGGTGAGCATGTGTGTGTGGTACTCACTATGAACCTGCCAGTCTTGTTGGAGCAGGCGAACAGGCGAGGTTGTTGAGTGCGGCTACTCTCCAGTCTCTCTGATGTCTGGTACTCCTTCTTCCCCCCTAACGCTGCCCAGAGGTCCGCTACATCCAAACATAATACATGATTCTGTGCATCTTGAACTTGTGATATACATTTTAGGACTAAAATCCTCCATCTGCCTCAAAACATTCCTTGTCTCAGTGTGCCCCCTGGTGACTCTCCTGAGTACTACATCACACATCATTATCACGGTACCATATCAGGTCCCATATTCATAAAGCTTCTCAGAGCAGCAGTTCTGATCCAATAGCAGGACCCTGTACATATACTCTTACTTATTATGAGTTAAAAGGAAAACTGGTACTGGATTAGTACTCCTCCCCTGAGACGCTTTCTGAATATGGGCCCAGGCCAAGGAATCTGTGTTCTCACCTGGTTCCTGTCCCTCTACGATGCGTTGTGTCTGACACTTCAGCACCTGACTCAGGTACTGGGCTCCCCGCTCCTCGTCCTCGATGGCGCCCTTACCCACCCACAGGTAGCTCTGCCCCGTGGGCATCTTTAGCAGGTAGGCATCGTTAGAGTTCAGGCTGCCAGCCTCCACATCCACCTACCACAACACACAACAGACAAAGCAACTAGGATCTAGTGGCGAGAATAAAAGCTGAGGAAACGCTGACCTCCATCTAGATGACAGGAAACGACAAACGAGCATCATAAATGCCAATGCAAAAACTGTAATTTAGCATGATCGGTGCATAAACCCTTTTCAGAAAAATGTGTGTAAACTGCATTTATGTGTGTTTACCTTCCATCACTGCCAATGAAACAACCATAGGTGTGTGTCTGTGTGGGAGAACATTCTAACCTCTGCGATGCGTGTGATGGTGCCCAGGTTACGTCGGACCTGGAACAGGCGTGTGGGGGCTGCAGATGCCTGGCCTCCGATGCGTGAGGTACCACTCTTGTACACGATGAGGGGCTTGTCTTTGAACAGACTCAGGAGATGGGCAGGCTCTTTACCTTGGGACACTCTCACCTAGGAAACCACAATAGATTATTAACGCATATGCAATTTGGTACAGGTCATGGATAGCGAAGCCATAGCTGGAGGGCAAGGCAGAGACCTATGCTGTACAGACAGTCATTAGGGGGCACTATAACACATATACAGTGGGAGATTCTCATTTGGCCAAAAAGAACGTTCTCTCCTGGACTCCTCCGTCCTCTCTCCTCCATGACCCAGAAACTGATAAGTGGTCGAGGGGATTGTTAATTCGTTAGTAGGCAAACGAAGGCGTCTGTGCCACTCCTCAATTACCTACTTTGACAGAGGATGCACAAGAGTATCCTCATGGCGTCTAGCACAGTGTTTTACAATATGCCACACCCCTTTGAATCAGCTGTTGTTTTCTTGAAGGAGAAAAGCATGCACACATTTAAAAACAATACTCTACTTAATGTTTATCTATAAAATGTCTGCCACAACTAGCTACATTTGTTTAATCACTTTACACATTTATTTTGGGAATCCTCCCCTGTAAATATAATTTTGAGAGTTTGGGACTAAAAGGTTCCATCTGCATTTTTGTCCAAATTCAGCTATTGACATAGCCTTGTTCTGTACAATGTTTACCTACAGAATATACAGTTGAAGTCAGAGGTTTACATACACTTAGGTTGGAGTCATTAGAACTCGTTTTTCAACTGAATTTTTATCCAAATTCAGCTATTGGCATAGCCTTGTTCTGTTCAATGTTTACCTACAGAATATACAGTTGAAGTCGGAGGTTTACATACACTTAGGTTGGAGTCATTAGAACTCGTTTTTCAACCACTTCACAAACTTCTTGTCAAAAAACTATAGTTTTGGCAAGTCGGTTAGGACATCTACTTTGTGCATGGCACAAGTACTTTTTACAATAATTGTTTACAAACAGATTATTTCACTTATAATTTACTGCATCACAATTCCAGTGGGTCAGAAGTTCACATACACTAAGTTGATTGTGCCTTTAAACAGCTTGGATAATTCCAGAATATGATGTCATGGCTTTAGAAGCTTCTGATAGGCTAATTGACATCATTTGAGTCAATAGGAGGTGTACCTGTGGATGTATTTCAAGCCCTACCTTCAAACTCAGTGCCTCTTTGCTTGACATCATGGGAAAATCAAAAGAAATCAGCCAAGACCTATAAATAATATTAGAACTCTGCAAGTCTGGTTCATCCTTGGGAGCAATTTCCAAACGCCTGAAGGTACCACGTTCATCTGTACAAACAATAGTATGCAAGTATAAACACCATGGGACCACGCAGCTATCATACCGCTCAGGAAGGAGACGTGTTCTGTCTCCTAGAGTTGAACGTACTTTGGTGTGAAAAGTGCAAATCAATCCCAGAACAACAGCAAAGGACCTTGTGAAGATGCTGGAGGAAACAGGTACAAAGTATATATATATACACAGTAAAATGGGTCCTATATCGGCATAACCTGAAAGGCCGCTGAGCAAGGAAGAAGCCACTGCTCCAAAACCGCCATAAAAAAGCCAGACTACAGTTTGCAACTGCACATGGGGACAAAGATCGTACTTTTTGGGGAAATGTCCTCTGGTCTGATGAAATTAAATTAGAACTGTTTGGCAATAATGACCATCGTTATGTTTGGAGGAAAAAGGGGGATGCTTGCAAGCCGAAGAACACCATCCCAACCGTGAAGCACTGGGGTGGCAGCATCATGATGTGGGGGTGCTTTGCTGCAGGAGGGACTGCAGGAGGCACTTCACAAAATAGATGGCATCATGAGGTAGGAAAATGATGTGGATATATTGAAGCAACATCTCAAGACATCAGTCAGGAAGTTAAAGCTTGGTCGCAAATGGGTCTTCCAAAGGGACAATGACCCCAAGCATACTTGCAAGAAAAGTTGTGGCAAAATGGCTTAAGGACAACGAAGTCAAGGTATTGGAGTGACAATCACAAATCCCTGACCTCAATCCTATAGAAAATTTGTGGGCAGAACTGAAAAAGCGTGTGCGAGCAAGGAGGCCTACAAACCTGATTCAGTTACACCAGCTCTGTCAGGAGGAATGGGCCAAAATTCACCCAACTTATTGTGGAAGGCTACCCAAGTTAAACAATTTAAAGGCAATGCTACCAAATACTAATTGAGTGTATGTAAACTTCTGATCCACTGGGAATGTGATGAAAGAAATTAAAGCTGAAATAAATCAAAGCTGAAATAAATAATTCTCTCTACTATTATTCTGGCATTTCACATTCTTAAAATAAAGTGGTGATCTTAACTGACCTAAGATGAAATTTTTACTCTGATTAAATATCAGGAATTGTGAAAAACTGAGTTTAAATGTATTTGGCTAAGGTTTATGTAAACTTCAGACTTCAACAGTAGCACTGTAAATTCCCCCAATTCATGTAATTAAGTTTAAAATAATACAAGATAAAAATTGCTGATACCATGCAAACCAAAGAGTGGTTGGAACTTTAAAACTTCTTTGGGATAGGGGGCAGCATTTTCACCTTTGGATGAATTGGTGCCCAAATTGAACGGCCTCCTACTCTGTCCCAGATGATAATATATGCATATTATTATTACTACTGGATAGAAAACACTCCGAAGTTTCTAAAACCGTTTGAATTATGTCTGTGAGTATAACAGAACTAATTTGGCAGGCAAAATTCCAAACAGGAAGTGACAAATCTGAAATAGGTCGATGGGAAAGTCATCGCCTATTCAAATCTCTGTCATTTATGGATCTGTATGCACTTCATACGCCTTCCACTAGATGTCAACAGTCGGTAGAACATGGAATGAAGCCTATAGTATGATGTGGGGCCAGATGGGAGCTATTGGAGTGACTGGTCTGGCAGATTGCCAGTTCCTGGCCACGCACGCTAGGCATGTGATGTCCATGTTTGCCATGAGTTATATAGACAGGAAGAAATGCTCCGGTTGGGACGTTATTGCATATATATGATAACAACATCCTAAAGATTGATTCTCTACTAATTTTGACTAGTTTATTCGACTAGTAATATAACTTTTTGAAGACTTCATCCGACGTTTGCCTTCAATGCGCCGGTGTTTGGACACGTGTACTACACATGCTAGATAAAGTTGCTAATATGACATAAGTAATGGACTTCGAACAAGGAACTAGGATTCCTGGCATTGTATTCTGATGAAGATATTCAAAGGTAAGGGAATATTTATGATGTAATTTCGTATTTCTGTTGACTCCAACATGGAGGAGTAATGTTTTGTATTTTTGAGTGCCGTCTCAGATTATTGCATGGTGTGCTTTTTACTAAAGTTTTTTTTAAATCTGACACAGCGGTTGCATTAAGAACCAGTGTATCTTTAATTATATGTAAAACATGTATCTTTCATCAAAGTGAGTATTTATGTTAGATGACGGGGCTCTCTAAAATTTCTCAGGATATTTTGGAGCCATTTCTGAACATGGCGCCAATGTAAACCAAGATTTGTGGCTATAAATATGCACATTATCAAACAAAACATAAACATTGTGTAACATGATGTCATATGAGTGTCTTCTGTTGAAGATGTTCAAAGGTTAGTGATTAATTTTATCTCTATTTCTGGGTTTTGTGAAAGCTATCTTTGCTGGGAAAAATGGCTGTGTGTTTTTTGGATTTGGTGGTGAGCTAACATAAATATATGTTGTGTTTTCGCTGTAAAACATTTTAAAAATCGGACATGTTGGCTGGATTCACAAGATGTTTATCTTTCATTTGCTGTATTGGACTTGTTAATGTGTGAAAGTTAAATATTTCCCAAAAATATTTTTGAATTTCGCGTGCTGCCTTTTCAGCGGAATGTTGGGGGGGGGTTCCGCTAGCGGAACGTGTGTCCTAGAAAGGTTAAAACCAATCATCTCAGAATCATCTTTTTTCAGATAGAACCTTACAATCCTACTCTCTCAATTTGCTTAATGTTGCACGAGTGGAGAAGGAGAGTCTCATTTCATACAAGTGAATTTGTTTCCACGTTTCCACGTTTCCTTTCCTCCCCTCCTCTTGATTACCTTTCAACTTTTTCAAAAAATGGAGGGGATGGGGGAGTTAGTAAAACCAATTGAGAATCTCCCAGTGTCTCTCTACAAGCAGCACCCTGTGCTACCTATTGGTCATAAATCATTGAATCAGATTAAGGGATGCCAATTCCACATACAGAGAAAAGATTCCGTCCTGCCCCGAAGGCATGGAAAGTAAACCCTGATACGGTAGTCAAATTAGGGGATTTAATACACAGTAGACTGGAGAGAATGACATCCTCTAGTATCACACTTTACTACTGTGATATAAAAAAAAATGAATTTACAAACTTTATACAGTTTTGACACATTTCCACCGAGGCGATCTGCTCCAACCTCTTCAGCCTCAGTGTGTGTGTGGGTGTCTTTCAGAAGGGTTGGGATAAAGCAGAACACACATTTCCATTGGACATTCATGGACATTGGACAATAAGAGATCCTCATCTTAATTTGGGTTAGTCCTACCTGAACTGCGTTCCCTCCCAGAGAGCGATCCAGCTCCACAGTTAGGAAGGCTGAAGCTGTGAGCTCATCCAGAGTGCTGCTAGCCCCCTGCCTGCCACAGGAAGTATAGGGATCAATCCATCCACCCACCCATCCAATCAACCAACCAACCAATCAATCTAATTGAAAATATGAGTACAGGTCTACCAGACTGACCAGGTGTAGATGATCTGTCCTCTCTTATATGTATAGAGGATGATGTAACAGTCTCCTCCATAGAACTGACCATACGTCTTTGGGTCAACTGGGACTCGACCACTGCTCTCCACTCTGAAGATCTGGAACATGAAACATGCATCTGGCAGGTTATTCTACTATCATTTGTTTAACAATCTATGTGATTGGGATTGTCAGTGGAATAAAACACCTGACTCATTTGTACATTAGCATGTATTAGCATATATGCATATACACTCAAATGATGTCTAATCCAAGATGGCAGGATGTCAAGTCGTTTGTCTGTGACTAGTACATTTTAACCTACTAATAGTCTATTTATTTATGGTTGCGTAACTTCGTTGTTGTGTAATGCAAACAATTGTATTTTTGCTGGTGTAAAGATCACGGGTCCTCCTCAACTCGGCACTTCATTACTTGAAGTTTACCAAAGTAACCCTATCTCTGGCTGGCCTGAGTTCCTCCTTCGTCCGCGGAGTGTCTTGTCCAAGCTGCTCCTTTTTGCTCTTCGCCTGGCTGTCAGTGGCAGCTCAACCCGTTCTCTCTATCACCCTCAACACCCAATCTACTCACACGCGCAAACACTCACATTGACTCACATACACGCTGTCCCTCTCTCCCCTTACCTTCGCTGGCCTCTTATATTTTTGTCAGAGAAAATGCCAATTTACGTGGTATTGCTTTGTGCACTGACTTTACTGAACTCTGGAGAAAACGAACATTGTTGCAGGGTGAGTACATCTGACAATGTGCTCTCCCGTCCATTAGACATTTTGTCTGCAGGAACTCGCTCTTTTTTACTCGGTCCACTCATCCAAGTGCCGATGCATTTGTGGCATGATGTGAATGTAACAGTATAACTTTAGACTGTCCCCTCGCCCCGACCCGGGCGCGAACCAGGTACCCTCTGCACACATCAACAACGGTCGCCCACGAAGCATCGTTACCCATCGCTCCACAAAGGCCGCGGCCCTTGCAGAGCAAGGGGAAACCCTACTTCAAGTCTCAGAGCAAGTGACGTAACCGATTGAAACGCTATTAGCGCGTACCCGCTAACTAGCTAGCCATTTTACATCCGTTACATGAACAGTACGAATTTGTGTCACTACCAAAGTCTAATGGTTTTAAATGACTGTTTTGTATTGTCTGGAAACTCACTTGTAGAATTCGCTTGCAGTAGGTCTCTTAAAAAAGAGAAGCCGTGCAAGGTTATTAAACAGAGGTGCCTAGTTATTCTTCTGTTGTTGATATCAGGTAACGTGCAACCTAACCCTGGCCCTGATATGCAATGTCTCCAAACCCCCTCTGATTTTAAATCAAGATCTGGTTTTGGTATTTTTCATTTAAATGTACGCAGCCTGTTGTCAAAAATTGATGGGGTTAGGATTTGGGCTAAATCAACAGATGCTGATGTAATTGTGTTTTCTGAAACCTGGCTCAGCAAGTCTATTTTTGATAAGGATATTTGTATAAGTGGTTACAATGTTTATCGCACTGATCGGGTTAAGAAAGGTGGGGGTGTGGCTATATATGTAAAATCTAAATTCCATGTAAGTGTGGCAAAGTCTGAAACTATTTGTAAACAGTTGGAATTTCTTGCTTTGAATATTGAGGTTTCAAAGGGCCCCTCTATAACTGTGATTGGCTGTTATAGACCCCCCTCTGCTCTCTATAACTGTGATTGGCTGTTATAGACCCCCCTCTGCTCTCTATAACTGTGACTGGCTGTTATAGACCCCCCTCTGCTCTCTATAACTGTGATTGGCTGTTATAGACCCCCCTCTGCTCTCTATAACTGTGACTGGCTGTTATAGACCCCCCTCTGCTCTCTATAACTGTGATTGGCTGTTATAGACCCCCCTCTGCTCTCTATAACTGTGACTGGCTGTTATAGACCCACCTCTGCTCTCTATAACTGTGATTGGCTGTTATAGACCCCCCTCTGCTCTCTATAACTGTGACTGGCTGTTATAGACCCCCCTCTGCTCTCTATAACTGTGATTGGCTGTTATAGACCCCCCTCTGCTCTCTATAACTGTGATTGGCTGTTATAGACCCCCCTCTGCTCTCTATAACTGTGATTGGCTGTTATAGACCCCCCTCTGCTCTCTATAACTGTGACTGGCTGTTATAGACCCCCCTCTGCTCTCTATAACTGTGATTGGCTGTTATAGACCCACCTCTGCTCTCTATAACTGTGACTGGCTGTTATAGACCCCCCTCTGCTCTCTATAACTGTGATTGGCTGTTATAGACCCACCTCTGCTCTCTATAACTGTGATTGGCTGTTATAGACCCCCCTCTGCTCTCTATAACTGTGATTGGCTGTTATAGACCCACCTCTGCTCTCTATAACTGTGATTGGCTGTTATAGACCCCCCTCTGCTCTCTATAACTGTGATTGGCTGTTATAGACCCCCCTCTGCTCTCTATAACTGTGACTGGCTGTTATAGACCCCCCTCTGCTCTCTATAACTGTGATTGGCTGTTATAGACCCCCCTCTGCTCTCTATAACTGTGATTGGCTGTTATAGACCCCCCTCTGCTCTCTATAACTGTGACTGGCTGTTATAGACCCCCCTCTGCTCTCTATAACTGTGACTGGCTGTTATAGACCCCCCTCTGCTCTCTATAACTGTGACTGGCTGTTATAGACCCACCTCTGCTCTCTATAACTGTGATTGGCTGTTATAGACCCCCCTCTGCTCTCTATAACTGTGACTGGCTGTTATAGACCCCCCTCTGCTCTCTATAACTGTGACTGGCTGTTATAGACCCCCCTCTGCTCTCTATAACTGTGACTGGCTGTTATAGACCCCCCTCTGCTCTCGGTGATGCATTTTCTTCTTTGACGCACCTTATGTCTAAACTTCTTTACAGTGAAATGATCTTGATTGGTGATCTCAACTGGTGTTGGTTAAAGCCGGTGTCTGATGATTTACAAATGTTTTGTAATTCTATGAATCTTACCCAGTTGATTAACTCACCCACTCGCCCAAATCTTAAATGCCCAGATAAATCTACCCTGATTGATTTGATATTGACAAATGTTCCACATAAATATTCTGCGGTTGGTATTTTTTGTAACGATTTAAGTGACCATTGTGCTGTTGTTGCTGTTAGAAATACTAAGGTTCCAAAGACAAATCCACGTTTTATTCGTAAGAGAAATTTGAAGTGTTTTAATGAGCAGGCTTTCTTTCATGATTTGTTTTATTTTGACTGGAGCAAGACTGAGCTTATCCCTGATGTGGAAACTGCCTGGATATTCTTTCATGATGTTTTTTTCCAAATAGTAAACAAACATGCCCCATTCCGCAGGTTCAGGGTTAAAGGGCGGGATAATCCATGGTTTTCTTCTGAGCTGTCTTGTATTATTCACGACCGTAATCTAGCCTGGGCTAAAGCAAGGAAATCTTGTTCTGATGCTGATTGGCTTATTTTTAGGCAGTTATGAAACAAGTGTTATTTTCTTCTCAGGAAGGCCAAGTCTGAATATATTATGTCTGTTACCACTGATAACCTGAATGACCCTAGAAAGTTTTGGAATGCTATTAAGTCTATGTCTGGTAACAGTAATGTTAATGAATTACCGTCATGTGTTTTGAAGGACTCTGTTGCTATATATGACAAAACTGAAATGCTGAATTATTTCAATGAGCACTTTGTATAATCTGGTAGGCTGTTTGATTCAGTGTCCTCTGTCTCTGTACAACCCTGTGTGGATGAACCAGTGTCCTCTGTCTCTGTACAACCCTGTGTGGATGAACCAGTGTCCTCTGTCTCTGTACAACCCTGTGTGGATAAACCAGTGAGAGCTGGTCAAACTTTTAGCTTTTTGCCATTCTCAGTGCAGGTGGTACATAAAGCCCTGAAATCCTTAGATCAAAGAAAGCCTGCAGGTCCTGATCTTTTGGATCCCTGCTTTTTAAATCTGGCAGCTGATTTCATAGCTGAACCACTTACATATCTGTTCAATCTAACCCTGGAATGTAATGAAATTCCAAAGATCTGGAAATCAGCATTTGTCCTACCACTTTTAAAAGGGGGAGATCCAACTCTTTTAAATAATTATAGGCCAATCTCAAAGCTGTCACCCCTGGTGAAAATACTTGAAACCCTTGTAAGTGAACAGCTAAAAGAGTTTTTATTTACTAACTCTATTTTATCAATGTACCAATCGGGCTTCAGGAAGAAGCATAGCACAATTACAGCAGCCATGAAGGTTTTAAATGATATCACTGAAGCCCTTGACAAAAAACAACACTGTGTCTCACTTTTTATTGATCTCTCTAAGGCTTTTGATACAGTTGATCATGCTATACTAAGGCAGAGATTGTTGAGTGTAGGTCTTTCGGAGCATGCAGTTGCATGGTTTGCTAACTATCTGTCTGATAGAACTCAGTGCACTCAATTTGATGGGCTTATGTCTGTTAAATTGTCTGTCCTGAATGGTGTGCCCCAAGGCTCTGTACTTGGTTCTCTCTTATTCACTATTTATATAAATGATTTAGACAAAAATGTCCAAAATGCACAACTTCATTTTTATGCTGATGATACTGTTATTTACTGTTGTGCCTCATCTCTTACAAAAGCTTTCCAGAACTTGCAAACTGCTTTTTATACTGTTCAACATACCTTGTGTCAATTGAAGCTTATCCTCAATACTGACAAAACTAAACTAATGGTGTTTTCTAATGCAAGAAATAGAACTCTGAACCTTTCACCTATTACTACCTGTCAGGGCAAGGAGATTGAGGTTGTAACCTCATATAAATATATTGGAATTCTAATTGATGACGGCCTCTCTTTTAAATTGCATATTCAACCACTTACAAAAAAATTGAAGCTGAAATTGGGTTTTTATTTTAGGAATAAGGCCTGTTTTTCTTTTGAAGCCAGAAGGAAGCTAGTATCAGCTACATTTATGCCTTTACTAGACTATGGGGATATTTTATATATGAATGCTTCCGCTCAGTGTTTGAGATCAATTGACACTCTTTACCATGGCACTTTGAGATTTATTTTAAACTGCAAAACCCATACGCACCACTGCACTTTGTATACCAGGGTTGGCTGGCCTTCTCTAGTCACTCGTAGGCTCAGTCACTGGTATACTTTTATTTACAAAGCCATTTTGGGTTTACTACCTTTTTATTTGGGCATTTTTATTGTTCAGAAATGTGGTGGGTACTCTCTTCGTTCGCTAGACTTTATCCTGCTAACTGTTCCAAATGTCCGAACTGAATTTGGTAAAAGGTCTTTTATGTACTCTGCGCCATCGTCTTGGAACACCTTACAAAATAATATAAAACTGGAAGAACTTGTCCCGATTGGTGTTTTTAAATCACTGATGAAGGATTTTGAGGCTGATTCCCTGACCTGTCAATGTTTTTAATTTGCTGTTTTTGATTTTGTTATACTCTTGTGAATTCAATGGTTTTTACTAGATTACTTGTAGTTTTTCATGTCTGTCTGTAATTTTTGTAATGACTTGGTGCTGCCTATCTTGGCCAGGACGCTCTTGAAAAAGAGATTTTAAATCTCAATGAGCCCTTCCTGGTTAAATAAAGGTTAAATAAAATAAAAAATAAATACTTATTCACTCCTTGTAACACTTGCGTAATGAGGAAGCTTGCCTGATACATGAAGGCCTGTGTTAGTGTCCCGATCTATTGCTTAGACCTTAGCTCAGTGGGCTAACCATGTCTTGTGGTGGTAACACTTGGTCCTGTACCTGAGTGTCCCCTGTGCCGTCATCCACCATGTTATGCTGGGCTGCCATGCTCTGGGACTCATGGAGCTTGGAGGCATCGAACTCCACCTGATGTATCTTAGCGATCCTCTCGGTCACAAAGACCTTCCCGAACCCCTCGCTCTGGTTCTTATCCCTCCACCCCTGGAAGAACTGTTTGAAGATGGGAGTCTCCCCACCCTCTGGAAGTACCTGGATCTGGAGGTAAAGAGTTGTTCCTATGAACGTCAGGGTTGGGGATCAACTCCCCTTCAGTCCCGATCAGTTTAGCAGGACATGAACTGACACGATATTTGAGTCACGAGATCCAAACATAGCAATTATGACTGATGCTAGATGGATGATAACGAGCATGAACCTGTGTGTTAGGTGGGTAGCCCATCTGCTTGATGAAGCCCTCAGCAGTCTTCATGGCAGTCTTCCTCTCGCTGGGGTTGGCGTTACGGCCTTTATGGGTGATGTTGGATGATTCATGCAGAAGAAGAGGTACAAAAAAGGTGGGAGGTATAAAAGGATGAGTGAGGAATTTAGATGATTTGTCAAGATAAAGATGTTCAGCAGTTTAAATATGTACCTTTCCAGATGAAGATCATCCTGCTCTTCCCGTGGTCCAGGATGAAGCACTCGTCAGACAGCAGATGGCTCTGAGAGAACGGGTTCTCCTCTGAGACCACGGTCACCTGCATCGCTCCGGACGCATCAGATACCTGGAAGGAACAACAACGAGATGAGTTTGACTGTGTGTGTGTATGTGTGTGTGTGTCTGTGTAAGAGTGTGACCATACCATGTAGAGTTTGGCCATCTTCCTGTTGGAGATATCTGCCACCATATCGTCATTGTCATCACCTTCTGGTAGATTTGGCTTGTTGCCGAGTACCTGTTAGGATTGACAGGTAAAAACACAAAGACAAAAACCACAAAGATAACATTGACAATGGAGATAGCGAAATGATGGCACACAAAAGTAGATTACTTAACTGTCATACAGTTTTGCAGTTAATTTCAATTCAAGAGTGCAAACACTAGACTAGGGAATGAAAGTTAAATGTTGTGTTGAATGAACATCTGTCACCTCAGTTAACTTAGACGGCTCGCTCCCTTCCTCCACGACAACCAGTTTTGCTCGGCCATTCCTCTCGTTGTCACGGATAGCGGCAGCCACCTGTGCTGCCTTCAGGAGCTCAAACTTGTTGCACTCTGAACCGCACCACTGGTAGATAACCTAGAGACAGGTAACAGATATGGTTCAGTTGAAAAGAGGGCTGTTGCACACTTTATGTAGTTCCAGGTGCATAAAGGCTTTAGCTTCGAGGGCTAATTAACACAATCTTGTGGCAAGCAGACAACCCCGGTTCAAAACCAGTGGATCACTGTTGTGTGGCAATACATCCTGATTTCTGGCAATATTCAAACAGGAGTGAAGAGAATAGCTTTCGAATTTAATTTGGTAAACATTAGAATACCTTGTATATCAAATGATCTTGATACCCACCTTAAGTCAACATACCATAGGCCTTCATATGTTTTTGATTTAATAAGAACTCAAGCCGAACGGACAATGTTTGTGTTTCAGCAGAATTTGAAGTTTGCTTACAGAGTGAAGTCTAGACAATCAGTCAGGTTTCTCAGGAAAGTGACAGTCAAACAAATTAACTGTTGTTACAGGGCCACTGAGGGCACTACCATACGTGCCATGAAAGTCTGGACCTCTTGGCAGAGGCAGTGTTACCACCATAGACACTATATCACTGATACATGTTCTATATCTATATGGTAAACTCTCCCATAGAGGGAGGCCAGAGTACAATCTACTGATCCAGTAGATCAATCAATGAAAACATACTGCTCCCAGGTCCACGATGAAGCAGTCCCCTCTGTTGAAGCTGGACCAGTTGAGGGTGACCTCGGTTGCCCTGACGACACGGCGACCTTTGATGTGGAATAGTCTCAGAGCTGACAGGTCATTGGTGACCACGTGATGGAACCCAGAGGCCACGCCTCCGGCCTAGAATAGAACAGAATAGAATAGAATAAAATAGAGTAGAATAGAAAAGAGTAGATTAGGATAGAATCGAATACTTTAATGCCCTCAAGAGGGAATTTGTCTTGCCCAGTTTAAAAGCAATTCAAGACGCAGATGTACATGCATATTATACATCACATACAAAACAAGGTACACAGTTACGTAGTACCCAACACAAACATCCCTGAAACAACATACAAAAGGCAATGTCAGGGCCTATAAGTACCCTATGAGGATAAACAAGGGTAGCGTGTCAAGTATTTCCTTCTAGCGATTAGGCAATATTACAGAAAACCAAGAAATGTTCAGGACCAAGAAAACAAACAATGTGTGGAACACATAACTGTTTTCCTTTTCCCTCTACGCCAAGCTCCTTTTCCATCCCATGAGTCACTGTTGCTGCCCATGGTCAGGGCCAAATAAAACGTTGCAAAAAGTGATTATTTAATAGCACACCTTCAGCATATGATGCCCAGGGTCTGAAATGTGAAATGTGGCAAATGGAATGAATGTTCACTGCTAAAAAATAAGGGTGCGTTCTGGTTCAGTATAACACCATATATTCTCGTAGTAAATAGCAGTAACACAGATAAAGGAATAAATCTAATATTAGTGAAATAAACTGAAATAAAATGCATCAGTAAAACAATACCGTACTTTGTATGTGATTCCTCCCTTGAAGTATCGTGTGAAGGCAGTGGACTCGAACCCCTGCAGTTCTCGGTACTGGACAGGCTTCCCTCCAAGAAAATCATCCAGCTGAACAGTAAAGATGGCCGCCGCCGTGCTCTCATCCTGGCTGCACTCCTTACCTGAGGAGAGAGCATGAGTGGTACAGTACTTAAATACAATATGATAAATGTTCGTATGAAATGAGAGAGTATTCAAGTTTAGACAGAGGAACTTTAGCACAACTTCAGCACAAACTGCCTGGTTGATGTTATGCCTCTAATGCTCATAGTATGCTTTATTTTAATACTTTAATGCATTCTCACTCTGCAACAGAGTCTACCAGCTTTGCATGTTGCCATCAACATAGCTCAGGCAGTAGGATGCTCTCTCATCCATTAATATGCAGATGATACAGTATTATACTCAGCTGGCCCCTCCCCGGATTTTGTGTTAAACACTCTACAACAAAGCTTTCTCAGTGTCCAAAAAGATTTCTCTGCCCTTAACCTTGTTCTGAACACCTCCAAAACAAAGGTAATGTGGTTTGGTAAGAAGAATGCCCCATAGGTGTGATTATTACATCTGAGGGTCTCAAGCTTGAGGTAGTCACCTCATACAAGTACTTGGGAGTATGGCTAGACGGTACACTGTCCTTCTCTCAGAACATATCAAAGCTACAGGCTAAGGTTAAATCTAGACTTGGTTTCCTTTATCATAATCACTCCTCTTTCATCCCAGCTGCCAAACTAACCCTGATTCAGATGACCATCCTACCCATGCTCGATTACGGAGATGTAATTTATAGATCGCAGTTAAGGGTGCTCTATAGCGGCTAGATGTTCTTTACCATTCGTCCATCAGATTTGCCACCAATGCTCCTTATAGGACACATCACTGCACTCTATACTCCTCTGTAAACTGGTCATCTCTGTATACCTGTCGCAAAACCTACTGGTTGATGCGTATTTATAAAACCCTCTTAGGCCTCACCACCCCCTATCTGAGATATCTACTGCAGCCCTCATACTCCACATTCAACACCCGTTCTGCCAATCGCATTCTGTTAAAGATCCCCAAAGCACACACATTCCTGGGTCGCTCATCTTTTCAGTTCGCTGCAGCTAGCGACTGGAACGAGCAACAAACACTTTCTTCGATCAAAGACTCAATCCTGGACACTCTTACTGACAGTTGTATCTGCTTCATATGATGTATTATTATCTCTACCCTCTTGCCCTTTGTGCTGTTGTCTGTGCCCAATAATGTTTGTACCATATTTTGTGCTGCTACTGTACCATGTTGTGCTGCTGCCATGTTGTGTTGCTACCAAGTTGTTGTCATGTGGTGTTGCTACTATACCATGTTGTGTTGTCATGTGTTGCATGTGTTGTCAGGTCTCTCTTTATGTAGTGTTGTGGTGTCTCTCTTGTCGTGATGTGTGTTTTTTCCTATATTTTTATTTCTAATCCCAGCCCTCGTCCTTGCAGGAGGCCTTTTGCCTTTTGGTAGGCCGTCATTGTAAATAAGAAACTGTTCTTAACTGACTAGTTAAATAAAGGTTAAATACAAAATAAACACCACTACAGGGGTTTAATCCCAGGATCTGGCATCCTGTTAGTGATACCTTGTAGGCTGATGGTAAACAGTCCAAGTCATACCTGCTATTTTGGTGTGACTAACCTACATTAAACATTAGTCTATAGCATTTGGCCATTCTAATTTAATGGGTGACTGAATTGCGGAACTGAGGAAGAAATTAAAGCCCATAGCAGCAAGCAAAATGGGAAGGAAACCTATTGGATGCCCATTAGTGTCTTTACTGGTTAATGATTCATGATGATGATGATGATGGGGGGGGTGCGGGAGGAGAGGAAGGACAACCTAACATCTTAGTGGTGCTATTGATGTTTGTATTCAGATGGGAGTTGGTGAGTGGGGAGAGAGAGAGAAAGAGAGAGAGGAGGAGAGAGATGTGTCAAGGAAGGAAGCTAGTGTTACAGATCAGTAGTCTTGACTTGCATGGTTCCATAGCTCCACCACAACAGCTGTACAACACCATGTTTCTACAATAATCTATCTTAATCTGACAGTACTTTCAGGTAGTGTGTACTCTGAGACAGCTGAACAGAGTAGTTACTCAAAGGTTCATGAAAAGTCTTGATTGTTTTCCAGAGTGGCTATAGTCCTGATAGGAAGGGAAAACATCACCGTCCCATGATGTGTGCAACGATGACTGATATAGTTTACGACCTCTGCCTGGAATGTCCTTATCTCAGAATCTTAACATCTGAGAATTGTCCAGGAAGCGTCAGGATATGGCAACTCGCCTGGCCTTTAACCAGATAATCACTTCCTACTTCAGGCAAACCATTTGTTTTCAGCTGATGACAAGATGGGTTGACTTTCTTCTGTCTACAGTAACAGACAACAGCACTTCGAGACCTCACACAGTTGTGAAATGACAGTGACACTACTATGGGGGACAATAACACATACAGCACATACACTGAGTGTACAAAACATTAGGAACACCTCTTCTTTCCTTGACATAGACTGGCCAGGTGAATCCAGGTGAACGCTATGAACCCGTATTGATGTCACTTGTTAAATCCACTTCAATCAGTGTAGATGAAGGGGAGGAGACAGGTTAAAGAAGGATCTTTAAGCCTTGAGACAATTGAGACATGGATTATGTATGTGTGTCATTCAGAGGGTGAATGGACACGGAATATTAACTGAAACATTTAACTGAAAACCACATAAGAGTGATTATTGTGTCCATTTCTCAACCATCTTTCTCAACATCCTCAGCATCCTATATCTGAACTTGTGGTGTCACCATTCCTTCTTCAATAGAAGCCAAACCATCTCTCTTGTTCTGTCTTCTATGTACAACCTGTTCTTCTCCTATATGAATACATCTACACAGATGTGAATCTATAAATAAGTGAATGTGTACACCGTTAGTACCGTATGCCCTTTGATGCTAAGTTGCTTTATCTTTTGCCAATGTATTTATTAATGTTAATGACAATATTATGATAAAATGATGCCGTTGATTTCAGCCTGTAGATATAAAACTTTAACATTTATGAGGCACTCCCTAAATATGTTCACATTAATCTCCAATGTTTGATAAGCCTCCGTCAGTAAACAAATCATCCAGCATGTGACATCCTGCTGAACAGCCTGAGGAAACACAGACTAAAGCACACATGCATGTGCGCACGCACGCACGCACGCACGCACGCACGCACGCACGCACGCACGCACGCACGCACGCACACACACACACACACACACACACACACACACACACACACACACACACACACACACACACACACACACACATACACACACACACACACATACACACACATACACACACAAACTCACCCAGCCAGTAGTGCAGGTCGTAGAAGCAGCTCTCCCGCTGTTTGACAGTGTGGAGGACCACATACGCATCCCCAACATAGAAGTTCCCGTGTAGGTTCTCAGGCACAGGGACCAGCTCCATCTTCTCTATCCTCCATATCTGGAGACCGGCTGCCCTGCCTGCCTTGTCAAACTCCCTGTGGTAGAGCACCATGGTTCTTCTGGTTGTCTGAAAGCAGAAGAGGGACGGCTGGATGTGGATCCCAGGTGTGGTGAGAAGAGCGTAGTGTGAGAGAGGAGCTCAGACTGCTGCTCTGTTCTCTATCTGGTCATGGGGAGGAGTGAGTCAATAGCAGCAGTGTGCAGGGCTATAAGTTGGAGGCTGAGAAGGGGTGGGTGTGTCTTAGATGCTGCCAAAGTACACACACACACACACAAACACACAGTCTGTGTGTGGTTTTTACACTTGTTTTCACTACACATGCATATTACTGTCTCTATTCATACTCAGTATTTCCAGTTAAGGTGCTGCTCTAATAAATGTATCACATCATAATATTAGGCTTTAAAGATCAGGCCGATAGAGATGTGTATCTTGTAGTTTCAACACAGCTCAGCAGTGGGTGGTTATTTGTCTCTGCACTTATGAATATAGAGAACCAGAAAAGAAATCCCCACAATTGGATCAGTTGTTTAATATTAGACTGGTCTCTGAAGGTTATGGCTTAGGGGAGTTCAAGGTCTTTGCAATGGTATTCGAAACGTATAGATTTACCAGCCATACCTGCTCCATTCCAACACATTTCACAAGCATTTTCCTCGCAAGTCTTGAAATACTATGATAGTGTGTAGTACAACTACTCACTACTAACTACTACGTAAGTGTTCGATTACCGATCTGTTAATGTTGTGCAACTAATCTGTTTTGACTATTGTAAAGTTTTTTTCCCCCTAAAAGTAATTTTTTTTTCAAGTCGGTGGAGCTTGTCACCAGTTTCCACTTAGTGTCTGTTAATGTGAGCGATAGAAGAGGAGACAGTCAAGAGATGGATCCTTTATCATGGATTTATTTTTATTTTTTATTTTATTTAACCTTTTTTTTAAATAAATTACCAAAACAAACTACCAAAAGGCAAAAAGCCTCCTGCGGGAACGGGGCCTGGAATTAGCAACATGACAACAACATGGTAGTAACACAACATGGTAGCAGCACAAAACATGGTACAAACATTATTGGGCACAGACAACAGCACAAAGGGCAAGAAGCTAGAGACAACAATACATCACGCAAAGCAGGTACAACTGTCAGTAAGAGTGTCCATGATTGAGTCATTGATCGAAGAGATTGAGATAAAACTGTCCCGTTTGAGTGTTTGTTGCAGCTCGTTCCAGTCGCTAGTTGCAGCGAACTGAAAAGAGGATTGACCCAGGGATGTGTGTGCTTTGGGGACCTTTAACAGAATGTGACTGGCAGAACGGGTGTTGTATGTGGAGAATGAGGGCTGCAGTAGGTATCTCAGAAATGGGGGAGTGAGGCCTAAGAGGGTTTTATAAATGCGCATCAACCAGTGGGTTTCGCGACGGGTATACAGAGATGACCAGTTTACAGAGGAGTATAGAGTGCAGTGATGTGTCCTATAAGGAGCATTGGTGGCAAATCTCATGGCCAAATGGTAAAGAACATCTAGCCACTAGATAGCACCCTTACCTGCTTTCTATAAATTACGTAATCTAGCATGGGTAGGATGGTCATCTGAATCAGGGTTAGTTTTGCAGCTGGGGTGAAAGAGGAGTGATTACGATAGAGGAAACCAAGTCTAGATTTTACTTTAGCCTGCAGCTTTGATATGTGCTGAGAGAAGGACAGTGTACCGTCTAGCCATACTCCCAAGTACTTGTATAAGGTGACTACCTCAAGCTTTAAACCCTCAGAGGTAGTAATCACACATGTGGGGAGAAGGGCATTCTTCTTACCAAACCACATGACCTTTGTTTTGGAGGTGTTCAGAACAAGTTAAGGGTCGAGAAAGCTTTTTGGACACTAAGAAATCTTTGTTGTAGAGCATTTAACACAACATCCGGGGATGGGCCAGCTGAGTATAAGACTTGCATATAAATGAATGAGAGAGCTTTTTACTGCCTGAGCTATGTTGTCAACAACTACTGTGATTATTATTATTTGACCATGCTGGTCATTTATGAACATTTTAACATCTTGGCCATGTTCTGTTATAATCTCCACCCGGCACAGCCAGAAGAGGACTGGTCACCCCTCATAGCCTGGTTCCTCTCTAGGTTTCTTACTAGGTTTTGGCCTTTCTAGGCAGTTTTTCCTAGCCACCGTGCTTCTACACCTGCATTGCTTGCTGTTTGGGGTTTTAGGCTGGGTTTCTGTACAGCACTTTGAGATATCAGTTGATGTACGAAGGGCTATATAAATACATTTGATTTGATTTGATTTGATATAAATTGAGAGGAGCGTGGGGCCTAGGGTCGAGCCTTGGGGTACTCCCTTGGTGATTGGCAGTGGCTGAGACAGCATATTTTCTGACATTATACACTGCACTCTTTGAGAGAGGTAGTTAGCAAACCAGGCCAAAGAACCCTCAGAGACACAAGCTCGCCACAAGAATGTAGTGGTCTACCGTATCAAAAGCTTTGGACAAGTCAATAAAAATAGCAGCACAACATTGCTTAGAATCAAAGACAATGGTGACATCATTGAGGACCTTTAAGGTTGCAGTGACACATCCATAACCTGAGCGGAAACCAGATTGCATACCAGAGAGAATACTATAGACATCAAGAAAGCCAGTCAGTTGATTATTGACAAGTTTTTCCAACACTTTTGATAAACAGGGCAAAACAGAAATATGCCTATAACAGTTAGGATCAGCTTGAAATGTTGGACGGGCAAGGAGGCATGGCTGAGTCAAATAGGAATCCTGACTTAATGAAGTGGTGATTAAAGAGCTCAGCCATGTGCTTCTTGTCAGTAGCAACCACATCATCAACTTTAAGGGACATGGCCAGCTGTGAGGGTGGATGCAGTAGGTTGATTGCTCACAAAACCAGGATAAAAAAATCATGATTTGGGGGAGTTTACAACACTTAATAAATACATTATATATACAAAAGTATGTGGACACTCCTTCAAATGAGTGGATTTGGCTATTTCAGCCACACCCGTTGCTGACAGGTGTATAAAATCGAGCACACACCCATATAATCTCCATAGACAAACATTGGCAGTAGAGTGGCCTTACTGAAGAACTCAGTGACTTTCAACGTGGCACCGTCATAGGATACCACCTTTCCAACAAGGCAGTTTGTTAACTTCTTGCTGAGTGCTGAAGAGCGTCAAAATCGTCTGTCCTCAGTTGCAACACTCACTACTGAGTTCCAAACTGCCTCTGGAAGCAACATCAGCACAATAACTGTTCGTTGGAAGCAAGCCCAAGATCACCATGAGCAATGCCAAGCGTCGGCTGAGGTGGTGTAAAGCTCGGCACCATTGGACTCTGGAGCAGTGGAAACGCATTCTCTGGAGTGATGAATCACGCTTCACTATCTGGCAGTCCGAAGGACAAATCTGGATTTGGACGATGACAGGAAACCGCTACCTGCCCGAATCGATTGAGCCAACTATAAAGGTTGGTGGAGGAGGAATAATGGTCTGGGGCTGTTTTTCATGGTTCAGGCTAGGCCCTTGAAGGGAAATCTTAACGCTACAGCATACAATGACATTCTAGACGATTCTGTGCTTCCAACTTTGTGGCAACAGTTTGGGGAAGGCCCTTTCCTGATTCAGCATGACAATGCCCCCGTGCACAAAGCGAGGTCCATACAGAAATGATTTGCCAAGATAGGTGTGGAAGAACTTGAATGGCCTGCACAGAGCCCTGACCTCAACCCCATTGGACATCTTTGGGATGAATTAGAACACCAACTGCGAGCCAGGCCTCATCGCCCAACATCAGTGCCCGACCTCATTAATGCTCTTGTGGCTGAATGGAAGCAAGTGCCCGCAGCAATGTTCCAACATCTAGTGGAATGCCTTCCCAGAAACATGGAGGCTGTTTCAACAGCAAAGGGGGGACCAATGCCCATTATTTTGGAATGAGATGTTCGACGATCAGTTGTCCACATACTTTTGGTCATGTGTAGAATGGTCCTTTGGAGGAAGGATTGTTGACATAGAGTTGATATTTGTATCTAAAAGCATAGTTGAGAAATAATCAAAGTTGGCATATTTATGACATTTTGGCCTCCTTTAAGTCTCCATAATATTTGATATGTAAGTGCTACAAATCAAAATGTGGTGTCATATGAAGATTTACCGCTTGCTCTAAGAGCAGCATTTTGGTTTCAATAACAATGTTCATACATTAATTTATTAATATTGAAAAATATAAACATTAATATATGTTATTTGGGCAATTTTTCTATGTATTGTTGAACATAATATTCTCTACGGGCATATCAAAGATGGACAGGGAAAATATACTACCTATCTCAGAAAATAAATAGAGCAAACAGTGCTGCTGCTTAGCACTATAAACAATATGTCAAACCACAGTGTCATGTGCTATCCTGTTTTTGGTGTGGATCCGATATCAAAGTGCAAGCTATGGGTGTCAATTCTCTTTGTTACTCTATCTGCATTATACACCAAAACATCAGTGTCACTTAAAAAGACGCTCTTCAGCTTTACATTGTTATTTTCTCATAGTATGTTCTTTACACTGGTGGCGTAGCCTACAATGTTAATGTCAAGGTCGGCCATTTAGGGGAAGTTTACAAGAAATAGTACATTGAAATGTAGCGCAGTAAAAGTCTGTGTTAGAGTCAAAGACAGGCTGTGATGTCTCCACCAGTTAGTGATTACGTGCAGTTAAGCAACCAAGTTCTCAGTCAAGTATTTTAGATGGCTCATTATTAAATCAATCATTTACTGGAATTCAATAACCTCTTATTGGCACTGTTTCAATGTTAAAGGGTAGAAAGGAACATCAACATCTGCTGGGAATTGGATCTTTGAGAGGTTTAATTCCTTCTTTCATAAAGAACAACTACGACATCATAAATACCAGCTAAACTCCAAACATCACCATACTGAATCTTACCCATTGAATAGGCATAACACTCGGTGCTCGACTTGGGTAGGAGCTCACCAGAGCAGAGTTCCTGCACCTCACATTTTCTACTGCTTGAGCCCCTATTCCTCTTCTAGAATATTAGTTAAAAAGTATTGTGAAGCTCCTGCACCTAAATATAAACAGTACCAGCAACCGAAATGAGTACCGGCACCTATTTCAGTCCATGTCAAGCACTGATAACACTACCATAACTAGCTATGATGTAGTAAATTATGTCTGAGTGTTGGAGTGTGCCCCTGGCTATCCGTGAATAAAAACTATTTTTTTTAAATTGTGCCGTCTGGTTTGCTTAATAGAAGGAATGTGAACTGATTTATACTTTTACTTTTGATACGCAAGTGTAGTTGAGCAATTACATTTACTTTTGATACTTAAGTATATTTAAAACCAAATACTTTTAGACTTTTACTCAAGTAGTATTTTACTGGGTGACTTTCACTTTTACTTGAGTCATTTTCTATGAAGTTATCTTTACTTTTACTCAAGTATGACAATTGGGTACTTTTTTCACCACTGAGTGTAATCAATTTTATTAAGGACATTTAGGCTTTCTTCTGAGTCAGCATGTTTCACAAGGTGAATCATGTGCTTGATTGGGTTCGATATTATGTCTTCGTATTGGGTCTTCATGTGAACAAAAGTCTTGCCCTGTCCTGTTGTGTCCTTTGGGGCGCTCAGCCTTAAGAGGACAAGGCCTACACACACAGGCCTTCAAATCAGAGGACTGTTTCGAACAACAGCCACTGTTCCAACAGCAGAAAACGAGTGCGGAGATAAATCTAGCATTTTGTCTTTCTCCCTTATCTTGATATGTTATCATCATTGCTGCCTGATATCAATTGTAAATCCACCAACTACATTTCATTTCCCTGAGACATGGACATATCAAAATGACTAGCAAATTAACTAGCCAACAGTGGGACGGTATGTACACTAGCTAATCTATTAGGATGGTATTCTATTATATTCCCTACAACAGATTATATAAAGTGCAAACAAATGTACGTTAGATTAGAATTAACAACAGCAAAGCGTTGCCTTTATTCCAAATGTTTATTGGTGAAAAATCCCAATACAATTTCCTGAGGTTATTGTTCTGTAGTCACAGTCACTGTGTTTCAGTCAGTGAACATGTCCAGGTAGCGTTCCAGTGTGAAGTCCTCTCTGTCGGCCAGTGGGTTGTGGTCCAGGCAATATAACGTCATCCTGGCTGTCTGCTGCCTCAGTCTCTGGGCCTCTCTCTTCATTGGCTCTCTCTCTACACTCAGCACTAAAGGCTGAAGCTCTGGCTCTGTGGAGGAGGCAGGCTCAGGGGAAATACAGTCACACTCCAAAAACTGGCTAACCACATTGTCAGGTAAGGCAATGTATTGGTCTTCCAAATGGTTGCCTGTATTGGTGTAGTCACCTGGCTGCAGGGGTTCTGGAGTTATAGCTAAAGGGTTGCCAAAACGGCTGTAGGTATTGGTGTAGTCGGAATCACCTGGCTGCTGAGGTTCTGGAGAGGCAGGATAGTGGTCCTCAAAATGGCCAACTGTATTGGTGTAGCTGGCATCACTGGGGTTGACATGGGTGACCCAGTCGCAGTGGGTAGATGGTGTGATTAACTCTGGAGTCTCTCTATAGACTGGGCCGACGTCAGGTCGCAGAGGGAGGAAGGAGGGTACGGGTAAGGGCGGAAGCTGCGGATGGGGGAACATGTTCATGAGAGTGGCATATTGTGAAAGGGTCATGTTGCTCAAAGCTTCCTCTGAGAGGTCTGGGTATCTTGGAACCCCTGAGAGCTCTTCCAACACTTTGGCGAGCAGGTCTTCCTCATCATTGCCCCCTGCTGGTAGGTAGAATAACCGCTCCAGTGCAGGCCCAATGGCCTGTGTCTCCAGCAGAGATGAGGATATGTCAGATTGCTGAAAATCATTGTCTCGGTTTAGTCGGTTTGCCTGGTTTCGGCTCCTACTTTTCACCGTTGCTTTTTTCCCTCTGGTGCTCGTTTTTTTTCTTTTACTCACTCTCTTTCTCCTCATTTGATTCACATGTTGGTCAGACTCACTGTCAGTGTCTGTTAGTCCCTTATTACCTGTCTCATCCACCACCTCCACCCCGTCTTTCCTCAGCAGTGACATTATCCTCTTGTACTTCTCTGTAGTGCTGTGTTCTTGGCTGGTCCAATCAAAGCTGCCATGTGGGTTCCTCTGTTTAGGTGCAGCATGCTTCTTCTTTTTCTTTCTCTTCCTCTTGGGTGGCTCAGAAGACTCTGAACACTGGCTCAAGTCTAAAACGTCCTGATGCTGGCTTGTCTCAGGTGTTTCAACAGGACCCATGGGAATAGTCTCCCCGTGTATCTCTGAAGTGGTCAAGGCCAGCTGGTGAGGTGGGGGACCTTGGTACACAGGAAGACCGTGCCAGGAGGCCGATGGTGCTGCGTGGTACATCTGGTATACCCCACCTGCACTGTAAGGGGCAGGGGCAGCATTGTTCACAAGTAATGTCACTGCTGATCCTGCATATACAAAATGCAAAAATAAACTACAATATGTGTAATATACAATACTATTCACAGAAACATTCTTTTCATATTTGCTGTCAAAGCAAAAGACCCAACCTGACACACGCACCACACACACGACAGGCTGGGAGCAGCATAGGGTCAGCTGGCGGTAAGTGCTTTGCCCATGGGCACAATAGTCCTGGGTATAGAACATATTAAATTGAAGCCAGCTACACTCTGGATGCAAATTCCTCCAGATTTCCCTGTCTGCCCTGGGATTCAAACTCTGGTTACTAGCCTGGTCCAGGATCTATTGGTACTCTTGCTCCATTGCTGTCAAGCCAAACAACCTTGAGGCTACAGCCATGTTACAGCTCATCTGACAGTGTACAAGTCATTTACGAAACAAGTTTGCATCAACATGTCATCAGTAATATCAACTTACCATGTTCTAGCTGTAAGGCAAAAGGAAGATCATCTTCCAAATTGGGCTGAAAGTGCATGGTTACCAACGTACCTTCAGCCACCTAGGGAAATTAAATGTGCCAAATGCCACCCAAACAGGCTATTTATGCAGACAGGTGTTTGACGTCACATATGGTGTTTATGATGTAAAAACTGTCCCCACTGGCTGTCAACTGTCCCCATGGCAACATTGTGTGAGTTCACTTCTGCTCAGGAGACAAGTTTTGCAAACATGCATAGAGTCAGAATTCCAGTATGATTACAATTCTATGGGTTCATGAGTGCATTGTGAGTGAATTGTGATGTCACACTGATTCATGTGCTAATTTGCATGGGAGTGTTCCATTT
Organism: Salvelinus alpinus; assembly: GCF_045679555.1. Taxonomy (NCBI): domain Eukaryota; kingdom Metazoa; phylum Chordata; class Actinopteri; order Salmoniformes; family Salmonidae; genus Salvelinus; species Salvelinus alpinus. The sequence goes on from NC_092114.1 coordinate 28,374,848, forward strand.
CTTACCAGTTCCTCTGAGGCTGGATAAATAAAAAGGCATGAACGAAGACAGAAGAAAATACAAGACAGACAAATGAGATGTCGAAAACTTTATTCACACTTTCAGAAAGGGTAACCACGCAATAAAACTAGGTAGGACAAATCGTGATCAACCATTTTGAATGTATCATGATGAAAAGCAAACAATAAAAACACATCAACTACATTAAAAAAATGCTTGTATTTACATTTAGTCAAATACCGTTAATCAAAATAAATGTCAGTACCCCCACAGCAGAAGTAGACATTAGGAAAGAACAACTTAATCAGATAAACCACTCTTCTAGTTGATGTGTCAGTAGTACTGCAAGTCTTCACTCAATCCTAACATTCATTCAAAAGCTGATCCACTCTTCCATACAAGATTCATTGATTAGGAACAAATGACTGTACACATGTTAAATGTTGTGCTCTACGATAACCTAGGAAACGGCTAATTAGATACCTAGTAGTTTGCCGTTATGAGAATTCATAAAGATATTCAAGGTATATTTCTATGACAGAGGGTAGTTTATTTGAGTTGTACATTTCAAAAAGGTTTTCCGCAATGTCGGAAGGAATCATATTACAAATGTGGTATTAAATCTAGGTAGTTCTAAACTCTTCAACTGAGTTTGATATGCAGGGAAGTCATTTATCAAAAACGTACAAAGTCCCTTGCAGGTTATCCTCTTTATGCATGTAAAAACTAAGTTGGTCGAATTCAAGTCAGCAGTAGGTTGGTATCACAAAACATTATGCGAGTCCCTCGTAGGCACGAACTCAGAAGGAAGAGGTCAAATTCTGATAATGAATCACTATCAATCAATCTTGTTATTGTACCAATTGGGAACAGAGTGGTAGAAGGAACTTTTAATATCTTAATTTCTTTCAAATGACTCCATTTTAGGGACATAAGCCTTTCAATTCAATCAATGGATCACACATTAACACAGTTGGATCACCCAACAGAGGGTAATATTAGTAAACAACTGGTCCAAATCCAGATTGTACAGAGAGCCCTCTAGAGGAGAGCCCGGTCATTACAAGCTTATACATATGAGAAATGCCACATTCTGGCTTCAAACCAAACAGCACCCTATCCCCTATACCAGGGGTATTCAACTCTCTCTACGAGGTCCGGAGCCTGCTAGTTTTCTGTTCTACCTGATAATTAAATTGCACACACCTGGTATTCCAGGTCTAAAATCAGTCCCAGATTAGAAGGGAACAAAACACAGTGGAACTGGCTTCGAGGTCCAGAGTTTAGTTTGAGAAACCTATATAGCGCACTAGCTTTGGCTAGAGTCCTAGTAGTGTGTTCTATAGTCATAGGTGTCATTTCAGACTTGGCTCACTGTGCCTTTGACTTTTCAGCAGAATTAAATAATACACTAGATTCACCTGTCATAATAATACACATTATTAATGTGTTACGTGAGGTCTGACTTTGAGACTAGTTGACTGGTCCCAGATCGGTTGGTTCAACTCCTTCGACTATCATAGAGATACAGATTTGAGACCAGATTACTGAGAGAACTCTGAGGTTATCCTCATCCATAGACAGGATTATTAGTTCAGACAAGTGGTTTGGAGGAGTGTGGAGTGGCTTCATAACATTTTCCATTAACACAATGAGAAGTTGAATGTTAAATGCATTAATAAAGTGCATAATGGTTTGGTACTGAAACATTATGGTGTTTTTTAGACATTAAAAACAATTATTTTTGTCAGTAGACACATTTTCCCCTTCCACTGCACACCTGGCATATACTCCCAACACAATGGTAAGCGAACACAGAAATACATGACATCTACAGTGGGGTCTTCATTGGTAGACGGGTGGTGGAGGGAGAAACACAGTAATCCATCTACGGCTGGGGTGGCCAACTCTCCTCCAGGAGAGCTACTGGGTGCAAACGCGTATCCCTGTTCGAACATACCTTCTTCAACTGACCAGCCGTGTTAGAGAAGCCTAAACAACCAGTAGTTCTGCCAGATCTCTGATGTAAGACTAGCTTCCAAGGACCTTCTCCAGGTCAGGTCAGGTCAGGTAGGGCAAAGGGGTTACTCTGGGGGTATTGGGGCATTAGACACCTTGGGCTGGGCACCCCTCAGAGTGGTGGTGTTACCTCCACAGTCTACATACTGGTACATCTCCTGCGTGACCTGCTCCATGTGGCCAAAGTACATCGTCGTCACCGTCACCCTGGAAACAACAAGAGGATTTCACTTAATTGGCTTTTTTTTGTACCCTTTAGGACAATAACAAGCAGGGATGTGATCACATCCAGTCAATATAGAAACATACAGAAGAGGATATTGGATTAGGTCAATTTTCACTCTGGAAGGATAGAAGACGGTATCAGAAAAGTTCCTTATTAATAAGGGGAGGTCATTAACCACACAGAACAAGGTTGACTAACTGTTCTGAGTACATTAATACGTATTACATGGGAGCCAGGCTTCGGGGTCCTGTGAGAATGATAAAAGAGAGGTACTTACTGCATCATGACAACGATGTTGTGCACCTTTATGGTCTGCAGGCTGCAGTAATCACTAGAACACAGAAGAACAGACACTTCAGTCAGTTTCATGTGATGAGCAAAAAGTTACATTTGTCCACCAGCCGGCTCTTACTCTGTCGAACCGTCTGGTTTCATTGGGTTTCAGAAAGGGACTTGAATGGAGCCTATGGCAAGAGCGGGAAAAGGTCCCGCTGGATTTTCATTGGCTGATCTCTCAGTCCATCACCATCTAGCGTAACCCTTGAACCTCCCCTCCATGTTGTGGATTTTAAAGCAGGAGCAGCACAAGTGATTGGCTAAATAATGTACGAAGGGAGTTGGGGAAATCAGAAAGTATGCATCTAAGAATTTGTTTTCACATATAAACTTCATATGCCCAAATTCATCTAATCCAGCAATGGCAGGCTGTCCCTCTCCCGCCTCAGTTACAACATGCCCCTTTCAAGTCTGACTTTGTTCCACACCGTTTCCAGGCTCTATATGAGCCTGGGGACGAGGTTAAGCAAGAACTAAAAGCAGACTGCACACTGCAATCTGTACTCCCATAGGATTTATTGAAACAAAGTCTCGACCATTAGGGTCTTTATCAGGTTCAGTGTTCTCAAAAAGCTATGTGCTGTGCTGGGGTGTGCTGGGCTGGGGTGGGGTGTGCTGTGCTGGGGTGGGGTGGGCTGGGGTGTGCTGGGCTGGGGTGTGCTGGGCTGGGGTGTGGTGTGGTGTGCTGGGGTGTGGTGTACTTACTACATGTAGCTCATCTCATCTGCTAGAATGGTGGGAACCATGTAGTCAACCTGGGAACAACACACAGGGTTATGATCAAAAAGGTGACTAGGAGAAAGTACTTGAAGTGCCAAAATACATAATGTGACAAGTTGAGCAACTTAGGACCAGGAATAGAGGTCTGAGTCCACTAAAAATTTGCTATGGCTTGTTGGCTCTTGAATTTAGAGAAACTGGACTTTCTGCTGCATGTCCAATAATGATGACAAAGTTGTTACCACCATTTTTTACATTGTTGCTAGCGCCCTGTTAACACCTTGTTACCATGCTATTACAGAGTTGTGTACCTGCTCCATGCCCAGAGGACTGATAGCAGTGATGTTATTGATGCGGGACTTCCCGATCACCGTCTTGGAGAACTGGACCTGGGCTGTGACGTTGGACACCTCTACACTGTAGTAGTTGTTATTGGTGATGTTCAGAGTGTTCTGGAAGGAAGAGGAATACTTTGTCATTTTATAATCACAGAAATTTGTCTTTTAAATTTACCCTCAGAGAAACACACACACTGAGCAGTTTGAAGCCAGAGTTAGCCAGTGCAGCAAACCCGGAAGTTTAGGAGTTAATACAAAATTACAGGGGATGGCAGGATACCTAGAACTTGCAACATTTGTGACCAAACTCATTTGCCCAAACATGGCCAACTTTAGGAGGATAGTACAAGTTGATAAGGAAAAGCAGTCTCCTCCTGTGACTGTCCACAATGTGAACCAAATCATCATGTGGCTAGACCAGAGGAGAGAGGCTTACCGTCACGTTGAGATAGACAATCCTCTTGTCCTCGTCATAGGTGACGAAGATCGACTTGACGCCCACGTAGGAGACGTCTATGGTACGAGGGAACAGGAAGAAGACAGCCAGGCTGGACAGCATCAGACACACAACCACCGAGGACATCACATACAGTTTTCTGTGGAGAGGCGGGAGAACAAAAGGCAGGGTCAGAAGTTAAATAGCAGTTTGACAATGGCAGGGTACAAAGAACATTATAACAAGAAATGAATAGCTACTTGCACAGTTGCATCTGCAAGCATTATTGTGATGTTTAGCCTAGAGATACCAACCCAACAACGACATTCCACTTACGTTCTCCTGGGCCTGAGTCTCTGGTCACTGTATGGGATCAATGCTACAAGCTGGTTCTCCTGGCCTGCATAATGCAAGGAAACATTTACAACACTTAGGCTAATCATCGGATACAACTACAGCACAACATAACAGCAACACTAGGGATGTAACGATTCACTGATGGGCATCAGTCCCTGGTTCAATGGTTTAAGATACGAGTGCATCGGTTCGCAGGAGCCTAAACTGATCCAAACGTGGCATGAATCAGTCAGAAAACCGTTTAAAATGTTATGAATTGCCGGTTCACTAATGTTTTTTACTCATAACATATTATTTCCCTATACAAAAATACCTCAAACTTTTGTGACCGAATTGATGCGGCCTCTCCTTCAGTAGCTATTTAAATAAGCATGTCAGTCATTGACCTCCAAGTCAGATAACTGTACAGAGCTCAGCTGCTCGCACCAACGAGAGCCTCTAATATCTGCGCAGCACCTTCAGCATTCACATTATTGTAAAATGGCTTTGGCAATGTAAAATCATAGGCTTTATTAGTTGGGTGACTTTCCGATTGCCAGGTTCACCATAAAATAGTTTTGCTTTTAACAGTCAGTGCATTTGGTCATTTTTACATGAACAGGGGGGAGTTGTAATTTCATAACAAGAACACCATTTTTGTGAGCTGCACTGTAGGCCTATGGTCGGAGCGGGAGAAGAGCAGCTCTCCTCTGTAAAGTTCTAATGAAATCTGAAGCTGTGTTATATTAATTCACAGCAAGAACCTGACCGATAAATAATTTCACCAATATTATTGGCGAATAAGGCTATTTTACCAATTGATCGAAATCGGACAATATTCGATAAATTGGATGAGAAAGGACAGTTTATTTTTTTTACTTGATCATTAAGGCTAGGAGGCTTAAAGAAGAGGTTATTACAGGATAGCAGGAAAACACTCAGCTAAACCTCAGAGCTAGCCTGGTTCCAAATATGCATGTGCTTCAGGGAAGAGAACAGAGCTGTGAAGTAGCACAGTCAAGTTATTTGTTATACAGACATGAAGGAGTGACTTCACAGCTGCAGTGTTTTTCCTTTAAAACCCAGGGTTTTTTAATAACTGTGCCGGTGTGTGCATGTTTGTGTTCATGTTGTGTCAGAATCTGTGTGTGGGTTTTGGTCTGTGTTTCATCATGTGGTGTTCCTAGGTGTTGGTTGATTTTTCTCCTATGCTATTGGCACCTGTGTAGCCTTGGGTGGGGGAGGGAAAACAATTAAATCTAGAAAATAGTTTATTATCCATAAGACTTGTTTCATTAAATTGTGAAATAATCAATGACTGTTGTGAATATAGGTATATAATGATTATTGGCATTATGACAGTCAAAGGGAGAGGGAATACAAGTTCCAACAGAATCACCTATATTCAAAACAGCCTTACTGTCCTGACAGTTTCTCCTTAGGCTACAAAGCCCAGCGCGGAACCCATAGTTTTGGCACACAAAACAGAAAAGTATTTGAACTTTGGAACAAGATATTCATACACTTGTTTGAGGATATTACGGCATGTCACATCACACCCACCAGTGGAGACAGCCTGCTCTAGCAGTTGGTTTGAACCACCAACTGATAGCCTATAAACTTAGGGCTCAACCGATATGTAGTTTCACCGATATCATCGGTTGATATTGGCCTTTTACTGAAATATAGCTACAGTGGGGCAAAAAAGTATTTAGTCAGCCACCAATTGTGCAAGTTCTCCCACTTAAAAAGATGAGAGGCCTGTAATTTTCATCATAGGTACACTTCAACTATGACATCTATGATATCTCATTGTCACAATGTCACAAATTAACATTTGGAGCACAATGGCAATTTATGAGAACTTAGTGGGAAAATTTCACTTCTTCCTCACTGTAAAAACAGTAGGCTATAAATCGGCAGATATATATTGATATCGGTACATTTTGTCCTACCAAAAAAATCGTAGCTAAGTTCTATACATAAATATAAACATATTACTTTCTGAAAACATTTTTGATCTGATAAAATGACAAGTTAATCAGTGGATGATGGGGATTTCAGATAAAAGGGGGGGGACAAAAGGCCTAAATGCTCAGTCTGCCCTATGGCTCAGCTCAGCTGCCTGCACACCATATAATTAATTCTCTGACACACACACAGACCAAATCTCACAGATCCAGCTCAAAGAGGTCCAGCTCCTGACCTCCATCAGAATCAGATTTTAATTTTACAGAATCGATTCGTTCCACTTATCAAACCGAATCCTTCCAAACTAAAAGTATCGTTCCCGTATTGTGTCAGAGCTAATGTATTTATCTAGATACTTATTGAGTCCTGCTTGAAAGAAGAGATTCACATCCCTATGCAATACTGTACAACATTATCCATCAGAGGGGAAATTCACCAGGCTCCGGGGATAAAAATCATGAACCACAAATAACACAGCTTTGATTACAGTGAGTTTACGGGCAAAGCATAAGTCATTCATATGCCAAATTCAGTCATTGGTTCCCTCAAGCTAATAGAGTGATTCAGTCACACTATCCATTATCCACAAGAGAGCACCTTTGTGGTTTTATCACACACATCAACTGCAGTCTGACTATGACACTGAACAGAACAAAACTCTTACCCAGTCATATTCATTCAAATGGTATAGCATCTTAAATCCTGTTAACCTCTAGGTATCCGGTCTGTACATAGGTGTGTGTGTTTCTCACCTCTAGGTATCCTCCCAGTGCCCTGGCAGCTGGGACATGTGACGCTGTCCCGGCCTGTGAACTCTACGTAGGGGAACTGGGACACATCCTCTCTCTTCCCATCATCCTCCTGGCTGGTGGTCAGGCTGTCCTGGGAGTCTTTGTGGCATGCCTGCTTGGGCAGGAGGGAGAGGGCTTTCCCCATGGTGACGCTTGGAGGGTCAGAGGTTACCGGTTGGCGTTTGTTTGTCATGTTTGAGACAAACACACACAGCAAAAAAAAGAAACATCCTCTCACTGTCAATGGCGGTTATTTTCAGAAAACTTAACATGTAAATATTTGTATGAACATAAGATTATACAACTGAGACAAACTGAACAAGTTCCACAGACACGTGACCAACAGAAATTGAATAATGTGTCCCTGAACAAAGGGGGGGTAAAAATCAAAAGTAACAGTCAGTATCTGGTGTGGCCACCAGCTGCATTAAGTACTGCAGTGCATATCCTCCTCATGGACTGCACCAGATTTGCCAGTTCTTGCTGTGAGATGTTACCCCACTCTTCCACCAAGGCACCTGCAAGTTCCCGGACATTTCTGAGGTGGAATGGCCCTAGCCCTCACCCTCCGATCCAACAGGTCCCAGATGTGCTCAATGAGATTGAGATCCGGTCACGTCGCTGGCCATGGCAGAACACTGACATTCCTCACTTGCAGGAAATCAGGCACAGAACGAGCAGTATGGCTGGTGGCATTGTCATGCTGGAGATGAGCCTGCAGGAAAGAAATCACATAAGGGAGGATGTCGTCTTCCCTGTAACGCACAGCGTTGAGATGGGCTGCAATTACAACAAGCTCAGTCCGATGATGCTGTGACACACCGCCACAGATGATGACGGACACTCCACCTCGATCCCGCTCCAGAGTACAGGCCTCGGTGTAACGCTCATTCCTTCGACGATAAACGTGAATCTGACCATCACCCCTGGTGAGACAAAACCGCGACTCGTTAGTGAAGAGCACTTTTTGCTAGTCCTGTCTGATCCAGCGTCGGTTGGTTTGTGCCGGTGATGTCTGGTGAGGACCTGCCTTACAACAGGCCTACAAGCCCTCAGTCCAGCCTCTCTCAAACTATTGCGGACAGTCTGAGCACTGATGGAGGGATTGTGCGTTCCTGGTGTAACTCGGGCAGTTGTTGCCATCCTGTATCTGTCCCGCAGGTGTGATGTTCGGATGTACCTATCCTGTGCAGATGTTGTTACACATGGTCTGCCACTGCGAGGACGCTCAGCTGTCCGTCCTGTCTCCCTGTAGTGCTGTCTTAGGCGTTTCACAGTACAGCCGTTGCAATTTATTGCCCTGGCCACATCTGCAGTCCTCATGCCTCCTTGCAGCATGCCTAAGGCACGTTCACACAGATGAGCAGGGACCCTGGGTATCTTTCTTTTGGTGTTTTTCAGAGTCAGTAGAAAGGCCTCGTTAGTGTCCTAAGTTTTCATAACTGTGACCTTAATTGCCTACCTTCTGTAAGCTATTAGTGTCTTAACGACCGTTCCACAGGTGCATGTTCATTAATTGTTTATGGTACATTGAACAAGCATGAGAAACAGTGTTTAAACCTTTTACAATTAAGATCTGTGAAGTTATTGGATTTTTACGAATTATCTTTGAAAGACAGGGTCCTGAAAAGGGGACGTTTCTTTTTTTGCTGCGTTTATATACACACACACACAGTTGAAGTCGGAAGTTTACATACACCTTAGCCAAATACATTTAAACTCAGTTTCACAATTCCTGACATTTAATCCTAGTACAAATTCCCTGTTTTAGGTCAGTTAGGATCACCACTTTATTTTAAGAATGTGAAATGCCAGAATAATAGTAGAGAGTGATTTATTTCTATCATCACATTCCCACTGGGTCAGAAGTTTACATACTAATTGAGTGTATTTGGTAGCATTGCCTTAAATTGTTTAACTTGGGTCAAACGTTTTGGGTAGCCTTCCACAAGCTTTCCACAATAAGTTGGGTGAATTTTGGCCCATTCCACCTGACAGAGCTGGTGTAACTCAGTCAGGCACACGCTTTTTTCAGGTCTGCCCACAAATTTTCTATAGGATTGAGGGCAGGGCTTTGTGATGGCAACTCCAATACCTTGACTTTATTGTCCTTAAGCCATTTGCCACAACTTTGCTTGCAAGTATGCTTGGGGTCATTGTCCAATTGGAAGACCCATTTGCGACCAAGCTTTAACTTCCTGGCTGATGTCTTGAGGTGTTGCTTCAATATATCCACATAATTTTCCTTCCTGGCGCCATCTATTTTGTGACATGCCTCCTGCAGTCACTCCTGCAGCAAAGCACCCCCACAACATGATGCTGCCACCCCCGTGCTTCACGGTTGGGATGGTGTTCTTCGGCTTGCAAGCCTCCCCCTTTTTCCTCCAAACATAACGATGGTCATTATGGCCAAACAGTTCTATTTTTGTTTCATCAGACCAAAGGACATTTCTCCAAAAAGTACAATCTGTGTCCCCATGTGCAGTTGCAAACCGTAGTCTGGCTTTTTTATGGCGGTTTTGGAGCAGTGGCTTCTTCCTTGCTGAGCATTTTACTGATTATATATATATATATATATATACATACACACACTTTTGTACCTGTTTCCTCCAGCATCTTCACAATGTCCTTTGCTGTTGTTCTGGGATTGATTTGCACTTTTCGCATCAAAGTACGTTAATCTCTGAGCGGTATGACGGCTGCGTGGTCCCATGGTGTTTATACTTGCGTACTATTGTTTGTACAGATTAACGTTGTACCTTCAGGCGTTTGGAAATTGCTCCCAAGGATGAACCAGACTTGTGAAGGTGTGCAATTTTTTTTCTGAGGTCTTGGCTGATTTCTTTTCATTTTCCCATGATGTCAAGCAAAAGGCACTGAGTTTGAAGGTAGGCCTTGAAATACATCCACAGGTACACCTCCAATTGACTCAAATTATGTCAATTAGCCTCTCAGAAGCTTCTAAAGCCATGACATCATTTTCTGGAATTTTCCAAGCTGTTTAAAGGCACAGTCAACTTAGTGTATGTAAACTTCTGACACACTGGAATTGTGATGCGGTGAATTATAAGTGAAATAATCTGTCTGTAAACAATTGTTGGAAAAATTACTTGTACCCTGCACAATGTAGATGTCCTAACCGACTTAACAAACTATAGTTTTGGCAACAAGACATTTGTGGAGTGGTTGAAAAACTAGTTTTAATGACTCCAACCTAAGTGTATGTAAACTTCCAACTTCAACTGTATATACACATACCGAAATGCCACGATAATAAAAGCATTTTAAATCATATACTGTACCTTTGTTTTCTTCAAGAGTACCTTGTTGGGAAAAGTCCCACAATAAATGTTTTCAAAAATGTTCGTTAACTAAGTGACGGCTTTCATCCCTATATGTTGTCTTACTGGATGCCTATTAGAACAGGGCTAGATAAAAAAAAATAAAAAAGCCTTTACTGTACAGCCAGCAGTAGCTCTCCAGGAGGAGGGTTAGCCAACCAATGATGTGCTCGTAGCTAACGTTACACATCAATCGGGATTTGACAAACTAAGGCAGAAATAGAAGTTAGTTAGCTATCTAGACATTGATTGGGTAACATTGGCAGGCTGGCTTCTTCAAGTCAACAAGAAATTGCCAAATAACAAGGTCTATAGCTAGATAAGTTAGCTAACATGATAACGGGATTTGGCTAACAAACGGGCAAGTTAATCTTTGTTTAATTCACTGCTCCACTCCTCATCGTGCCAATTATGCTAACTAGCTAGTTATATGGCATTGCCATTAATTAAAATTACTCATCAGTTAGCAAGAAAGTCAGTTGACTGTCGACTTGTTTGTAAACTAAGTTAGCTAGTAAATGCACTATCATAACAAACTGGATAACTAGCTAGCAGAAAATGGAAGCAAAAGGATAACGTTAGGAGGTTATTTAACGATAGCAGCTGTTAGCGGGTGGGTATAAATTGTGTTACGTTCCAACAGGAATATGTTCCAAAAACTTGGTAAAGTACAAGGTTGCCAACAAACAACGCATATATAAAGTAGCATGCTCAATTCGCCTAGCTAACTAGCTGCCGAATAGGCATCAACTCACAACGTAGCCTATTCTTAATGTTTGTCCATAGGCTACCAGAGTAATGACAGACATTTTTTTCGGAATAAACGTGGTGAGTGAAAAACGTAATGAAATAGCCCACTCCCTACCCGGTATCTTATTCTGCCGCTATACAACCTTGTTATTTAGTTTTTGGAACAGATTCCTGTTGGAACGTTCCAAAGCATACCCACCCGCTGCTAGCTAGCATCAGCAAAGCAGGTCAGTCTTGTTTGCTATATGCGCTGGAATAAAATGTATTTAACAGCATACTAACTATTTATTCTACGGTGACGTGAAATTATTATTGTCCGTCTTACCAGAAAACGAGTTGTGTTTTTCCTAGCAATCCTTTCAGGTCATGCAGTTCTTGTTGTCAACCAACCTGACATGCGCAGTACGTTTCAGATGATGAGTAGTCAGAAAATAAATACACGTTTTAGTCACCTCGGACAACGGGATACAGCTAGAAGGGATCCAGTTTTTGTCAATTTAATACGTTTTAGCTAACCCTAACCAGCTACGTTAATTATCCTAACCTGCTACGAAAAGTCAAATCTGACGTTATTTGACAAAAGCTGGATCACTTCTAGCCATGACCCGGTCAAATCCACAACTTCGCGTTCGATGTTGCAAAGTAGTTTTTGTCGATTGGTCTTCCCACTAAATTTAAAAACATATCAAGTAGAAGAAAGTACTTCTACATGTCCTTGTTACGTTTTGAGGTAATAATGTTAAAAAGCAGTCCTATGCTATTTCAGGCATTCCTATGACTAATACATGTCCTCCAAAATCAGCAAATTATCTTAAATTGTCGCTACAATTGTAGACCTACTGATTTGAAATGTTCATATTCATTACCAGGCAAAACGTCAGTATAGAGACAAAGTGGAGTCGCAATTCAAAGGCTCAGACACCAGACATATATGGCAGGGTCTACAGCCAATCACGGACTACAAAGGGAATACTAGCCACTTCTCAGACACTGACGTCTTGCTTGTTAACCCTTGCAAGGCTACTGGCCCTGACGGCTGGCTGGAGTGTTTACAGACATATTCGCTCTCCCTATCCCATTCCATTGTCCCCACATGCTTCAAGATGTCCACCATTGTTTCTGTACCCAAGAAAGCAAAGGTAACTGAACTACATGAATATCAACCTGTACCACTCACGTCTGTCATCATGAATTGCTTTGAAAGACTAGTCAAGGATCATATCACCTCCACCTTACCTGCCACCCTAGACCCACTTCAATATGCTTACCGCTCCAATAGATCCACAGACTATGCAATTGCCATCGCACTGCACACTGCTCTAGCTCATCTGGACAAGAGGAATACCTATGTAAGAATGCTGTTCATTGACACAGCATTCAACACCATAGTACCCTCCAAGCTCATCATTAAGCTTGAGGCCCTGGGTCTGAACCCTGCTCTGTGCAACTCGGTCCTGGACTTCCTGATGGGCCGCCCCAGGTGGTGAAGGTGAAGGTAAGAAAAAAACACCTCCACTTTGCTGATCCTCAACACTGGGGCCCCACAAGGATGCGTGCTCAGCCCCCTCCCGTACTCCCTGTTCACCCATGACTGCGTGGCCACGCACACCTCCAACTCAATCATCAAGTTTGCAGAAGACACAACAGTAGTAGGCCTGATCACCAACAACGATGAGACAGCCTACAGGGAGGAGGTGGGGGCCCTGGTAGTGTGGTGCCAGGAAAATAACCTCACCCAATGTCAACAAAACAAAGGAGCTGATCTTGGACTTCAGGAAACAGCAGAGGGAGCACCCCTCTTCTACATTGATGGGACCGCAGTGGAGAAGGTGGAAAGGTTCAAGTTCCTCTGCGTACACATCAATGACAAACTGAAATGGTCCACCCACACAGACAGTGTGGTGAAGAAGGCGCAACAGCGCCTCTTCAACCTCAGGAGGCTGAAGAAATTTGTGTTGGCACCTAAAGCCCTCAAACTTTTACCGATGCACAATTGAGAGCATCCTGTCGTGCTGTGTCACCGCCTAGTACTGCACCCCCGCAACCGCAGGGCTCTCCAGAGGGTGGTGCGGTTTGCCCAACGCATCACCGGGGGCAAACTACCTGCCCTCCAGGACACCTACAGCACCCGATGTCACAGGAAGGCTAAAAAGATCATCAAGGACAACAACCGCTTGAGCCACTGCCTGTTCACCCCGCTATCATCCAGATGGTGAGGTCAGTACAGGTGCATCAAAGATGGGCCGAGAGACTGAAAAACAGCTTCTCTTTCAAGGTCAGAAGATTAAATAGCCATCACTAGCACATTAGCGGCTGCTGCAGTGCCTTGCAAAAGTATTCATCCCCCTTGCCAATTTTCCTATTTTGTTGCATTACAACCTGTAATATAAATAGATTTTTATTTGGATTTCATGTAATGGACATACACAAAATAGTCCAAATTGGTGAAGTGAAATGAAAAAAATAACTTGTTTAATAAAATTTGAAAGGGAAAACTGGTGCGTGCATATGTATTCACCCCCTTTGCTATGAAGCCCTCAAATAAGATCTGGTGCAACCAATTACCTTCAGAAGTCACATAATTAGTTAAATAAAGTCCACTTTTGTGCAATCTAAGTGTCACATGATCTGTCACATGATCTCAGTATATATACACCTGTTCTGAAAGGCCCAGAGTCTGCAACACTACTAAGCAAGGGGCACCACCAAGCAAGCAGCACCATGAAGACCAAGGAGCTCTCCAAACAGTTCAGGGACAAAGTTGTGGAGAAGTATAGATCAGGGTTGGGTTATAAAAATAACCCACCAAAACTCACGGACCAGGCAAGGAGGGCATTAATGAGAGAGGCAACAAAGAGACTAAAGATAACCCTGAATGAGCTGCAAAGCTCCACAGCGGAGATTGGAGTATCCGTCCACTTTAAGCAGTACACTCCACGGAGCTGGGCTTTACGGAAGAGTGGCCAGAAAAAAGCCATTGCTTAAAGAAAAAAATTAACAAACATGTTTGGTGTTCGCCAAAAACCACGTGGGAGACTCCCCAAACATATGGAAGTAGGTACTCTGGTCAGATCAAATCAAATCAAATCAAATTTTATTAGTCACATACACATGGTTAGCAGATGTTAATGCGAGTGTAGCGAAATGCTTGTGCTTCTAGTTCCGACAATGCAGTAATAACCAACAAGTAATCTAACCTAACAATTCCACAACTACTACCTTACACACACACACAAGTGTAAAGGGATAAAGAATATGTACATAAAGATATATGAATGAGTGGTGGTACAGAACGGCATGGCAGATGCAGTAGATGGTATAGAGTACGGTATATACATATGAGATGAATACTGTAGGGTATGTAAACATAAAGTGGCATAGTTTAAAGTGGCTAGTGGTACATGTATTACATAAAGATGGCAAGATGCAGTAGATGATATAGAGTACAGTATATACATATGAGATGGGTAATGTAGGGTATGTAAACATTGTATTAAGTGGCATTGTTTAAAGTGGCTAGTGGTACATTTTTACATAATTTCCATCAATTCCCATTTTTAAAGTGGCTGGAGTTGAGTCAGTATGTTGGCAGCGGCCGCTAAATGTTAGTGGTGGCTGTTTAACAGTCTGATGGCCTTGAGATAGAAGCTGTTTTTCAGTCTCTCGGTCCCTGCTTTGATGCACCTGTACTGACCTCGCCTTCTGGATGATAGCGGGGTGAACAGGCAGTGGCTTGGGTGGTTGTTGTCCTTGATGATCTTTATGGCCTTCCTGTGACATCGGGTGGTGTAGGTGTCCTGGAGGGCAGGTAGTTTGCCCCTGGTGATGCGTTCTGCAGACCTCACTACCCTCTGGAGAGCCTTACGGTTGTGGGCGGAGCAGTTGCCGTACCAGGCGGTGATACAGCCCGACAGGATGCTCTCGATTGTGCATCTGTAGAAGTTTGTGAGTGCTTTTGGTGACAAGCCGAATTTCTTCAGCCTCCTGAGGTTGAAGAGGCGCTGCTGCGCCTTCTTCACAACGCTGTCTGTGTGGGTGGACCAATTCAGTTTGTCCGTGATGTGTACACCGAGGAACTTAAAACTTTCCACCTTCTCCACTACTGACCCGTCGATGTGGATAGGGGGGTGCTCCCTCTGCTGTTTCCTGAAGTCCACAATCATCTCCTTTGTTTTGTTGACGTTGAGTGTGAGGTTATTTTCCTGACACCACACTCCGAGGGCCCTCACCTCCTCCCTGTAGGCCGTCTCGTCGTTGTTGGTAATCAAGCCTACCACTGTAGTGTCATCCGCAAACTTGATGATTGAGTTGGAGGCGTGCATGGCCACGCAGTCGTGGGTGAACAGGGAGTACAGGAGAGGGCTCAGAACGCACCCTTGTGGGGCCCCAGTGTTGAGGATCAGCGGGGTGGAGATGTTGTTACCTACCCTCACCACCTGGGGGCGGCCCGTCAGGAAGTCCAGGACCCAGTTGCACAGGGCGGGGTCGAGACCCAGGGTCTCGAGCTTGATGACGAGTTTGGAGGGTACTATGGTGTTAAATGCTGAGCTGTAATCGATGAACAGCATTCTCACATGGGTATTCCTCTTGTCCAGATGGGTTAGGGCAGTGTGCAGTGTGGTTGCGATTGCGTCGTCTGTGGACCTATTGGGTCGGTAAGCAAATTGGAGTGGGTCTAGGGTGTCCGGTAGGGTGGAGGTGATATGGTCCTTGACTAGTCTCTCAAAGCACTTCATGATGACGGAAGTGAGTGCTACGGGGCGGTAGTCGTTTAGCTCAGTTACCTTAGCTTTCTTGAGAACAGGAACAATGGTGGCCCTCTTGAAGCATGTGGGAACAGCAGACTGGGATAAGGATTGATTGAATATGTCCGTAAACACACCAGCCAGCTGGTCTGCGCATGCTCTGAGGACGCGGCTGGGAATGCCGTCTGGGCCTGCAGCCTTGCGAGGGTTAACACGTTTAAATGTTTTACTCACCTCGGCTGCAGTGAAGGAGAGCCCGCAGGTTTTGGTAGGGGGCCGTGTCAGTGGCACTGTATTGTCCTCAAAGCGGGCAAAAAAGTTGTTTAGCCTGTCTGGGAGCAAGACATCCTGGTCCGCGACGGGGCTGGTTTTCTTTTTGTAATCCGTGATTGACTGTAGACCCTGCCACATACCTCTTGTGTCTGAGCTGTTGAATTGCGACTCGATTTTGTCTCTGTACTGAGACTTAGCCTGTTTGATTGCCTTGCGGAGAGAATAGCTACACTGTTTGTATTCGGTCATGCTTCCGGTCACCTTGCCCTGGTTAAAAGCAGTGGTTCGCGCTTTCAGTTTCACGCGAATGCTGCCGTCAATCCACGGTTTCTGGTTTGGGAATGTTTTTATCGTTGCTGTGGGTACGACATCGTCAATGCACTTCCTAATGAACTCGCTCACCGAATCAGCATATTCGTCAATATTGTTGTTGGACGCGATGCGGAACATATTCCAATCCGCGTGATCGAAGCAGTCTTGAAGCGTGGATTCAGATTGGTCGGACCAGCGTTGAACAGACCTGAGCGCGGGAGCTTGTTGTTTGAGTTTCTGTTTGTAGGCTGGAATCAACAAAATGGAGTCGTGGTCAGCTTTTCCGAAAGGGGGGCGGGGGAGGGCCTTATAAGCGTCGCGGAAATTAGTATAACAATGGTCTAGTGTTTTTCCAGCCCTGGAAGCACAATCGATATGCTGATAGAATTTAGGGAGTTTTGTTTTTAGATTAGCCTTGTTAAAATCCCCAGCTACGATGAATGCAGCCTCAGGGTGTGTGGTTTCCAGTTTACAAAGAGTCAGATAAAGTTCGTTCAGGGCCATCGATGTGTCTGCTTGGGGGGGAATATATACGGCTGTGATTATGATTGAAGAGAATTCCCTTGGTAGATAATGCGGTCGACATTTGATTGTGAGGAGTTCTAGATCAGGTGAACAGAATGACTTGAGTTCCTGTGTGTTGTTATGATGATCACACCACTTCTCGTTAATCATAAGGCATACCCCCCCGCCCCTCTTCTTACCGGAAAGATGTTTGTTTCTGTCGGCGCGATGCATGAAGAAACCAGCTGGCTGCACCGACTCCGTTAGCGTCCCTTGAGTTAGCCATGTTTCCGTGAAGCAGAGCACGTTGCAATCCCTGATGTCTCTCTGGAATGCTACCCGTGCTCGGATTTCATCAACCTTATTGTCAAGAGACTGGACATTGGCGAGTAGTATGCTAGGGAGTGGAGCGCGATGTGCCCGTCTCCGAAGCCTGACCACGAGACCGCCTCGTTTTCCCCTTTTTCGGCGTCGCACAGGGTCGCCGGCTGGGAACAGATCCATTGTATTGGGTGGAAGGCAAAACACTGGATCCGTTTCGGGAAAGTCATATTCCTGGTAGGAACGATGATGAGTTGACGTTAATCGTATATTCAGTAGTTCCTCCCGACTGTATGTAATGAAACCTAAGATTACCTGGGGTACCGATGTAAGAAATAACACGTAAAAAAACAAAATACTGCATATTTTCCAAGGAACGCGAAGCGAGGCGGCCATCTCTTTTCGGCGCCGGAAGATGGATCAGACTAAAATTGAACTTTTTGGCCAAGGAAAACTCTATGTCTGGTGCAAACCCAACACCTCCCATCACCCCGAGAACACCATCCCCACAGTGAAGCATGGTGGTGGCAGCATCATGATGTGGAGATGTTTTTCATCGGCAGTGTAACGATATTCCTCTTCCTCTGAAGAGGAGGAGCAGGGATTGAACCAAAATGCAGCGTCGTGATATGACATGATTTATTAAAGTAAAGACGAAAAACACGAAAACACTTTAACAAACTACAAAACAACAAACGACGTAGACGCACCTGAACATAAGAACTTACATGACACGAAGAACGCATGAAACAGGAACAGACTACATAAACCGAACGAACAAACAAACCGAAACAGTCCCGTGTAGCGTAACAGACACTGACACAGGAGACAACCACCCACAAACAAACAATGTGACACCACCTACCTTAATATGATTCTCAATCAGAGGAGATGAAAACCACCTGCCTCTAATTGAGAACCATATCAGGTACCCATTAAACCAACATAGAAACACAAAACATAGACTGCCCACCCAAACTCACGTCCTGACCAACTAACACATACAAAACTAACAGAAAACAGGTCAGGAACGTGACAGGCAGGGACTGGTCAGAATTGAAGGAATGATGGATGACGCTAAATACAAGGATATTCTTGAGGGAAACCTGTTTAAGTCTTCCAGAGATTTGAGACTGAGACGGAGGTTCACCTTCCAGCAGGACAATGACCCAAAGCATACTGCTAAAGCAAGACTTGAGTGATTTAAGGGGAAACATTTACATGTCTTGGAATGGCCTAAGACCTCAATCCAATTGAGAATCTGTGGTATGACTTAAAGATTGCTGTACACCAGTGGAACCCATCCAACTTGAAGGAGCTTGAGCAGTTTTTCCTTGAAGAATGGGCAAAAATCCCAGTGGCTAGATGTGCCAAGCTTATAGAGACATACCCCAGAGACTTGCAGCTGTAATTGCTGCAAAAGGTGGCTCTACAAAGTACTGACTTTGAGGGGGTGAATAGTTATGCACGTTTAAGTTCATTTTTTTGGTCTTATTTCTTGTTTTTTTCACAATAAAAAATATTTTGCATCTTCAAAGTGGTAGGCATGTTGTGTAAATCTTATGATCCAAACCTCCAAAAAATATATTTTAATTCCAGGTTGTAAGGCAACAAAATAGGAAAAATGCAAATGGGGGTGAATACTTTTGCAATCCACTGTATATACATAGACTTGGAATCACTGGCCACTAATAATAGAACACTAGTCACTTTAATAATATTTAAATGTTTTGCATTACTCATCTCATATGTATATACTGTATTCTATCATATCCTACTGTATCTTAGTCTGTGCCGCTCTGACATTGCTCGCCCAAATATTTCTATATTCTTAATTCCTTTACTTTATATTGATGTGAATTTATATGTATTTGTTTATATTTTATATTTCCCCCAAAAAATTATCTAATGACTGCCTCCTCGCAGAAAAATCTGCAGAGCTGGGAAGATTGTATCCACCATATATATATATATATACAGTGGGGAGAACAAGTATTTGATACACTGACGATTTTGCAGGTTTTCCTACTTACAAAGCATGTAGAGGTCTGTAATTTTTATCATAGGTACACTTCAACTCTGAGAGAAGGAATCTAAAACAAAAATCCAGAAAATCACATTGTATGATTTTTAAGTAATTAATTTGCATTTTATTGCATGACATAAGTATTTGATACATCAGAAAAGCAGAACTGAATATTTGGTACAGAAACCTTAGTTTGCAATTACAGAGATCATACGTTTCCTGTAGTTCTTGACCAGGTTTGCACACACTGCAGCAGGGATTTTGGCCCACTCCTCCATACAGACCTTCTCCAGATCCTTCAGGTTTCGGGGCTGTCGCTGGGCAATACGGACTTTCGGCTCCCTCCAAAGATTTTGTATTGGGTTCAGGTCTGGAGACTGGCTAGGCCACTCCAGGACCTTGAGATGCTTCTTACGGAGCCACTCCTTAGTTGCCCTGGCTGTGTGTTTCGGGTCGTTGTCATGCTGGAAGACCCAGCCACGACCCATCTTCAATGCTCTTACTGAGGGAAGGAGGTTGTTGGTCAAGATCTCGCGATACATGGCCCCATCCATCCTCCCCTCAATACGGTGCAGTCGTCCTGTCCCCTTTGCAGAAAAGCATCCCCAGAGAATGATGTTTCCACCTCCATGCTTCACGGTTGGGATGGTGTTCTTGGGGTTGTACTCATCCTTCTTCTTCCTCCAAACACGGCGAGTGGAGTTTAGACCAAAAAGCTCTATTTTTGTCTCATCAGACCACATGACCTTCTCCCATTCCTCCTCTGGATCATCCAGATGGTCATTGGCAAACTTCAGACGGGCCTGGACATGCGCTGGCTTGAGCAGGGGGACCTTGCGTGCGCTGCAGGATTTTAATCCATGACGGCGTAGTGTGTTACTAATGGTTTTCTTTGAGACTGTGGTCCCAGCTCTCTTCAGGTCATTGACCAGGTCCTGCCGTGTAGTTCTGGGCTGATCCCTCACATTCCTCATGATCATTGATGCCCCACGAGGTGAGATCTTGCATGGAGCCCCAGACCGAGGGTGATTGACCGTCATCTTGAACTTCTTCCATTTTCTAATAATTGTGCCAACAGTTGTTGCCTTCTCACCAAGCTGCTTGCCTATTGTCCTGTAGCCCATCCCAGCCTTGTACAGGTCTACAATTTATCCCTGATGTCCTTACACAGCTCTCTGGTCTTGGCCATTGTGGAGAGGTTGGAGTCTGTTTGATTGAGTGTGTGGACAGGTGTCTTTTATACAGGTAACGAGTTCAAACAGTTGCAGTTAATACAGGTAATGAGTGGAGAACAGGAGGGCTTCTTAAAGAAAAACTAACAGGTCTGTGAGAGCCGGAATTCTTACTGGTTGGTAGGTGATCAAATACTTATGTCATGCAATAAAATGCAAATTAATTACTTAAAAATCATACAATGTGATTTTCTGGATTTTTGTTTTAGATTCCGTCTCTCACAGTTGAAGTGTACCTATGATAAAAATTACAGACCTCTACATGCTTTGTAAGTAGGAAAACCTGCAAAATCGGCAGTGTATCAAATACTTGTTCTCCCCACTGTATATATATATATAACATTCTACTGGTTGCAAGAATTTTGTTTAGTAATTTAAATAGAAAAATTCTAAGCTTTGAATGTGGCGCCATTTTGCGTGTCAATTGATAAACCATGTGCCATAAAATCTGTACTAAGAAAATCTCTTCACAACTATTTGGCTATTTATATACCACAGCTGTCAATTTTTTGGTCCTTAAATGAAACTGGTATATATTTTTATTTATCACAATTTTCTTTAACCAATTTGGGTTTTTAATGCAGGGCCAACAGACAAGTTACTTACTTTTCCCCCTTCCACTTTTGTCGTAATGCTGCAATTAGTTGGTTGTAATTTTGGGTAGAGCAGATATTTCCATATGTCTGTGTTAGCTGCATGTGCAATATGACGCCACCAATCCTATTTATTATTTAATTTACAAGAATTATACCTCTTTTAAATATGTTATCAAAATATAAAGTGTTTTTAATAAATTAGTATTTTTGAGTTTAACCACAGTATTTTTTGAATTATTTGTTCTGTCTTTTTAGGTGGATTAAATTGAAATTGCAACCAACTTTCTATGGCTTGTTAAAAAATAACGATATTTTGGAGATTATTTTGTTTTCAAATAACTGAAAGTGAGCGGTTGTATAATCTGAATAAAGGGAAAAAGGCCATTCTTGAACATGTGGTGAGACATTCTTTCTGATTGACTAGAAAACCATTTCGGATTTATT
The DNA here is from genome assembly GCF_045679555.1 of Salvelinus alpinus. Lineage (NCBI taxonomy): Eukaryota > Metazoa > Chordata > Actinopteri > Salmoniformes > Salmonidae > Salvelinus > Salvelinus alpinus. The sequence goes on from NC_092114.1 coordinate 28,396,565, forward strand.
AAGTATAACTGATGCCTTTAGTGAGAGGTCTAATGCTTTAATATTTAATAATTTCTGCCCATCCGAATTCATATTCATTATTTAAATAGGCCCTTTTAATTTTGTCTGGCTTGCCGTTACAAATAAAATGTAATATTTTTTGCCCATATAATTTAAAAAGCAGGTCGCTAGGTGTAGGCAAAACCATAAGAAAATAGGTAAACTGGGATATGACTAAAGAGTTAATCAGGGCGATTTTCCCACAAATAGACAGGTATTTTCCTTTCCATGGTAGCAAGATCTTATCTATTTTTGCGAACTTTCTATAACAATGCATTGGAGCGAGATCATTTCTTTCTTTCGGGAGATGTCCACATCCCCGTCAGATTTTATTGGTAAACTACACGGTAATGTAAAAGTTGTATTTTTTTGTGATCCAATACATAATATAGTACATTTATCATAATTTGGTTTTAATCCAGAGGTTAGAAAAAACATCTAGATCCTCTATGAGGCTGTGGAGGGATTCTAATTGTCGATTTAGATATTACTGCACTGTTAGAGCTACAAGCATTTCGCTACACCCGCAATAACATCTGCTAAACACTTGTATGTGACAAATAACATTTGATTTGATTCTTGCAAACAAAATCTTTATTAATTCTTGAGCTGCAGTTCTGGTTCTATCCATATGGTGGCAGTAGCATTTAGTGTTTGAAATCCACCCACCACTGCCTAATGTGCTAATTTACTGTGATCCGTGTTTTGATTGTGCAACAATAATATTATAGGCCTATATCTTCTGAAAACATGTGGCTTTTAATTCCTGTTATGTCAATGTTTACCAGACCTCATTCCTTTGTTATCGCTTGATATCACCCAGATAGTACAGCATCGATTACCATAAAGCCTGCCACACCCTAATATAGAGCATATCTTTCCCCCATACATCAAATCAAGTTGAATGTTGCTGCAGTGTTATAGTCAAATGAGAAAATCAATGTCTATTCTTGACTTAAATAATGTACAAAATAGTATAATCTATATTCAAACTAGTAACCGTGTCTGTATTCCTCATAGGAGTGAAATGTTGGGCTTGACTAAAACACACAGAGGAGAAGTGGGCTGGGGGCAGCAGACTGCTATGGTGCAGTGCACTATACACACCAAATTTAATCAGTTGACATGCAATTATGCACCAGTAAGAGGTTTTAATGGCCTCGCTTATAACAGTGTGTGTTGGAGCACAATATTACAGTTTCCCCATCTCTGTTTGCATTGCTGTTTCCGCTCTCATTTGTCCCACTCCCACCACCGATAGATGGGTCTTTGTAGTGTGTGAGTGTGCGTGCGTGCGCACGTGCTGAGCTGGGTTCAGTGGCAGCACTACTAAACACTGTCATCATTAAGTTCTCTCTCTTTTCCTCCGCATTAGGAGCAGTAGTGTAATGAGTCTCTAGTTAGTCTGTCATGTTGCGTTTTTTTATTTCATGTTTATCCCTGTCCTTGTTTACTCTCTTTACATAACAGCATGTTTGTGGTTTTATTATCCATTACTGAGATGATACAAAGAGAATGTGACAAAATATTTAATCCTGGTTTCTCTAATTTAAGCTGGCATTGTTTTATGTGGGGCCTGTTCTGCTTTTATGTGGATCCTGTCCTTTTTTTCCAGGTCAGGATTATTTTGTCTTAAGTGCAATGTGGCATGATTTAAAAGGAAAGCTGACATGTTATCACACAAGTTTAAATCTTTTTTATTATTGAAAAAGGACAAAACAAACAAATGTAGACACATCCTATCACAGCCACAGTACCAGGGACAAACTATACCTAGCCTCAATTTCCAGTCTGTCATATAGTTGTAGGTATATGTAATATTTCAGAAACAATTGATGATGAATAAAAGCAAGGTTAAAACTTCTTATGGCTGCAATCCCGCTAACGGGATTATGACAACAGCCAGTGAAAGTGCAGGGCGCCAAATTCAAAAACCAGAAATCTCATAATTAAAATTCCTCAGACATACATGTGTCTTATACCATTTTAAAGGTAATCTTGTTGTTAATCCCACCAACGTGTCCGATTTCAAATATGCCTTTCAGCGAAAGCACTACAAACGATTATGTTGGGTCACACCAAACCACAATAAGCATAGCCATTTTTCCAGCGAAAGATCGCAGTCACAAAAAGCAGAAATATAGCTAAAATTAATCACTAACCTTGGATGATTTTCATCAGATGACACTCATAGGACTTCATGTTACACAATACATGCATGTTTTGTTTGATAAAGTTCATATTTATATAAAAAAAATCTGAGTTTACATTGGCGCGTTACATTCACTAGTTCCAAAAACATCCAGTGATGGTGCATAGCCACATCGTTTCAACAGAAATACTCATCATAAATGTAGATGATAATACAAGTTATACACATGGAATTATAGATATACCTCTCCTTAATGCAACCGCTGTGTCAGATTTCTAAAAAACTTTACGGAAAAAGCAAACCATGCAATAATCTGAGACGGAGCTCAGAACAATAGTAAAATTAGCTGCCATGTTGGAGTTAACAGAAACCAGAAAATACATGATAAATGTTTCCTTACCTTTGATGAACTTCATCAGAATGCAGTCCTAGGAATACCAGGTCCACAATAAATGCTTGATTTGTTCGATAATGTCCGTTATTTATGTCCAATTAGCTACTTTGGTTAGCGCGTTTGGTAAACAATTTCAAAGTCACAAAGCGCGTCCACTATAACGTGACGAAATGTCCAAAAGTTCCGTAACAGTCAGTAGAAACATGTCAAACGATGTATTGAATCAATCTTTAGAATGTTGTTAACATGCATCTTGAATAACGTTCCAACTGGAAAATTACATTGACTTCAGTTGAGCGATGGAACGGAGCTGCCTCTCACGTGAACACGCGTGTTCAATGCGTGGTCACCTCATGGCAGTGGTGAATCATTCCTGTCTCCTTCGGCCCCTCTTCACATTAAAGTCATCAGACAAAGTTCTATTGACTGTTGACATCTAGTGGAAGCCGTAGGAAGTGAAAACTCATCTATATCTCGCTGTAATGTCAATGGGATCTTGGTTGAAAATCTACCAGCCTCAGAAAAAATCCAAACAGGAAGTGGAACTTCTCAGGTTTTTGCCTGCCATATGAGTTTTGTTATACTCACAGCATAGGCGGAAATCCCAGGGGGGACGGGGGGGACACGACCCCCCCATCCTGGGAAAAATATGATTTGTCCCCCCCAATCTATCACTGTAAACATAACTATGTAATTTCAATAATATTAATAATACGCAATGAAAGCAGTTGTGCTGATTATAGACACTTAATAGCGCCTTTTTAAGTTTCAAAAGATTGCGACCACCCCGCCCTTTGCCTCACAATGGTTTGATCCACTGCCAGTTCTTTAGCTGGCAAGGTAATAGAGGGTTCGTATCTACTGTCCGAAAGGCACATGTACGTAACTGACGTGAGGTTAATCCAGTCAATCGCGCCATAGCAATGTTTAAATTTTTATGTTGGCAGGGTTCACTCACTAGCTGAATTTTCAGAGCTAGCGCGCAAACTAAAGCAAACATTAACTAGCAAGCTAGCTAGTACCTATTCCATTAATGTGGCGTCGTCAAAGATGGGATCTTTGCTATCGTCAGTTTATTCCAAGATCAGCATGCAGCTGTAGTGCTTCAAAGTCCCTGTGATAAGGTTAGCGATAAACTGAAGTCCAAACTGAACAGAACTACACTCTCTTATACCATTGTCTTAAATATATTTAATGGTCTCGTTGCAAAAGCTAAATTGTCGCTAGTGAACTTTTTTAAATGTATTTTATTCCACCTTTTTTTTTTTTAAGATTATAGCAAACACCACAGAAACGGAATTGGTGCTCGCTAGCTTTACAAATTCAGCTATTGTTGGAAGCCAGCCAATATGAAACAAACTATATTAAAATTAGAAAAGGTTGTAGCATTTGTTGTGTAAATGTGTGTGTGTGCAGCTAGACCGGCCAGCCAGCCAGCCAGGTAGAAAAATGGCAGAAAAAGGTAAAAAGACGGACATCAGAGTATTTTTCAGTACACCAAAACGCAAAGTAAGAACTCTAGTAGCCTAATATCTCAAAGACGAGTTGATAAAATGTTCATAAGAAAGAAGTGAAATGCTAATGGAATGTTTCACAATGATGTCATTAGGCAGAGCAGGCAACAGATGGCACACAGACAGCAGAGCTGGGGACAGATAGGCAGGGACAGACTGGCAGAGACAGGGAGTCTCAGGTAAGTTTGTTGAGTCTTTGTTTGGCAACATTATGAAAGGTTCTAAAAAAAAATTACTTGTAAAATAGGGACATAATTGGAAAAAGCCATGGATACCCCCGCTCTCAACTTAAACTGATGACTAAACTAAGATTTGTTTATGGCAATGGTATTGCTGTTGTGATTAATTGTGTAGTTTGGGGTACCGGTAGTTAGGAGTACGGCAAACACCTTATTTCTTTTCTAGGAGACAGACTGAGTCAGTGAGGGTGGTGAAAGGGAAAGAGCCAGGGAGAGAGACTTCAGAGAACAATGTCACAGCCACGGCAGGACCAGGTGTCACCCTTGTTGCCAGCAGCACCAGTATAGGGGACAGTGGCACAGCATTGTCCAGTTACCTCAGTGATGGCACAAAACCATATCAGCCACACCCACAATTTTTGAACCGCAAACTCTTGCCAACAGAGTGTTGACGTTTCAAGAGGCCCCAAAGCACAGAATGAAATTCTGAACATCATGGCCAATACAATCATTCGAGGCATTGCAGCTGAGATTAGGTCTCTTCCGATTGTACAATTTTCATTAATTGTTGATGGTACTCAAGATGTCTCTGGTGCTGAACAGGAGAGTGTCTTTTTGCATTATGTTGACCATGACCTTGTCCCTCACGAGGAGTTTATTGGGCTATACAGGGTGTCGGAGACAACAGGCGAGGGCATTGCGAAAGTGGCAACTGAAGTGTTGTTGAGGCTCAATTTGCCCATGTCTGGCTTACGTGGGCAGAGTTACGATGGTGCCTCAAACATGGCAGGAAAATACACAGGTGCACAGGCAATTGTGAGAAGGCAGCAGCCATTAGCCCTCTATGTCCATTGTGGAGCACACTGTGTAAATCTGATAACACACCGGCTGGCTGCTCAGCCTCCCCACTGATCCGGGATTCCCTTTCTTGGGTCCATCAGTTAGGTGTCCTCTATGGCCAGTCAGGAAAGTTTAAGAGCATGTTTGAATCAATTGCCACGTCCAAAGAAACACATCTGCCCACCCGGAAACCCCTATGTCCAACAAGGTGGACTGTGCGGAATACTGCTATTAGAGCTGTGCTAGGGCAGTATGAGCGGGTACTAAGCAGCCTAGAGGAGAGTAGTTTTTAGTACATGACAGTACACTTACAAATTATTTATTTCATGTTATTTTATTTAAAATTGCATACTTTGTGCGACATACTTGTCCATAGCTGCTGTTTGAAGAGTTGAGACACTGACTGAAGGATATTTTGTTTGATTTATTTGGGTTTTTCATTGAAGTAGTTATTTTGCTTTTAGAACTGTACTTATTTTAAGCTTTTTGTTCTTGTAAAGATATTGTAGTAGACTCAGGCCAGTGGCACATTTAATGACTATATAAATGTATCAGAAAAAGTCAAATTAAAAGGTCAATTCAATATGGAGACTAACTTTGTGATGGTTCTCAATGGAGATTATTTTAGATGAGATCACACCATGTTCATTGTATTTATGAAAACTACACCCATACAGTGTACAGTACCATTGCTACCTACTGGCCTTTCTTGATATTGCTAGTTGTAAGTACGAATACCTGCATACATACTGGACTGGTAAGGAGCACTGCTATAACTATTATTAGTAGTAGTATTATAATGATTTAAACATTTGAACAAGTTGGTTAAACCCTTCAGTTAACTACTGTACCGAATACCTGCATACATACTGGACTGGTAAGGAGCACTGCTATAACTATTATTAGTAGTAGTATTATAATGATTTAAACATTTGAACAAGTTGGTTAAACCCTTCAGTTAACTACTGTACCTATCAATTATTCAGTTGTAGGAATTATGGTTCCTCAATATACATTTAACATATTACAACGTAGGCTATGTGTTACAGCACTACTTTTGGTGTCCCCCTCAGGAATTGCTCTTGAGAAAATGTAATGTAATTGTCCCCTCCAAGGTTGATATCAGATTTTCGCCCCTGACTCACAGACATAATTCGAACAGTTTTAGAAACTTCAGAGTGTTTTCTATCTAATACTAATAATACTATGCACATATTAGCAACTATGACTGAGGAGCAGGCCGTTTAATCTGGGCACCTCTGTGCACCTTTCATCCAAGCTACTCAATACTGCCCCTGCAGCCATAAGAAGTTAAATATAAGGCAGTTATAGATGACCTTGAGCTTGGCTTTAAAGAAAGCATTTGATTTGTGTTAAATACTAAACTAAACCTTCAAGTAAACATACAAAACACCAGTTATAATTGCCTATATCGTGTAGACTTAGTATATAATACCATAAAATATTAAATTAAATTTGCCTTTACAGAGGGAAAACAGTTTAAATTAATCTGTAATTACGATCAAGTCAAAGGAAAGTGATTGCACAATTCTTTGCGCTCATAAAAATGTATGTGGCCGATGTGCTGGTGTTGGTGTGATGATTAGAGAAATGCAGACCAAACCAAACTGTTGAATAGTCAAATAACTTGTTTTCACTACATTTACATACTTGGAAAATGCATTGTGAGCTGAACGAAAGAAAGAAAGACAAATGTCTTATAGCACTGTAATGTAACCCACTCTACTATAACCCACAAGTAACTGAGAAAGAATGGAAATCCCAACATCATAAGCAATGTTTAGTGAGGAAAATAAAAGGTAACCATTTTAGACTGTTCATGCTTGAGATTGTTGGTTAGTTCTGCTTCATGCCAGGCCCTACTACTTCTCTAGTCTAACCCAAAGGCCCTGGTCTTCTGCAGGACAGGATGACTGCCTGTTCTTAATGAGGGGAGTGACTCAGCTGTGTGTTAGAGGCTTATTAGTAGCTTATAGTCCATAAGTGCTTTGGTCTGACCCCTAGGGTCAACTCTGATGGTATGGACAATGTATTATATTTCTATGGTATGGATGTACCCTCTGGCCAAGCTCCGAGCTCCCCCCACAGATTGCCATGAACAATGTGGTTTATACAGTGTATAAGGATTTTATAGAGAAGGTCTGTTTATGGCCCTATTGGACAATGTGATGCGTGAATAGAAGCGCTGATGCAAGCTACTGTAGCATAGAAATATATGCTACTGTTCTCTCTCTCTCTGTGTCCCTTTCTCTCTCTCTCTGTCAGTCTCCACTATGGTTGGCACAGCTGGAGTTTGGAATGAGCACCATGTTGTCACTAGTTGGTTCCCCCAAATCAGAGCGTCAGAGAGGTGTATTTTATATTTACTGTATGTGTGTGTGTTTCATGCTCTTCCGTAAAAAAGCTGTCATATGTCATACTCCGACATGTGACAGGACGGCTCACTCCTTATAAAAACACAAAGCGTATGACCTTGTCCTCCACCACAGTGAGCTGTCATATAACATACAAACACTTGTCACGGGAGGAAAAAGCAGCTGTCACACGCGAGGGGCTGGTCATCGACTCTGTGTCTAGCCTAGAGTAGCAGATCATTTCTGGACTGTTTTTGTACTGAATGTCTTGTGTTTTCAACCGTGATGTCGGTCAATTGAAATGCGGTCATGCGGTTCCTCCGTTGGTCAATCCTCCATATTCTGTATGACTATGATTAATTAGTCTACTACTAAATTGTGTGTGCGTGTGTGTGTGGTCCGTTTATGTTATACAGTATGTTCCGCGGAATACTCTAATATAGCAGATAATACAATGCATAGGTGATTTTGCTCAGTAATGTAGGGGACCTGTGAACCAGGCTGAAGATAAGGTTAGACATGGTATTTGGTGGGTTTCTAACATGTTCAAGGTCATTTTCTCTTAACCCGTGTCTGGCCCGGAGAGGAGTGGAGCATTAATCATTTTCTTTTGCTGCGTCAAGACAAAGTTTACTGGCTCTGCGAGTGGATCGATTCCCCCTCCCCCATCTCTCATTCTCTCTCTCCCGTTTACTTGGATCAGTTCTCCAGTAGTGAGATCGTCAGTGTAGATCTCTGCCTTTTCTACAGGGAGCACTTGTGCTCCAAGGTTGAAAAATGTAAGAGCACACAGAAATGTAGGAGCACAATGAAAAATATTTGATGTTACAAGCCGTTTTCTTTATTTGTTTTTTATATTGTATTATATTTCTTGGGCGGGGGGGTAGATCAGCTTCAATATTGCAGATAGATTGTGCCTTATCAATGTAATTGTCTGCATCATTTCCAATCGGCAATATATTTTTTGGGGGGGGTAAAAATATACACAGTACCAGTCAAAAGTTTGGGCACACCTAGTCATTCAAGGGATTTTCTTTATTTTTACATTGTAGAATAGTGAAGACATCAAAACTATAAAATAACACATGGAATCATGTAGTAACCAAAAAAGTCTTAAACAAATCATAATATACAGTTGAAGTCGGAAGTTTACATACACCTTAGCCAAATACATTTAAACTCAGTTTTTCACAATTCCTGACATTTAATCCTAGTAAAAAGTCCCTGTCTTAGGTCAGTTAGGATCACCACTTTATTTTAAGAATGTGAAATGTCAGAATAATAGTAGAGAGAATGATTTATTTCAGCTTTTGTTTCTTTCATCACACTCCCAGAGGGTCAGAAGTTGACATACAGTCAATAAGTAATTGGTAGCATTGCCTTTTAAATTGTTTAACTTGGGTCAAACGTTTTGGGTAGCCTTCCACAATCTTCCCACAATAAGTTGGGTGAATTTTGGCCCATTCCTCCTGACAGAGCTGGTGTAACTGAGTCAGGTTTGTTGGTCTCCTTGCTCGCACATGCTTTTTCAGTTCTGCAGACATATTTTCTATAGGATTGAGGTCAGGGCTTTGTGATGGCCACTCGAATACCTTGAGTTTGTTGTCCTTAAGCCATTTTGCCACAACTTTGGAAGTATGCTTGGCGTCAGTGTCCACTTGGAAGACCCATTTGCGGCCAAGCTTTAACTTCCTGATGTCTTGAGATGTTGCTTCAATATATCCACATAATTTTCCTACCTCATGATGCCATCTAATTTGTGAAGTGCACCAGTCCCTCCTGCAGCAAAGCACCCCCACAACATGATGCTGCCACCCCCGTGCTTCACGGTTGGGATGGTGTTCTTCGGCTTGCAAGCCTCCCCCTTTTTCCTCCAAACATAACGATGGTCATTATGGCCAAACAGTTCTATTTTTGTTTCATCAGACCAGAGGACATTTCTCCAAAAAGTACGATCTTTGTCCCCATGTGCATTTGCAAACCGGCTTCTTCCTTGCTGAGCGGCCTTTCAGGTTATGTCGATATAGGACTCGTTTTACTGTGGATATAGATACTTTGTACCTGTTTCCTCCAGTATCTTCACAAGGTCCTTTGCTGTTGTTCTGGGATTGATTTTCACTTTTCGCACCACAGTACGTTCATCTCTAGGAGACGGAACGCGTCTCCTTCCTGAGCGGTATGACGGCTGCGTGGACCCATGGTGTTTATACTTGCATACTATTGTTTGTACAGATGAACATGGTACCTTCAGGCGTTTGGAAATTGCTCCCAAGGATGAACCAGACTTGTGGTGTGCAATTTTTTTTCTGAGGTCTTGGCTGATTTCTTTTGATTTTCTCATGATGTCAAGCAAAAAGGCACTGAGTTTGAAGGTAGGCCTTGAAATACATCCACAGGTACACTTCCAATTGACTCAAATTATGTTAATTAGCCTATCAGAAGCTTCTAAAACCATGACATCATTTTCTTTAATTTTCCAAGCTGTTTAAAGGCACAGACAACTTAGTGTATGGTAACTTCTGACCCGCTGGAATTGTGATACAATGAATTATAAGTGAAATAATCTGTCTGTAAACAATTGTTGGAACAATTACTTTTGTCATACATAAAGTAGATGTCCTCATCGACTTGCCAAAACTATAGTTTGTTAACAAGAAATTTGTGGAGTGGTTGAAAAACAAGTTTTAATGACTCCAACCGAAGTGTATGTAGACTTCCGACTTCAACTGTATTTTAATTTGAGATTCTTCAAAGTATCACCATTTGCCTTGATGTCAGCTTTGCACACTCTTTATTATGATTTCTTTGTCCTACTGTTCAGCTACCCTCAGCCCCTCTCATCTATCCCTGAATACCATCCAGTTTTGATTTCTAATTGCCATATATTTGTCACACGAAACTTCAGAACCTTTCTATTCTCAGTTTATACAGATTGCATTTTTTTTTTAATTGCTAAGAGTATTTTTTATAATATTGCTCGATTAACTATGACTTTTCAAATCACCCAACGGTGCTATTTGAAGAGTTAGCTCCAGGTAAATGTTGCAATTTTTCAGCCATTCCTGGACCTGTGACCAAAAACATGATGTCTCTTCACAGAAAAATCTGGGATGGTTGTACAAGCTGTTTTCTTTGTAGTAATGGTAAAAGCATGACATTCATGCATCTGCACTCAGTGTATTCTCCTAAATAAAAATGCCAGGTCGCACAGTAAGGTATTTAGGCGCATATGTGAATAGAATGGTCACACTGTAGAGCCCTGATAGGGGAGGAAAGAGGAGTCCTGTCCAGTAGTTGATGCACTTGGATGATTCTGTATTTGCTGGGTTGGCAAAGCAGTGTTTCCAAAGCTCATATTCTGTTTCTCTCTCAGTGATGACAGTGTTGAAGTGTGTGTGTGTCCACCAGCAGTCAGATGAGGCCAGGGGAGATAAGAACAGTCTAATCACTAATCCCCCAGTGTGTCTGTGTGGTTTGTGTCCTACCGTGACATGGCTCAGTAGTGACAAGGCAGAGAGGACATCAATTTAGCATAGTAGTAATAATAATAATACGTTCATTATCTCTACATCTTTGGTCACAACACATGAAAAGCTATGTTCTGTTTGGCCACAAGTCATCATGATGTCATGGAGGATGTGATATACGCAATTTCCACTGAGAAGCGACTGTAGAGTTCCAATCAGAGAAGGGTGGGTGCTATTCGTTACCACTGATGAACACATCAATGAAATTGGCCTCAGGCACATAACAAACAGGCCTCTTACAAAATGATAGTGAATGTGTATTGGCTGAAGATGGAGTTAACAATGTTGTTCCCTGTATAAAGTGCTACAGTGGTTGTAAAGGATCTAATGGACATGATGATGTTGTTGTTCCCTGTATAAACTGCAGTGATTGTATAAAGACGGAGCAGGTTGGTATAATCAGTACCTTGGAGAGCGAACGGTGGACCAGACCTGAAAGTGCACACAGCAGCAGATATTTTCTCACCTTCACAAGAGAGGGACACAATGGCCCTCCTTATAGTGGGGTGGGGGAGGGGAGAGAGACAGAGGAAGGTGTGCCCGTGTGTTTGTGTCTCTGTGTGTGAGTGTATAGTGTACACATGTGTTTGTCTCTGTGTGTGAGTGTATAGTGTACACATGTGTTTGTCTCTGTGTGTGAGTGTATAGTGTACACATGTGTTTGTCTCTGTGTGTGAGTGTATAGTGTACACGTGTTTGTCTCTCTGTGTGTGAGTGTATAGTGTACACATGTGTTTGTGTCTCTGTGTGTGAGTGTATAGTGTACACATGTGTTTGTCTCTGTGTGTGAGTGTATAGTGTACACATGTGTTTGTCTCTGTGTGTGAGTGTATAGTGTACACATGTGTTTGTGTCTCTGTGTGTGAGTGTATAGTGTACACATGTGTTTGTCTCTGTGCGTGTGAGCTGTGCTTTTTGAGCTCAGGTTGGGCTAACTACCCAAGTGCTCAGTTCTTCTTTGTCTGACTTCCCCTCTTCTCCCCTCCTATAACAAGTATATAGTGGTTGTGGTAATTAGCAGCTGGGAGAGGTTAATGATTGTCAGCCCTACTCTCTCTGTCTGTCATGCTCCATCAGAGTGTGTGCGTGTGCCATGCTGCTGTGAATAAGATGGTCACCATGGTGGCAGAGGGTGACGGCCATTCCTTTTGTTCTCTACTTCCTTTGGGACGTGTAGTTATAGAAGGACTGAAGAGACCAGGATGCCATTGTACGGCAGGCCATAATGACATCACCAGAGAGACCGAGACTCCAGTCATCTCTCTCATCAACAAAGGTCATAAAGGATACAGACAGAAGCAGACACAGACACCAAAACAGACACACACACACGCCCATTAAATAGCTCCGGCATCGCTTTTGTGATGAGGGCCTCTGATTTGTTATGAGAATTAATATCAAAACGGAAAAACCTTGGGTAAAATATTTGAAGATTAACCCAGTGAAGAGTAGGTTCTCACTCCCCGTTCTGCCCTCTATTAAATCAGAAACATTTCTCTGAATGTCTCAGAAGGATTTATGCCCTAAGCCAAATCACACTGAAACTGTGGGTTATCAAGGCTTCTCAGGACACTTCTCATAACCGTATCATCCATACATTATGGTGCTAATCAGAGAATCAGGATATGCTGATAATGCTTATTTTTCACTTTTGGAATTGAAATTAAAATGAAATAAATGATTGAGCGCTGCCCAATCCAATCTTGGCTGGTTGAATAATCCCTGTGCTTAAACACATTAAATTTAGAGGGGCTTTCTGTCTCCTGACAGGGACAATTGAAAAACTGAAGGGAATAAGAATGGAAGAATGGGCAATTCCACACCAGGACAGATGAAAATATGTCTCAGATTGTTCTGGCTATTCTCACATAGAAACTTCATTGGGAGGAAGGATGTTTGACATGCTTTTTGTATTTGTATCACAATTTCTTTTTTGAAAATCCATGTGGAAAGTGGCCATTTTAGGCCCAATTTTATTTTGTACAAAATTAGAAAGGGAGTTATCTAGACATACGCCATATGTTAGTGCACACTACACTATTAGGAGTATAATGACACCAAGATGTTGTCTGTATCATGTACGGTTCACAGATCATAGGGTCTTACAGGAGGCATGTATTGTATAGGTCTAAAATGGACACTTTCATCATGATTTAAAAAAATATATATTTTTGATACTAATGTAAAAGGCATGTCAAACATCCTTCATCACAATATCGTTTGTGAAAATTCCTAGAACAATCTGAGATACCCACAAATATTTTTGGACTGTCTTGCCGTGAAATTGCCCGAATATGATTTTATTTCCACCTTATTAGACCAGATATAGAAAGAGAGAGAAAGGAGTAAAAGAGAGAGAAAGAAGTCATCATCCCTCATACCTTTTACATGATCCCTCATACCTTTTACATGATCCCTCATACCTTTTACATCATCCCTCATACCTTTTACATCATCCCTCATACCTTTTACATGATCCCTCATACCTTTTACATGATCTCTCATACCTTTTACATCATCCCTCATACCTTTTACATGATCCCTCATACCTTTTACATCATCCCTCATACCTTTTACATCATCCCTCATACCTTTTACATCATCCCTCATACCTTTTACATGATCCCTCATACCTTTTACATGATCCCTCATACCTTTTACATGATCCCTCATACCTTTTACATTATCCCTCATACCTTTTACATCATCCCTCATACCTTTTACATCATCCCTCATACCTTTTACATCATCCCTCATACCTTTTACATCATCCCTCATACCTTTTACATGATCCCTCATACCTTTTACATCATCCCTCATACCTTTTACATGATCCCTCATACCTTTTACATCATCCCTCATACCTTTTACATCATCCCTCATACCTTTTACATGATCCCTCATACCTTTTACATTATCCCTCATACCTTTTACATTATCCCTCATACCTTTTACATTATCCCTCATACCACACTGTAACAGAGGGAGAACATGTAATGCAGTTGTTCAGTGTTAGCTGATGATTTTGGATCATTTAATGACATTGTTAATTAAACAGAAGACTAAACCCAACACTTCACATCTATTGCATTTATTGTGAATTATATGGTCAGGCATATAAAAAAAAAAGATTTACATAAACAGGACAGTTGTCATAATTTTGTTCCTAACATTAGGAGGGTGACATAGATGATAATGAACGACCTGCAAAGGCTCATGGGAATAAGGTGGTGTTAATAATTGAGCGGCCGTTCACCATCTCTCCTATCAGCACCACGGGTCACATGGGAAATGATCCAACCACCCAGCGCCCCACTACCCACAATTCCCTGTGGAATTGACGTCACAGGTGGTGAACTGAGAAAATCATTACCCTCCAAAGGTTGTGGTTGGCTAATGCAGCTGTAAACTGTCATTGTGGCCCTATCAAAAACCACTCTGGGGTTCCAAATGTGATGTAAATCAAATTAGCATCAGCCCCCACCTCTGACCGGGACGACCTCATTTTACATTTCAATTGATCAGATGGCTGATATCTATCTCGACCCAAAGTAATTACCGTAATTTGTCTTGGGCACTCTCTCCTCGCCATTAAACTGAATGCAATCAATTTCCTTGCATGGTGAGTGGCTACATTCTCTGAAGTCCCGTTCTCCTCTCAGTGTCTTCAAGTCAAATCTTTGCACTTGCAGTACGCTGAGTACAACCCTACAGAGAACACGGCAGTCAGTGACATGTGTAGGTTTGACCCTGCTTCTCCTGCGTAAGACTGTGTTTGCATGCTGAGCTAAAGCCTAGGCACTGAGCCACCTCTGTTAACCCATTCATTCCCACATTTTCCCCAGACATGCCACTATGCAAATACTGTGCCATTCGTAACCCGAACATGTAATCTATATTGCTTTTATAAATATAAGTATGTAAAAAAGCATATTTTATTCTCAGTCAAAATTGCAACCGATGGGAACATACAGTGCTCTGCCTATAATAAAATGAACAGACATTTACCTCTATTCCTCAGCCCCAATATCTATATAACTCAGCCCCACACACCCAGTGACCCACACACCCCAGCCCTGTTACCCCCATGCCCTAACCCAAACACCCACATGCCAATACCCTAATAGTGATACAATAAAGTACAGATGCACTCATATCCTAGCCCTAAATACCCTATTTGTTACTCATAGACCCCAGTTCCTTTGCCAAAACACCTAATCCCCTCCTCCCTCAGCCCTGTTACCCACTTTCCTTAGGCCTATATTCCCAACTATTTGCTGCACACACCAACCCTGTTGTTTGCATATTTTAGTCCTGTGACCTCTGACCATAGATAAACTAATAGTAGAGTGGTATAACATATGTCCCTCAGCCCAATTACTTTTTCCTACCACAAACTTGTGCCAGAAAGTATTTGAATCCAGACCCATTACCTGTATGAGCCTTGTGTATCCTACACCTCATTACTCATATTAACAATGTAAATCTATGGGCATTCTCATATAAAACCGGTCTAGCCCAGTGCCCAAGCCTCAACATTCATACAAACAAGGTGTACACCTGCACGTCTAACCCAATATAGATCTTTTTTAAACAGGTAAACTGCTATGTCATCCCCAATTGTCATAAAAATATGTGTACTTCTGCATTTCAGGCCAAATATCTATACAAACCAGGTCTACACCTGCACTTCAGCTCCAATTTACATACCTCAAAGTCTGCACCTGTGCTTGAATCCAATTATTCAACTAAGCCAGGTCTAAATGTGCCAAAGCCTGGATACCCATAAACTGTAAACACGGTATACCCCTGCACCTCAGCTCCAGTACACCTACAAACCAGGTCTACACCTGCATATCTCAGCCCAAATACCCATGTGGAACAGGTTCACACTACCAGCTCTCAGTCTCACATCAGTATTAGACGTTCAATAATGTTTCTCAAAAGTCAAATTTCGAAGTTGTTCCAAATTTCAAAGTGTTTAAGTTTAAATTTAGGCATTAACTGTGAATTCTTAAGCATAGGAATGGTTAAGGTAAGGGTCCACAGCGCAAGGGCCCGGTCAATGAAATTCCCTGTGGCACCGGAGTCCACTAGAGATGCAGAGACAATACATGAGGAACAGAGAGCCAGTGAAATTGAAACCAGAAAGGGTTTGGTGGAAAGTGATGATGGAATACTCACACCTACCCCGGGAGATGGACGGCCCCGTGATCATCACCTGCCCTCGTGGATCCCTGGTTGGGACGCACCGGACACAGTTGAAGCTGGTGCCCCTCCTGACCTCAATAGGGACAGAGCTCCAGCTGTCTCCGGCGGTGTCGCTCTGCCGCGGGGAGGTATGTGAACCCTCCCTCCATGGGTTCAGGCTTTGTCTCAGGACGGCCAAAGGAGGAGGGCGAGAGGCGATGGAGGTGCCGACACTCCCGAAGAAGGTTATCCAGACGGATGGCCATTGCTATGAGTGCGTCCAAGGAGAGGTCATCGTCTCGACACGCCAGCACCATCTGGACCTCTTCGCACAGACCTCTTCTGAATAGGGTGCGGAGCGCCGTCTCATTCCATCCGCTAGAGGCTGCCATGTTCCAGAAGGTGAGGACGTACTCCGCAGTGGTCAGGGCGTACTCTGCAGCGGTCTAGGCACCCTGCTAGAGTTGGAGTAGGCTCTCACCTCCCTCTCAGTGGATGATCAAAGACAACCCTGAACAGAGCCATGGACCTCTCATAGGAACCCAGCTCTTTCTCTTTACGAGACGGCCCTGACACACTCCAACGCCTGTCCGGTCAGCAGGGAAATTACCGTGGTAACCTTGGACCTCTTAGTGGTAGGGGCTCCCGTTTGATGGTCGAAATAGAGGGAGCACTGGAGTAGGAATCCCTGGCATTTAGATGGAGTCTCGTCATATTTGTCCGGTAGGGACAATTGGGCATCGCTGACCTGGGCCGACTGCTGGATGGGCTGGGAGACTGGCTATCTTGGACGACTCGTTGTAGAGGGTCCTCTGCTAGTTGGAGGTGATGCCCCTCGGGTGATGTAGAGGCGTTGGAGAACGCGGAGGACCTCATCCATAGCCGTACCCTTTTGTATCAGTTGGCCGTGGTGTTGGCGGATTAGGTGTCCTTGTTCGCTGACCTTCTGGAAGATGTCTTCATTTCCTGCTGCTTCCATTTGTTGAGGCAGTATTCTGTAATGTAGACACAGAGAGTCAGGAAGCAAGTGCAGTTGGTGAGTTTAATAACAAGGACCATGGCGATATACAAAACAAGAGAAGCATACTGGACATGAAAACAAAACCAATACTGTCTGAAGACTGAGGCTACTGAGGGCTGAATAGGGGAGACTAATAAAGGTGATGATGAAGTCCAGGTGTGCATAACGATGGGGAGCAGGTGTGCGTAATGATGGTTGCCAGGTGTGCGTAATGATGGTTGCCAGGTGTACGTAATGATGGTTGTCAGGTGTGTGTGATGATGGTTGCCAGGTGTGTGTAATGTGGGTTGCCAGGACCGGTGGTTCGTAGAGATGTCGAGCACCGGAGCGAGAGAGCGGGAGTAGGCATGACACAACTCTCCCTTTCGCAGCTTTTCTGTTATTTAGTTCAACTCTGACATTGTCCTTTTTGCCTCCTTTTTGCCTATTCCCAAAAGCATCTAATCCCGCTCATCACTAATCTAAACATATGTAAAAGTGAATGGATAATGGTAAAATCATCTGTAATATCAATTTGATCAAGCATATCCATAACCCAACTCAACTTCCATCTAATGAAAAAAGAATGAATCTGCTATATACTGTATATAATAAATTAGGGCCACTGTATTGTCATATACCGTCAGCATCATGGATTCAATGTATTGAAAATGAAGGCACATACTGTATGTTAACTAGACCCTTTAAATATTATATTCACAAAAAATATATGTTTTTATTCCAACAATATATTTGTTTTTTTAAGCTGTTTGATGCAGACCTCTGATGTCAGATTTGTCTGTAAAAGTACACCCTGGAGATTTATGCTTGTGGTCTTGTGACCATTTTGAGAAATCATATGACCTAAGTTGTGTGTGTGTAAACTATTACGACCAGTCTGTTGTGCATGTGTGCGTGTGTCCCACCACATTTATCACTGTGTCTGTGTAATTGGTTTTGCTCACGCCAGCCACGCCAGTCCCAGCAGGTGTGTGTCTTAAAATGGCCGGATGGCAGATTATCCCTTAATCGCAGATCACAGGCCTCCTCACTCTTAGCTTGTTGTGTATACCCTCCTCTGCCGACTGTACATCCTGTTGCTCCAATCACTGTCCCTCATGTTTCCCTAACGTCACAGTGTGTGTAGGCAAGATGTTCTGCACCTTTCTACAGTTCTCTGTCTACAGTGCATCTAATCCTTATGTCCCTGTATATTGTGTCTATGTGTGTGCACAGCCTATCTGTTTCCTCTGTCTTTTCAGGACATGGTTCCCTACATTTCTTGTACTCACAGGAACGCTTCGTAAAGGTTCATTCATGCTTTTAAGCTGTAATAAAGCTTCATACTTGTTGGCTTTAAAGTGTTACCATGAGTTTTTCTTCTTTATCTCTCTATCAAGCCCCAGCTCTTGAACACAATCTCCCCCCTCTTTAACACCTCTCCTTTCATCCCTTCTTTTCTTTCCTTCCCTCTGAAACATCTGTCTTTTCTTTCCTTGTCCATGTCCCTTCTGTAGCTCAGCAGTAGATGTCTCTGATTGTCACGGTGAGCTGAGCTGGTTAAGAGATCAACGTTTCCGATCCAACAGGCAGGCTGGGCGCCTGTGGACATCAATTACCTGTGTGTGTGGTGTCTGTGTGTGTGTGTGTGTTTGTGTTTGTGTCACCATGCTGAAACAAGTGGCTCCTATTAACCCTGCTGTGTTCCTTCAGCTGGCGGAACACTTCCATTACCCAGACTCCTCTTGGTGAAGATTGAGAGGTAATTTCTAGGCGGGAATCGGGAGGCGTACAGTACGGTACGGTAAGCCCTGCCTGACAGAGGCGGTGTGCGGCAACACTCCTGGAGATAGCTGCTTCCTTTTGCCTTCGAATGTGGCTAGGATCTAATGAATTTCACCTTATCATGTTGCTCAGATCAAAGAAATGGAAAGGGTACGCAACGGAAGAGAGACACAAACAATTTTGCTCACCTACTTGTCAGGGGATCTGGTTTCAAATGAGTTGGCATATTTCGCTCTTTACTTCTGTATCATGGGCTTGTGGTTGAGTTGATCTGAAAGAGGAGGTACTGCTGTTCTCACCTTTCCCTGACCTGATTATAGCCTTCTAGGCTGTTGCTGTGAAAGGAAATTTTAAAACAACATATTGTAGCAGCTGATATTGTGGCCCATCTGTTCAGAGACATCCCTTAGGCTGCATCCAACATGGCATCCTATTCCCTTTCATGTTATAGTGTAAAGGAAAGGAGGAATAGAAAGGGTATAGAAAGGGGAATAGGGTGCCATTTGGGACGCAGTCTTATTAACTTTAATGATGTACGGTACGTTACAGCCCTGCAGCGACAAATGGCTTTGTTGTGTTTCACTATCTTTATTAATGTCATTGTTGTGGCTTTTAAACTTCTCCCAATAGATATCTGAAATACAGTATCTATTATGAATTCACAACCTAATCTAAACCCCTCAGCTCACATAATTTCCATCAGGAGATGATTTCCCCCTCAACAGAGGATGAATTGAATGAAAGCTAGAAATAAAATGAAATGGAATCTCCTTTCCACGCAGATGGTATATTGTTCTGTTGATACTGAATGATGTTGAGCTGATTGCACCTCATCTACAGCCACTTGTGTTTCCTTTATGTCCCAAAGCAGGTCAAGTAAGACCTGTGTGGTGTGGGTGTGGGTGTGCGTGTGCCATAGCAGGCGGAGATATAATACGAGCCAACGATGAGCTGAACGGTATTGATCAGAAGAGTCCTTGAGCGGACTTTCAAGGCTCAGTATCCATGTCTCAAAAGGAACCACAAGGAGCTAACATTCCCAATCACAATCAAAGACAAGAACAACGCTCAGAATCATACACCGGAATGTAACAAACATAATTCCCATTATTTATCTGTCTGTGCTGTAAGTGAGCATGGCTTGCTTTGCCTGTCTTTCACCAGGCTCAGGCAGTCGTCATGCCTGTGGGTAGTAACTAACCAAAACTTGAAAAGCCCCATATTGTGCACTTTGCCAAATGGGAGATCTGTGATGCGGAATGCACCGGGGTAGCAGCATTTGATTGGTGTTAAGCTGCGTGACTGGCAGAACAGAACGAGGAAGGGGTTGCTATGTAGCCGACCTAGAGGTTCCCCTGTCTCCGGGAAGAAATGTGGAACGTAGAGCACTCATTGGCTTGGAGTGCTGGGCTGAAGATTCCGGGGGTCGCGGTGGTTGCGGTGTGGGGGCACATGTTGGGGGAGGGGGAAAAGGGAGGGAAATGGAAACACTAAGGAAGATGAAAAATGCCTTCTCCATGCGCTTCTCTCGTTCTCTCGTTTGTTCGTCCCATCCTTCCTCCCTCGTTATCTTTCTAGCCATAATTAAAGGAAGGGACTTTTTTTACTTCTGTCACTTTGGTCTCCAAAGTCTGAAATAAGCTTGATCCTCCATCAGCTACAGGAAGCACCATCTTTTAGAAAGGATTCCACATACTGAATATATTGATGAGCACACTTTGATGTGTCACAGCTTCTCTTGATCTCACCAGTACAAACATTATTAATCACATTTCATCCGCCATTCTTTTTTTTCTTTTTGGCACATGGGAATGTGGTTCATGTTTTTTGCGGTATGGCATTTCCAAAATACTTCTAATGAAAACTGCGCTGAATGTTTATTTTTTTACTTGTAAAATATCCTTGTTTCCCCCAATTGTCTTCATCAGCATCTCTCTGTTCCTGAACTTATTTATACTCAGCAGACATGTTGCTTTGTAGACAGAACTGCCAGAAAACCGACAGAAGGTTTCCCTCGACGTGACTGAATATCAACCAAAGTGACAAGGAATGCTTTTCTTAGGCAGAAATCCTTTTTGATACACATAAAATAATTGTAGGCCTAGTATGATTGGTGATAATACATGGCACCAGCTCATTCTTGTGAATGACGACCCTTACCTGTTAATTAAAGGTGTGAACTCACATTCATTAACACACCTAGTAACTAGGTCTGGGAAATGCCAGGGACCCCACGGTACGATATTATCACGAAACGTAGGTGCCTTTTACGATATGGATCGAGATTCTCCCCATTCTCCCGATTTCCATATGTATTAAGATTCGATACTGTGATTTTTATTGCGATTTGATGTTTCAAACATATTGCTCACTAAATGTCTGCTGCAGAGGGACAAGAGAAAGCATGAGAAAATTTGTTTTGATCAGTCATGGAAATAAAAAACATGTTGGCTCACTATTTAAAACGAAGATGGAGAAGAAGCTATATATGAAAAATACCGATTTTGGAGCTTGCGCTAGCTAACGCTACCTTGCCAAAACAATTATCGTACAAACATCACAATATGTGACTGTATTGACTTTTTGCCCCTCCACTACTAGTAAGACCACTAATGCAACAAATAACCCCATTTCATTATCAACGTACAGAGAGCGTTTCCACAAACCTGCAACCAGTATGACTTATAGCCACTTTGCTGGTCAACAGTACATCAGTAAAGAACACTTACTATTTCTGTTGTCTGTTTCCTTAACCCCTCCCCTCCTTGCCCCAGGCTGTCAAGCAGAGTTGTATCAGAAATCAATCGGTGGATCTTGTCTGTCCAGGGTAAAGTGGCTGTGACAGCTGTCGAGTCAGCATCTTACCCCGAAATTGTGTGTGTGTGTGTCTGTCTCTCTCTGTGTGTGTGAATCTACCCCCATCTCCCCCTAAATTCCACTGGGAATTGAAAACCGACCTTCGGACCGGATGGGGGGGAAGGGAGGCTGGGTTGGGCCCTGTTTGTGCAATTAGAAATCAATCAATCAAAAGCAGCATGTGCTGAGATAAGGGGAATGAGAGAGGGGAGCTGTGCATTCACACTGGGTGTGGATGTGCTGTATGGTACGTGATTTGCGTTGATTTAGAATGTGATGACGCAGGGTGTTGAGTTTCTTCTGCGAATGACGGGGATGAGGGCCTCGTCGGGCGTCTGAAGGAAATCCTTCCCGTCCGACTCGTTAAAGAAAAAGTATTCCTCCAGTACCGGGTGAGTTATCGCTGTCCTGATATCTAGAAGCTCTTTTCGGGTATAAGACACGGTGGCAGAAACATTATGTACAAAATAAGTTACAAATAACGCAAAAAACCACACACAATGGCACAATTGGTTACCGGATCGTAAAGCGGCAGCCATCTCCTTCGGCGCCATCCGGGGGGATTTAGTCCTCAGCTACCTATACTACTTTCAGCTACACGCACCCAAGTGCACAAGCATTCACACACACTCCCTCTAATTCTCCCATCTCTCTCTCTCTCTCTCTCTCTCTCTCTCTCTCTCTCTTTCTCTCTCTTTCTCTCTCTCACTGAGGTAGTAGACAGTAAGACGAAAGCCATGGCTGGCTGCCCATACAGTATTGCCACAGACAGTGATGTGCTCCATTGTGTGTGTGAAGGACTCCATCTCTTATGTAAAAGCAGGAACAATTCTGAATGTGTCATTGAGTTGGACATTCAGAGCACGCGCCGATCAGTGTCACGCAAGCTTGTCCTTTTGTGTGTGTGTTTGTGTGTGTGTTAGATGTTCCGAGCTGTGTCACGCAAACCTCTTGGTGTGGTTTCCCAGGCATCGTTTGGTGTCACTGTCACCGGCGGGCGGGTGGCTGCCCCCGTCATGCCAAATTTGTCAAGAAGTAATCAGGAAGGAGATTTCACCAGTCTCACCTCTACAGGTTAGACATGCTCTACAGGACATGGACTATACATACCACTCAGAGCATTTCCACTGGATGAAACAGAGAAGTCTCTGAGATGAGAATGTCTAGGTGGCCATTTATTCAACAGACAGTTGCTGTGTATGCAACCAAGGTGTTTGAAATGAGAAAAAATTGTCCCCATAGGCAAACTATTTTTGGTTCCAGGTTCTACCTGGAACCAGAAGGGTTCTACCTGGAACCCAAAATGGTTCTTTAAAGGGACAGCTGAAGAAACCTTTTAGGTTCTTGATAGCACCTTTTTCTCTAAGAGTGTAGCTCTGCCTGCCTGCTGAGGGATATCTGCATCTCAGATCAGGCTTTGTATAGCAGCTGGAACAGATGTTGTGGTCTAACCCCAGCTAGAGCTCATCCTCTCACTCTGACAGCACAGCCTGAGTGCTTCAGGACCAGTGGAGTGCACCTGACACACACATGTTCCCTGGGCCCTGCCTGCAGACACCTGTCTTCTGTCTCCAAGAAAGGTTTAGAGTTTGGACGAGAGGTAGAAAGATCTTCCTGCTACCACACTACATCATGTAGACAAGGTCATTACAGCAGGAATCTATTGAACACAGAGGCTGACAGTCACATGGGGTTTAGCAGTTTCTTGTTCTGAGGGATACACAGGCCAAATGGGGGGGAGGTTAGAATCTCTCTGCCCTCCAACTCCTCTCTCAAATTCATATTCAAATTGGCATGAAATGGACAAATCCAAAACCACCTCTCTCTTTCTCTCTCTCAATTCAATTCAAATGGTCTCTATTGGCATGGGAAACATGTTTACATTGCCAAAGCAAGTGAAATAGTAAACAGTAAACATTACACTCACAAAAGTTCCAAGGGAATAGAGACATTTCAAATGTCATATTATATCTATATACTGTGTTGTAACGATGTGCAAATAGTTAAAGTACAAAAGGGGGAAAAAATAAACTGAAATATGGGGTTGTATTTACAATGGTGTTTGTTCTTCACTTGTTGCCCTTTTATTATGGCAACAGTTCACAAATCTGTGGAATTTAAACCAATAGATATGGGAGTTTATCAAAATCTGATTTGTTTTCGAATTCTTTGTGGGTCTGTGTAATCTGAGGGAAATACAGTGCATTCGGAAAGTATTCAGACCCCTTTCACTTTTCCATATTTTGTTGTTACAGCCTTTTTCTAAAACGTATTCAATCATATTTTTTTTATTTTTAAGGCGCATGACAACCCGCTTGGAGTTTTCCAAAAGGCACCTAAAGGACTCAGACCATGAGAAACCACATTCTCTGGTCTGATAAAACCAACATTTGGCCTGAATGCCGAGCGTCACGTCTGGAGAAAACCTGGCAACATCCCTACGGTGAAGCAAGGTGGTGGCAGCATCAAGCTGTGGGGATGTTTTTCGGCAGCAGGGACTGGGAGACTAGTCAGGATCGAGGGAAAGATGTACGGAGCAAAGTACAGAGAGATCCTTGATGAAAACATGCTCCAGAGCGCTCAGGACCTCAGACTGGGGCAACAGTTCACCTTCCAACAGGACAACGACCCTAAGCATACAGCCAAGACAACGCAGGAGTGACTTTGGAACAAGTCTCTGAATGTCCTTGAGTGGCCCAGCCAGAGCCCGGACTTGGCAATTTCTCGATCGAACATCTCTGAAGAGACCTGAAAATAACTGTGCAGCGACACTCCCCATCCAACCTGACAGAGCTTGAGGGAATCTGCAGAGAAGAATGGGAGAAACTCCCTAAATACAGGTGTGCCATGCTTGCAGCGTCATACCCAAGACGAATCGAGGCTGTAATCGCTGCCAAAGGTGCTTCAACAAAGTACTAAGTAAAGGGTCTGAATACTAATGTAAATGTGATATTTCAGTTTTTTATTTTTAATACATTTGCAAAAACATTTTTTTAAATTCTTTGTCATGGGTTTTGTTTGTGGATTGATGAGGAAAAAAACAATTTTAATCAATTTTAGAATAATGCTGTAACATAAGTCAGGGGGTCTGACTACTTTCCCAATTGCACTGTATGTGTCTCTAATATGGTCATACATTTAGCAGGAGGTTAGGAAGTGCAGCTCAGTTTCCACCACATTTTGTGGGCAGTGTGCACATAGCCTGTCTTCTCTTGAAAGCCACATCTGCCTACGGTGGCCTCTCTCAATAGCAAGGCCATGCTCACTGAGTCTGTACTTTTTGGGCGGTCATACTGGTCAGGTATTCTGCCACTGTGTACTCTCTGTTAAGGGTCAAATAGCGTTCTAGTTTGCTCAGTTTGTTCATTCTTTCCAATGTGTCAATTATTTATCTTTTTGTTTTCTCATGATTTGGTTGGGTCTCTCTCTCAGATGGTTAACAAATGACCTCCATCACCACCGTCTCTATTTGCATATCTATCTGTTTTCAGGAAATTCATTGTGAGTTTATCTACCACATCTCAGGTAATTATGTTAGAATATGACAATTGGAAGAAAATTGTATGACAAGGATGGACAAATACTGTCAGTGTAAGCAAGGAGTTATGAGCCATGCTGACTAAACAGATTGTTCACCGATTTGAACAGTGAACAGTTGAACAGATTGCTCTAACATTATGCAAAGGAACCTACCTATTCGGTCACATAGACCTTTGTCAGGCATCACATGTTGACCCCCCAGAATATACCTCTGTTTACGTTGTTGTTTGTTGTTTACGTGAATCTCCAGGGGTTGGCCCTAACCCCTTTAAATCCTCTTTGGGGTGCTTTAAATCATCTCTGGGGTGTGTGTGTGTGTGTGTGTGTGTGTGTGTGTGTGTGTGTGTGTGTGTGTGTGTGTGTGTGTGTGTGTGTGTGTGTGTGTGTGTGTGTGTGTGTGTGTGTGTGTGTGTGTGTGTGTGTGTGTGTGTGTGTGTGTGTGTGCTTTGGTCGCTTTGTTCCCCCAATCTGGTAAGCGCTCTAAACCAATGAAGCAGAAGACAATGGGACCATTGGTTGGGCTGAGGGTCCGTAGTCACACAAACACCCGCACGCGTACACACTTATGCACATGCATGTACACACACACAGGTCCTGGGATTCCGCCTGAGTGAACTCATTTCAGGGTTGATTTGCCTTGACGGATATGAGCTGCTTGGATTAGTGTTCAGTCTCTTTGTTTCTGATTGGGAAGGGGTCACAACAACCCTCACACACACAATACACCCATCACCCCCCTACACACACACACACACACACACACACACACACACACACACACACACACACACACCTTAAATAACAGATGCCCCAATTGCTTTTCACACCGCAAATTAGAATTTTCATGCCGTTGTTGCTGCACATATCTGTGTCATGCTGCTCATATCTTTGCATTTCCTAGTGCAGTGGTATTACCAGACTTCTGAAGAAAAGGGCTAAAATAGGCTCCTTCTGCTTCCTTAGATACAATACCTCAATCTATAAGCCTGTGTGCAACCTGTTTTTTTATGTGTCTATATACACAGACACTCTGGAGAAATAAATGGGTCAAGTCTCAGTATAATACAGTCAAGTCTTTCAGACTTTGTCTTGGTGCTCCAAGTCATTAATGCTGTCATTGGTCTTATGATCTTAATATATGAACAAGTCACCGTCTTGATAGTGAATGTGTTTGTGCCATGTTTTAATGTGATGATCTGTGAATCCTTCGGAATGCTTGACAATAGAGATCACTCCATTTATATTCTCCTCTGACAAGGTAAAAATCTGTCGTTCTGCCCCTGAGCAAGGCACTGTTTCCCGGGCGCAGAAGACGTGGATGTCGACTAAGGAAGCACCTCTCTGATTCAGACGGGTTGGGTTACATGTGGAAGACACATTTCAGTTGAATGCATTCAGTTGTCCAACTGACTAGGTATCCCCCTTTCCCTTCCCTCTTCCTCTAAATGCTTTAATTGATTTCTGGAGTGAAACAATAGTCAATAGTTAATTACATTAGGCGAGGTGTCGCGCTGCTCTTTTTGTTGTTCTCCCTCATTGTCTCCCTGTTCCTGTTCTTTAACCACAATGCATCCCTTTGATAACATTTGCATATTTAAATTGGATCAGCTCGACTGGGCTGGCCTCTCCCGCCAGATTGGTCGAGTCCCCCCCGCCCTCTACCCCTCCCCCTTCCCCCTCAAGCTGTTACGTTACTGCTAAACGCTCAAGTGGCACTCTGGGAATTCTGAGTAGCCAGGCCATGCTTTCTGCAAGACTAAAACAAAACAGAGAACAAGAAGGCAAGGCCATAATGTTCTGTAGTATTGGCTTAGGCCATCATAGCACCAATGAAGCTATACGACAGTTCATGTCTATTGTCTATGTGGAACTGAAACAGTTCATGAGGCAGCAATAGCCTCCTCCATGTTCCTATCCCTGTGTAATATCTGGGTACATGTTTTCACAATCACATGTCACTCCAATTCGCCGGACAAAACTGTAATCTAACATTTCCTGTTATGATGACGCTCCTTTAATGGAAGCTGTAATGACTCCCCGTGTGTGTGTGCGCGCGTAGCATTGACCTGTGTATAGTAGAGTGGACTGCATGGTGGTCTTTGTTGTATGGTGTTATATGATGATGTTCAACCCATTGTGACAATAATTACAGAATGTAGCTGATAGGATAACAGAATAAAACAATGGATGTAATGTGCTGTGTTCTACTGAATTTGCATTAGTTATATGGTACAATGGTAGGCTATGTACACTTCCGTTCAAAAGTTTTGGGGTCACTTAGAAATGTCCTTGTTTTTGAAAGAAAAGCAAATTTTTTGTCCATTAAAATAACATGAAATTGATCAAAAATACAGTGTAGACATTGTTAATGTGGTAAATGACTATTGTACCTGGAAACTGATTTATTATGGAATATCTACTTAGGCGTACAGAGGCCCTGTCACGACGTGGCCCTTTCTGGGTATAGATCGTGGCTTCCCCCTCTCTCACTCTCTCCTACATCCAGGTTCTGTTATCTCAGGTTGTAAATTCCTGGTGGAGACTCTCTTCCCCTGGCCACGCAGTATGGAGAGAGAGAGTTTCACAGTAGAACAAAGGACCTTCTACTACATCACATCATTTGAGAACTGTCCGTTTTGTTTCATGTTTGTGATCTCATGAAAGACAATACAGTCACATTACCCTAACTCTGTTTATACAGGTTCCTAAGTTATGAGATTTGCATCTAATTATTGTATAAAATGAATGAGTAAAGATTAAACTATTTGTGAAATGATGTGATGTGATGTTAAACCTTTAATGTGAGAGAGTTGTATTCCCTTTAAAGTTTAACTAAGTCATTGGCTCGCCCCCGTGAGCACAGACATGATCTGGCATCATGGAAGAGCCCTTTTCTACTGTTACGAATAAAATCCCCTCCTGAGGAAATCCTTTTCAGACCACGCATACCTTGGTGTAAGCTGAGGTGGCACAGGTTTGAGTACCAAGACTAAGCAAACCCACAGCGTGAGCTCTGATTGCGAATAGTTATTGAATTCCTAACCATATATTGACTACAGTTATTCCCGAATGAATGAGCGTTCATGTGCAAAGGATTAGCATTTCAATTAATATAATTATCAACTGTGTGTGGTGATCCTTTTTTTCTTTCCCGCTCTCTCTCAGTCCACACCCACTTCCCTTTGTCCACCAAGCCATCATATCGGTTTATCCCACTAGGGAATCTTCCCTATCCTTGTAACCAATATGTACTGTTTGTTTGTTTATGCATTTCTGTGATTATTTAGTTAGTTAGTAAATAAAGGATTAAGCCAATTGGTGGATGGATGATTTATAGTGAAGGCTGGGTTCGTGCAGATAACCAACAATTTACGACGTTTGGAATGAGACTGACGTGAGGTAAAGAATAATTAATTCATAGAAGAATTGAAAATTATAACTTTGTAATCTGAAGATTTTCCATGGTGCCCCGACATCCTAGTTAAATACATTTACATGATTAGTTTAATCACGTAATAATAATTACAGAGAATTGATTTGATAAAATAACAGTCTTCACTTTTAATGATGCCAAAGACACGACAGCCCATTATCAGCAACCATCACTCTTGTGTTCCAATGGCACGTTGTGTTAGCTAATCCAAGTTTATAATTAAAATTTGAAAAGGCTAATTGATCATTAGAAATGAAAGGGGTGCGTACTGGCGGCAGAGAAGTCAGACGCAGGAGAACAAAAACTGTGTTTCCAACGGCGCAGTTTAATAATAAAAACCCACCGGAAAACAGAACAATCAATGAATGGGTACAAAACCCGACGCACACCAGACATAACGTGCACAAGCACTTACAATACCGGACAAGGACATGGGGGAACAGAGGGTTAAATACACAACATGTAATTGATGTAATTGAAACCAGGTGTGTGTGAAGACAAGACAAATCAAATTGAAAATGAAAGGTGGATCGGCGATGGCTAGAAGACCGGTGACGTCGACCGCCGAACATCGCCCGAACAAGGAGAGGGACCGACTTCAGTAGAAGTCGTGACAAGAAAACCCTTTTGCAATTATGTTAGCACAGCTGAAAACTGTTGTCCTGATTAAATAAGCAATAAAACTGGCCTTCTTTAGACTAGTTGAGTATCTGGAGCATCAGCATTTGTGGGTTTGATTACAGGCTCAAAATGGCCAGAAACAAAGAACTTTCTTCTGAAACTCGTCAGTCTATTCTTGTTCTGAGAAATTAAGGCTATTCCATGCGAGAAATTGCCAAGAAACTGAAGATCTTGTACAACCCGCAAAACACCAGTCTCAAGGTGTCACGCTCGCTATCCTCAAACTCCCTGTCATAAATCGACCAAGGCGCAGCGTGCATGTAGTTCCACATCTTTTAATTAAAGTGAAACCTAAACAAACAAAAAACAAACAGGTAAACAGCAAAGAACGTGACGCAACCGAGGTGCACACAAACACACACGGAAAATAATAATTACCCACACATTAGGTGGGAAAAAAGGCTACCTAAGTATGATTCTCAATCAGAGACAACGATAGACAGCTGTCCCTGATTGAGAACCACACCCGGCCAAAACATAGAAATACAGAAACCTAGACAACAAAACATAGAATGCCCACACCACATCACACCCTGACCTAACCAAATAGAGAAATAAAACGGCTCTCTAAGGTCAGGGCGTGACACAAGGTCAACAGTGAAGAGGTGACTCCGGGATGCTGGCCTTCTAGGCAGAGGTGCAAAGAAAAAGCCAGATCTCAGACTGGCCAATAAAAATAAAAGATTAAGATGGGCAAAAGAACACAGATACTGGACAGAGGAACTCTGCCTAGAAGGCCAGCATCCCGGAGTCGCCACTTCACTGTTGACATTGAGACTGGTGTTTTGCGGATACTATTTAATGAAGCTGCCAGTTGAGGACTTGTGAGGCGTCTGTTTCTCAAACTAAACACTCTAATGTACTTGTCCTCTTGCTCAATTGTGCACCGGGGCCTCCCACTCCTCTTTCTATTCTGGTTAGAGCCAGTTTGCGCTGTTCTGTGAAGGGAGTAGTACACAGCATTGTACCAGATCTTCAGTTTCTTGGCAATTTCTCGCATTTAATAGCCTTAATTTCTCAGAACAAGAATAGACTGACGAGTTTCAGAAGAAAGTTCTTTGTTTCTGGCCATTTTGAGCCTGTAATCGAACCCACAAATGCTCCAGATACTCAACTAGTCTAAAGAAGGACAGTTTTATTGCTTCTTTAATCAGAACAACAGTTTTCAGCTGTGCTAACATAATTGCAAAAGGGTTTTCTAATGATCAATTAGCCTTTTAAAATGCTAAACTTGGATTAGCTAACACAACGTGCCATTGGAACACAGGAATGATGGTTGCTGATAATGGGCCTCTGTACGCCTAAGTAGATATTCAATAAAAAATCTGCTGTTTCCAGCTACTATAGTCATTTACAACATTAACAATGTCTGCACTGTTTTTCTGATCAATATGATGTCATTTTAATGGACAAAAAATGTGCTTTTCTTTCAAAATCAAGGACATTTCTAAGTGACCCTAAACTTTTGAACGGTAGTGTATATTTTCTCTCTTTCTCTGAGCGTGTGTGTGTGTGTGTGTGTAGCTCTGTGATGAGTGCATGTGGTGTTGTACTGAAAGTCATTACGCCCAACTCTCCTTAGATATCCTCCCATTACACAGCGCTATCTTTCAAATGCTGATTCTCTCCATCCCTCTTTCGCTCTCCCCTCACACCTCTACCCTCTTTAATGTCTCCCTCTCTCCCTGCCCTCTGTGTCATTCTTCCCTCACCTTCTTTTTCGCTGCCTCTATCTATTCCCACTCTCCTTCATCTCTATCTCTCTCTCGCTCTCTCTCTCTAGTGCTTAGCTGTTAATGTATTTGTTGAGACTGCAGAGGCGGCCGGTGTTAGTGATGGCCATGCCACAGGGAGTCTGGTATCGTCTCAGTCTGTCTCTGTCTCTGTGCTCTGTTTGTGAGTTTTAAATGAGAGCGGCTGAAGCTGTAATCCACCCAGCTGATTCCTTCTAATCAGGGTTGTGCACAAAACCCTTTAAACCTCTGGTAAGCCCTCTCTGTCTTCCTCCCACTCTCTCTCCCTATTTTTCTCACAATTTCCCCTCTCTCTCTCTCTCTCTCTCTCTCTCTCTCTCTCTCTCTCTCTCTCTCTCTCTCTCTCTCTCTCTCTCTCTCTCTCTCTCTTTCTTTCTTTCTTTCTTTCTTTCTTGGCGCTGCTGTCCGACTTTAGACTGTCGTTGGCTTGAGAGAGTAAGGCCAGAAGTGCAACTAGGTGTTAGGATGGGGGGTGAGGAGACTGTTGGAAGTGCCTGCAGAGGAGGGGAGGATAAGAGGACAACTTCTTAGTTTCTAAACAAAATAAAATTACCAATGTCATCATTCAGACAGCTGTCTGTTGTCATTAATCCCACAAAGCTTGACACAGTATGTTTCTCTGTGTGTGAAGCAGCACTGCACGCATTTGTTTGTCCGTGCATGTGTCTGTGTGTCTGTGTGTCTGTGTGTCTGTGTGTGTGTATGAAGCAGTGCTTAGGGAGCAGAGCTGGTGAATAGAGTCCTTCTAGCTCTGGCTTGGCTAATTTGTTGAGCGGCGTGGGCTTCCTGGTTACAGCTATCAGGGGGTGAGATCTCCCTTTATTAACCTAATGGCTGTGAAACTACCACATTGGATGGTAGGCTGGGGAGGAGGAGGAGGAGTGAGGAGGGGGGAGAGGATAAGGGGAATGGGGAGCAGAGGAGTAGGGTGCAGGGGTTGTGGTCAAGGACATTGGGGGAGGGAGTGTTGTCTTGAGCCACTTGGCGATTTCTATTTTGTATTTGTATTTGCCATTGCAGCAGCTACTCTTCCTGGGGTCCGGCAAAACGAAGGCAGTTATACAATTTTAAAAACATTACAATACATTCAGTACAGAATTATCAACACACTAGTGTGTGCCCTCAGGCCCCTATTCTACTAACACATATCTACAACACCAAATCCATGTGTACTGCCTCCCATAGTCTGTTTTGGTCTTGGGACTGTGTTTTCCTGTCTATTCTAACATATTTATTGTTCAAATTTTGCTGTAGTTTTAGACCATGAAGTAGAAA
Organism: Salvelinus alpinus; assembly: GCF_045679555.1. Classification (NCBI taxonomy): domain Eukaryota; kingdom Metazoa; phylum Chordata; class Actinopteri; order Salmoniformes; family Salmonidae; genus Salvelinus; species Salvelinus alpinus. The sequence goes on from NC_092114.1 coordinate 28,429,099, forward strand.
CATTATGATTATGATGTTGGATATGTTTTCCTGTCTTTATGTGAGCTGCATTATGGCTAGAATGAGTTACAGTATGTCTGTTATATTGTCAGATTAATTTACCAGCCTCCTTCTATAGGGAGTCACATTTATAGCCTGGTTTCATTGAGTGACCTGTTCCTCTCCTGTGTATGATATGGAAACCAGGAGTGTGTGTGCGTGTAAGTGTGTGTGTGTGTGTGTGTGTGTGTGTGTGTGTGTGTGTGTGTGTGTGTGTGTGTGTGTGTGTGTGTGTGTGTGTGTGTGTGTGTGTGTGTGTGTGTGTGTGTGTGTGTGTGTGTGTGTGTGTGTGTGTGTGTGTACAGATTGTAGGATCTTAATTTGATTACTCCTTTTTTGCTTGGAATTTGCAAACTTGTAGTGTACTTGATTTTTTTTAAAGGCTTTTAAAGTTTGTAATTTACACTTTGAAATTTCAGATAGATTTTCCCTAACGAAAAATGTACCAACCCCTACAAAAATAATTCACATTCCCTGTTGCCGCAGGATTATATTCCTGTTGAAGCGAACTGGCTCAAATTAAGATCCTACTTCTGTATGTGCGGGTACGTGTGTGTGTGTGTGTGTGTGTGTGTGTGTGTGTGTGTGTGTGTGTGTGTGTGTGTGTGTGTGTGTGTGTGTGTGTGTGTGTGTGTGTGTGTGTGTGTGTGTGTGTGTGTGTGTGTGTGTGTGTGCACTGCAGGATGTTGGGTCTCTGGCTTGAATATCATACAAGGTCAAACCCAGCTGACATCAATAATTCATTGTTTTATTTTACTATGACTCATTCAGATGCTCTTTATCCTCCCTCTGTACTGTTTTCAGAGTTCTATCCCCTCTCTCTTTCACACACACACACACACACACACACACACACACACACACACACACACACACACACACACACACACACACACACACACACACACACACACACACACACACACACACACACACACACACACACACACACCCATCTCCCCACCCTCTGTCCAGCTGCCTGCCTCCACTGATGGGAGCATAGAGCACTAACTAAAAAAATAAGGGTATGGAAGTATGATCAAGACAGAGAGAGGGAAGAGCCACAGAGCGAGAGGGAGGGCAAGTTCGATGGAGAGCAAGAGAGGGAGGGCAAGTGAGTGAGTGAGTGATAGAGCGAGAGAGAGAGAGAAGGAGGGAGAGAGAGGGAGGTGCTGCATCAGCTCGGCACACACAGGACGCAGCAACATCAGCAGCCTCGTCTTAGAGGTCTATTGTTCCCTGTTTTCATTACGGACAGACCTCGTTGTCCCTCGCTGACCTAGCCACCACAGAGAGAGAGCGAGAGAGAGAGAGAGGAGGAGAACCCTTCATTCACCCAGGATTACTTCTTCTTAGAGGAACGGACGGAACAACCCTCGTGTGAGAAAGGGACAAAAGCAAAGGGAGCAGAGTACACTTCGCCGCTGCGTCTGCCCGCCTCCTCAGCGTGTTTTTCTGTCTCCGTTGTGTTGCCTTCTCCACTCTTTTTCTATTTGGTTTTCTGTTATTGTGTGGATACTATCCCCACGGTCCCCCTGCGAGAGCCATGGGGTTGCCCGGTGGAGTGAAGGGGATGCTGGGTGTGTGGAGGGAGTTACTTCCCTCTCACTGGAGGCTGGTGCTGGTCCTCTTCTGGATCTCTGGAGCCACAGAGGCACAAACTGCAGCCGACACCAAACCAACTGTCTACGTCTGGCAAACAGGTAATGCTGCTACAACTCCTGTTCTGTTCATTCATTCGGTCACCATGCTGAAAATAGAGGGAGTGTCGAGAAAGATATCATCCTCTGTTACTAGATGTACAGTGCAGCAGACTACTCTCTCTCTCTCTGTCTCTCTGTCTGTCTGTCTGTCTGTCTGTCTGTCTGTCTGTCTGTCTGTCTGTCTGTCTGTCTCTGTCTGTCTCTGTCTGTCTCTGTCTGTCTGTCTGTCTGTCTGTCTGTCTGTCTGTCTGTCTGTCTGTCTGTCTGTCTGTCTGTCTGTCTGTCTGTCTGTCTGTCTGTCTGTCTTACTCTTGAGTGGTAGACTGGAATCTCTTTATGAAATATTGATTTGAAGATGTTTGTTGATGTTGAGTGGTGGTGATTGTTTATCGTGGAAGGGCTTGAGAGTGTTATTGTATACTGTACTATATAACTGTACTGCTGGTACCTACCTGTACCTATTCAATCTGCTTGTCTGAGTCCCAAATAGCCCTGGTCAAAAGTGGTGCACAAAGCCTTGTATTTTTGTTGTCTATGTTTTCTTGTTGCCTTTGCTTACTGCTTTGGGGGATACAGTTTAGACTCTGACCACCGAATCAAGAGCATTTGAGAAGAATTGGGCATGTTTTTAGAATGAAAAGAAACAAAGGTACAACTCCCTTAAGCCGGATTCACACCTGCTGTTTGCAGAATAGAGAGGAAATAAAAAAGGCTGCATGTGTCAAGAGGTTAAGGCATTGGAGATCCTTTTGCCATATTGTGGTATGTGAACATATTTACTGCAGTCCCTGAGGTGAATCCCCAGCCTACTCTGGCTGTTGCTGAGGGGAGGCGGAGGAGAGGACTCGAGATTGTGGGACTATGCTTTTTCCCATTCACTCCCATTCACAAGGCTCACAGTGGCAGCTGGTACTGCTCCAACCGCTACAAACCGTTATTGGACACATTTATCACAATCTGACACATGCAGTTGACGAGTTGCATTACCGGTGGGGTGGTGGATGCTGACGCTGTGTGCATAGGTTCCCTTATGAACATGTGTTTGAACTATGAACCTGCATGTTGCAAACGAGTGAGCTGCACATTAGAATAATGTTGATGACCAATACATGTTCATACATTTTTATTTTGCTCCATATGAGCAGTTGTATATTTGCAGAAACATAATTTATTGTTTCTGTGTTATAAGGTACATTATATATACAAAAGTAAGTGGACACGCCTTCAAATTAGTGGATTCGGCTATTTCAGCCACACTCATTGCTGACAGGTGTATAAAGTCGAGCAAACAGCCAAGCAATCTCCATAGACAAACATTGGCAGTAGAATGGCCTTACTCAAGAGTGACTTTCAACATGCCACCTTTCCAACAAGTCAGTTCATCAAATGTCTGCCCCGCTAGAGCTGCCCCTGTCAACTGTAAGTGCTGTTATTGTGAAATAGAAACGTCTAGGAGCAACAACGGCTCAGCCGCGAAGTAGTTGGCCACACAAGCTCACGAAATGGGTGCTAAAGCACGTAGCACGTAAAAATCGCCTGTCCTCGGTTGCAACACTCACTACCCAGTTCCAATCTGCCTCTGGAAGCAACGTCAGCACAATAACTGATCGTTGGGAGCTTCATGAAATGGGTTTCCAAGGCCGAACAGCCGCACACAAAGCTAAGATCACCATGCGCAATGCCAAGCGTCGGCTGGAGTGGTGTAAAGCTCGCTGCCATTGGACTCTGGAGCAGTGGAAACACGTTCTCTGGAGTGATGTTTCACCATCTGGCAGTCCGACGGACGAATCTGTCCCAATGCATAGTGCAAACTGTACAGTTTGGTGGAGGAGGAATAATGATCTGGGGTTATTTTTCATCCCTTAGTTACATTGAAAATAAATCTTAACACTACAGCATACAATGACATTCTTGACGATTCTGTGCTTCCAACTTTGTGGCAACAGTTTGGGGAAGGCCCTTTCCTGTTTCAGCATGACAATGCCCCTGTGCACAAAGTGAGGTCCATACAGAAATTATTTGTTGAGATCGGTGTGTAAGAATTTGACTAGCCTACACAGAGCCCTGACCTCAACCTCATCAAACACCTTTGGGATGAATTGGAATGTCGACTGCAAGCCAGGCCTAATCGCCCAACATCAGTGCCCGACCTCACTAATGCTTTGTGACTGAATGGAAGCAAAGGGGGAAGGGGAGTGATGGGGAAGTGGGAGTAAAGGCGATGGGGAGGGGACCGATGGATGTTGGATGGGAAGGGCATAGAAGGGGGAAGGAGAGAAGGGGAAGGGGGAGATAAGAGGGTGATGGGGGAAGGGGATGGATGAATGCTTGTATGCTGACCCTGTGGAACAGGATGGGTCCTTGGGATACGCTGGGAAAGATCAATGTCCTATTAGACTGCTGTCTCACCAGGAGATGCCCCTCTCTCTCTCTCTCTCTCTCTCTCTCTCTCTCTCTCTCTCTCTCTCTCTCTCTCTCTCTCTCTCTCTCTCTCTCTCTCTCTCTCTCTCTCTCTCTCTCTCTCTCTCTCTCTCTCCCCTTCACAACTCCTCCCTTTCTCTCCCTGCCACCATCTCCCCTCCCCCTCTCTGTTTTTAATTAATTGTGTCACGATACTGAAATGCACTGCATTTGTTTCATATTGGCCTGTATTATTTCAGTGTACAGTGTGCTACTGTTAGAGAGATCTGCAACTTCCACAGTACCCTAACATTCTGCATTGTGATGCTAGTTTGTCTTGCTAGTGTGGATGGATGTGGCAGTATTCAGAAATGCGCTGGATTTCTCCGGGGAGGTTTTTATATTCCTGTATTGTAGCGGTCTTCAGTGTGTTATTGTTTTGGAGACCGTGTTGAGAGATCTGCATTGACGTGGCATGTTGATGAGGTCTCGGGGGTCTCTTGGTGACCCGTTCTGCCCCTGACGTCCAACACAATTACACTGTTTTGTCCAACCTCAGCACATCTGTCTGGTGGTGTGTGGGATTGTAGACTATGGATTGGAGGCTCATCTGGACCCAACCTGATTTATAAAGAAAGGGGTTGGGTTGCGAGCAATAGATATTCCTCAGTGATTTTTTCTCTCAATGACAGTACATAGATTTACAGTATATCTGTGCAGAGATACATGGAGGAGAGATGTTTTGGGGAGAAGAGAGGGGAGGGGTGGATTCCTATATTTCCCAGAGGAGGAAGATATCCATGGGGATGATATGTTAAAGGAAGGAGGAGAGAGGTTCTCCTGGGTGCAGTATTCCTGGCGTCCCTGGCATCGCATGGAGAGGGAAGACCTCAAGGGAGAAGGAAAAATCTCCATGAATGTGTGAATGCGCTGAGAGATTTTGAGAATTTATTCCACCTAATTAGTGCATCCAAGCTGCAAAAGCAAACAATTTGACACCAATAGCATCTGTTATATTAGTTAGCAGTAAGGTGTGTCTTTCTTGCCTTGTGTTTCCATGTTTGTTTTAGCCATACCTTTGGGGTCTATCACATCCTGTTTTGCACATGCCTGGGGTACGTCCCAATCATCTCTCCATCTTCCTGCTCGTTCACTACTCCCAACAAATTTTAAAATCATTTGATTGGTGATGGCATGGGCTAGAGGAAGTTTCTATATAGCAGTAATTTCCTTTCAAATCCAGGAAGGGAAGTGAACAAGTGCACATTTAAGGAGGAAGAAGAGATAATTGTCATGCACTCCTGGTAGTAATTGACAGGGTAGTTCCATAGCTGTCTGCTCCTCTTTGGGGCTTTAGAAAGACCGTAGTAAATGGAGGCTGTTCTATTGAATCCTACAAAGAGTCTGTCTATAACCGCCCGCCAGCCATCACCACTTCATCCTCAGAGATGGACACTTGGTCGTTCTATTGTCCCCAGCGTGGCAGTGCTAAGGCTTCTGTGACAGATGCTGTACTGTCTTCTGTCCACAGAGAAACACAATGGAATCCCTTTACCTCTCAGTCCTTTGTTCCTGCTCCTCCTCCTCCTCCTCCTCTTCCACCTCCAATGGAACAACTGCCTAGTGCCTACCCCCACCCCCTCACGCACACACACATGCACAGATGCACAAACACACGCATGCGCACACACACAGCCCTCTCTCTGAGGCCTGACCTCTGACCTCTGAGCTAGGAGGGGTCTCGTGAGGGCATCGCTAAGAAAGGAGGGCCGGGATGCTGCAGCTTCTACAGGCCAAGTGTCAAGTACTTAATTCAAGCATTTCCACTTGGCTGGTAGCCTGTTCCTATGTGTTTGTGTGTGTGTGCGTGCATGTGTGTATGTTTACATGTCTACAGAAAGCCTACTGGAGAGCACTCGACCCGTCCTTGTGTTCCATTGTGTGAAGCAGCCTACCATTAACAGGAAGCATGCAGCTCTCAAAAGAAAACATAGGCACATTCACAAATGATTAAAGCCGTTTGTTGTTCACAATTACACTCAAACATCAGATTGCATTGTGCTAAAGAGCTGGAGGAGCATTATGCTATCAGGGTGTAGATGGAAGGGGATGAAATGGGTTGCTTCCCCAATGACACCCTATTCCCTATCTAGTGCACTACTGTTAATGCACTATAAAGTGAATATGGTGTAATTTGGGACACAGCCCCTCACGTCTCCCTAGGATTCATCAAGTGCCAAATTGCTGCTATTATTTTGGCGGGTTTAGCAGAAGAGTCCAGCTGTTCAGCTCTAGCATGGCTGCTCGCCCCAGGTGGAGGATGGACTGAGACACACACACACATTCACAGACAATTAGGCATGCAGACCGTCCTCTAAGCTCAACAGCTTTTGTCTTTGTCTCCCCTTTCCTCTGTCTCAGTTTCTTTCTGTCTCTGTCACTCGCTCTCTCTCTTTCAAAGCTGAGAGTCCTTCTGCTTTCTAAGTGTAGCTGTCTGCTCCTCTGGCATTGCCGTATTCATGCTTTAATTTCTCCTTCTCTCCTGACAACCGAGGAAGTATTCCTAATCAGTAGCTTTGAATATTCACGCTGGTAGACAAAAGGAGAGAGACAGTGTGACAGTGAGATTCGACTTACACACACCTCCAGTCTAGCGCTTTCTTTCTAAGACACACACACATAGACCTACAGAGAGAGATTCAAAGACACACTTGCACCCATACACGCACCAACCTAACACACACACTGCCATCCCATCCTAGCCAATCCCAGTGTGTAGTACCGTGCATGCTCTACCGACACGCCTCATCACTCTGTGTGTGTGTGTGTGTGTGTGTGTGTGTGTGTGTGTGTGTGTGTGTGTGTGTGTGTGTGTGTGTGTGTGTGTGTGTGTGTGTGTGTGTGTGTGTGTGTGTGTGTGTGTGTGTGTGTGTGTGTGTGTGTGTGTGTGTGTGTGTGTGTACTAGTAGTGGGTGGTTGTTGTGTGTTTGGATCTGTCACCACTACACCTACAGGCCCTGGACACGGGGAGGCTAAGTAATTACATGGAGTTGGTTCGATCCTGCTGTTACTGCTGGCTGTGGCCACTGTGTGTTTGTGTGTGTGTGTGACAGGGGGCCGGGTCAGGGCCAGTTTAACACGACAAGCCCATCAGTCGCTCATAGCACGGTACCTGTCAGCTTGCAATGGCAGCTGGGTAATTACAAGCTGTAGCAATTATAGAGGTGAGGTCACGGGGATGAAGACGTGCAAATGAAAAGAGAAATGCCTGCAGACTGTTGTATGCACTGTGATAACATATGGCAATAACCAACATGAGCATACAACTGTGCAGTTCATATATTTTCCTTGTGACATATTTAGTACCTTACACTGTGTACGCTTCTTCTGAATAATCCAACAAGCACGCAAATACATTGACTGTTAATGGACTCTTTCCAAATAGGTCTGTGTGTTGGACAGGACAGCCGTGACTGTTATCCAACTGTAAATGTGTGGTCCACTGTAACGCCGCTAACCAGCTTACCATGCTTAATAAGGTAGGAACCATCCATTCCCTAAAGGCCCCTGGGACAAATCGGTTCCGTCCTGGCCACTCACGTTCCCTCCAGGGGCTGGTTAGCTGAGCTAAAACGTGCTGCTTGACTCTGCTAATCACTAAGCTTAGCTAAGGAAACTGCTTTAAACCAACACCTGAGCAATCTGCCTCCGCTCACTATGTTCTCCTTTCAGCGGCTAGCTAGCTAGGTAGCGCTCCTCACTCTGTGCTCTAAAGTTTAGCTATAAGTAGCTAGCTAGCAGTCCTCTCTCTGTGTTCTAATCTCACAGGCTATCTAGCTAGCTTTGAGAGGATACCTCCTGCCTGTTCTCCTTAGAGGCTTGGTAGCTAGCTAGCCCTCCTTTCTTTGTACTGTACTCTCAGAGGCTAGCTAGCTAACCCTGCTTTGACATATGATCATAGAGCTGAGCCCTGTAGTTCTGTACACAAACCCACTGCTCTCTAATGCATTGTATGTTTTCCCAGAGCTACACACACACATGGCGCACACAGGCTGAGAGGAGATGATATGATGTCTGTAATGAATTAATCATCTTAAGAGGGTGTAGATGGAGGAAGGAAAGGTCTGCTACAGTAGGTGGAGAGGAGGCTGCATAAGTGACTGCGGTAGCTCTGTTGTACTAGCATTAGCACAAACACATACACCCGGTCACACACCCACACGCACACACACACACACACATACACACACACACATACACACACAGTATGCATTTTTGGCCAGAGGAGTGTGTGTTGTGTGATATATACTGAACAAAAATATAAAACAATTCTAAGATTTTACTGAGTTACAGTTCAAATAAGGAAATCTGTTAATTGAAATAAATTCATTAGGCCCTAATCTTTGGATTTCACATGACTGGGAATACAGTTATGCACCTGCTGGTCACAGATACCTTAAAAAAAGGTAGGGGTGTGGATCAGAATACCAGTCAGTATCTGGTGTGACCACCATTTGTCTCACGCCACGCGACACATCTTCTTCGCATTGAGTTGATCAGGCTGTGGATTGTGAACTGTGGAATGTTGTCCCACTCCTCTTCAATAGCTGTGCGAAGCTGCTGGATAATGGCGGGAACTGAAACACGCTGTCGTACACGTTGATCCAGAACATCCCAAACATGCTCAATGGGTGACATGTCTTGTGAGTATTCAGGCCATGGAAGAACTAGGACATTTTCAGCTTCCAGGAATTGTGTACAGATCCTTGAGACATGGGGCCGTGCATTATCATGCTGAAACACGAGGTGATGACGGTGGATGAATGGCACGACAATGGGCCTCATGATCTCGTCATGGTATCTCTGTGCATTCAAATTGTTATCGATAAAATGCAATTGTGTTTGTTGTCCGTACCTTATGCCTGCCCATCCCATAACCCCACCACCACCATGGGGTACTCTGTTCACAACGTTGACATCAGCAAACCACTCGCCCACACGACGCCATACACGCTGTCTTCCATCTGCCAGGTACAGTTGAAACCGGGATTCATCTGTGAAGAGCACACTTCTCCAGTGTGCCAGTGGCCTTTGACGGTGAGCATTTGCCCATTGAAGTCACTGACAACTCCGAACTGCAGTCAGGTCAACACCCTAATGAGGACGACGAACACGCAGATGAGATTCCCTTAGTTAATGACAATTTGTGCAGAAATTCTTTGGTTGTGCAAACCCACAGTTCCATCATCTGTCCGGTTGGCTGGTCTCAGACAATCCCATAGGTGAAGAAGCCGGAAGTGGAGGGCCTGGGCTGGCATGGTTACACGTGGTCTGCGGTTGTGAGGCCGGCTGGACGTACTGCCAAATTCTCTAAAACGACATTGGAGGCAGCTTATGGTAGAGAAATTAACATTAAATTATCTGTCAACAACTCTGGTGGACATTCCTGCAGCCAATTCTGACAGCCAATTTCTGCAGCCAATTGCACACTCCTTCAAAATTTGAGTCATCTGTGGCATTGTGTTGTGTGACAAAGCTGCACATTTTAAAGTGGCCTTTTATTGTCCCCAGCACAAGCTGCACCTGTGTAATGATCATGCTTTTTAATCAGCTTCTTGATATGCCACGCTTATTAGGTGGATGGAGAAATGCTCACTAACAGGGATATAAACAAATTTGTGAACAAAATTTGAGCGAAATAAGCTTTTTGTGAGAATGGAACATTTCTGGTATCTTTAACTTCAGCTCATGAAACATGGGACCAACACTTTATATGCTACATTTATATTTTTGTTAAGTATACATGGAGTACAGGGGTGCATAGAAGATAAGCTGACACAGGCAATAGGCTCACCTCTGGCAGTCAAGTCAATGCAGCAGGATGAGCGAGAGAGAGAGAGAGTGTGATATATTGAGAAATAGAGAGAGAGGGATAGATTTGGAAAAATGAGATAGGGATAGATTGAGAAAGAGAGAGAGAGAGAGATGACTAGTTAAAGAGGTAGATGGGTTTAAGCCAGAGTAAATAGGCCAGATTTACATAAGGCATAAGGACCTGACTGGAGGTAAACAATCTGTCCTGTGTTTATATCATCATCCACACTGGCCTCCTCTGTGCCAGCTAACATCCTACAAACCCCTTAACACCTACAAAACCCTTTAAACGCCCCTTAAACACATTAACAGCTGCTTATTACTACATTATTCATGATAGTGAAACATAGGGAGCTCATTCCTCTCAGGAAATAAAGCCCAGTCGCCGGTAGCAAGACACCTCCAGCTTTACAAGGACCTAAGGAAGTCCGCCAAGTCACAACATGACTGGTAGTGGAAGTGGTGGGGAATTTGGATCAGGGTCAAAGAGACACACTTTCCCATTACTAAATTATGCACCCAAAGCCTCAGAGATCTGAGTTGAAGAACGAGGAAAGTTCTTTCCCCTGTAACTATTCCCGAGGTTGTTGCTGTAAATGAGAATGTGTTCTCAGTCAACTTACCTGGTAAAATAAGGGTAAACATTTTTTTTAAGGTTAAACCAAGGTCCTCAGTGAAGTAGTAAAATATAAGATGTGTGCATGCGTACACACACACACACAAACACACACACACACACACACACTTCCTATCTGTCTCTGTAAATCTCCCCATCCAATCAAGTAAGATGACATTAGCTAATTGAGATCTTGATCCCATCTCCGGTTAGATGTACAATACCAGTCACAAGTTTGGACACACCTACTCATTCAAAGGTTTTACTTTATTTGTACTATTTTCTACATTGTAGAATAATAGTGACGACATGAAATAACACATATGGAATCATGTAGTAACCAAAAAAGTGTTGTTGAACAAATCAAAAATATTTAATATTTTAGATTGGTATTGGTATTCTCTCAACCAGCTTCACCTGGAATGCTTTTCTAACAGTATTGAAGGAGTTCCCACATTTGTTGAGCACTTGTTGGCCACTTTTCCTTGTTGGCTGCTTTTCCTTCACTCTGCGGTCCAACTCATCCCAAACCATCTCAATTGGGTTGAGGTTGGGTGATTGTGGAGGCCAGGTCATCTGATGCAGCACTCCATCACTCTCCTTCTTGGTCAAATAGCCCCTTCACAGCCTGGAGGTGTCATTGACCAGTTGAAAAACAAATTATGGTCCCACTAAGCGCAAACCAGATGGGATGGCGTATCGCTGCACAATGCTGTGGTAGCCATGCTGGTTAAGTGTGCCTTGAATTCTAAATAAATCAGACAGTGCCACCAGCAAAGCACCCCCATCACCATCACACCTCCTCCTCCATGCTTCACGGTGGGAACCACATATGCAGAGATCATCCGTTCATCTATTCTGCGTTTCACAAAGACACTGCGGTTGGAACCAATAATCTAAAATTTGGACTCATCAGACCAAAGGACAGATTTCCACTGGTCTAATGTGCGTTGCTTGTGTTTCTTGGTCCAAGCAAGTCTCTTCTTCTTATTGGCGTCCTTTAGTAGAAGTTTCTTTGCAGCAATTCGATCATGAAGGCCTGATTCAATCATTCTTCTCTGAACAGTTGATGTTGAGATGTGTCTGTTACTTGAACTCTGTGAAGCATTTATTTGGTCTGCAATCTCTGAGGCTGGTAACTCTAATGAACTTAACCTCTGCAGAAGAGGTAAATCTGGGTCTTCCTTTCCTGTGGTGTTCATCATGAGATTTCATCATAGCGCTTGATGGTTTTTGCAACTGCACTTGAAGAAACTTTAAAAGTTCTTGAAATGTCTTAAAGTAATGATGGACTGTCGTTTATCTTTGCTTATTTGAGCTGTTCTTGCCATAATATGGGCTATCTTCTGTATACCACCACTACCTTGTCACAACACAACAGATTAGCTCAAACACATTAAGCTGGAAAGAAATTCCACAAATGAACTTTTAACAAGGCAGACCTGTTAATTGAAATGCATTCCAGGTGACTACTTCATGAAGTTGGTTGAGAGAATGCCAAGAGTGTGCAAAGCTGTCATCAAGGCAAAGGGTGGCTATTGGAAGAATCTCAAATATGAAATAAATGTTGATTTGTTTAACACTTATTTGGTTACTAATTGATTCTATATGTGTTATTTCATAGTTTTGATCTATTCACTACTATTCTACAATGTAGAAAATAGTAAAAATAAAGAAAACCCCTGGAATGAATAGGTGTGTCCAAACTGTTGACTGATTATCCAGTCTACTGAAACAGCAGACGGTTCTATTGATGTGGATGGCTCTTTATACAGTCACATAATTTGTGTAACTTTTAACCCTTAGTTAAACAAACTTAGCTATAAAAGAACAAAGGACATGTCAAAGCCAATCACTGATGACTAAATGTTGTCTATCCCATTACAAGCTTTCTGTTGTCTATCCCATCAGTTTGCTGTTCTGCAGCAGGTGTGGATGGGGTCAGCAGGGTAGTAGAGCTTACTTAAGCCGTGATAACTGGTGCCACATGGAGTTGGCAGGAGACCAGCAGACCCATCCAGATCAGTGTCAAAGAGTTCCCAGGGATTGTGTGTGTGTGTGTATTTGTGTGTATGTGTGTGTGTTTGCACAGTAGTGTGTTTGTGGCCAGTCTTTTTCCGTGACCTCGATTCTCTAAGTTTGGCAGTAGGATTGGCGACGTCTCTTCTCATCCACCAATTTATTTCCTTATACAGAGTTCATTTTATCTATTTTGTTCCCAAAGTGTGTTCTAGATTGGTTTTCTGGGATCCTTGGGACGTCCCTACCCTAACCTTAAGCCCTACCCTAAACCTAACCATAACCATAACCACAACCCTTACCTAACCCTAACCTTAACCCATACCTTAACCATTTAACATTTCAACTTCAATGGTTATGTCAGAGTTGGGATGTCCCACGGATCCAGTCTAGCAAGGACCGTTCCAGATTATGGGGTTGGACAGATCTACATCCTGTGACCTTTGGCCTTCTTCCTGCTTTAAAACATTGACACAGGAACGTGTTCAGGGAGGTGAAATGTACAGAATGTCACAGATAGTAATGTACTGTATATGGCTAACACGATTAACTATTGTCTGTGACGGGATATATTTATCTCTGATTACCCTGTAATGTTACACCTTCCTGAATAAGCTCCAGCTCTTCACTAAGGCCACCTATTAGCACCAAGCCAACATCTACGGTAGGCTAGAATATCCCACGTCACTAGACATGTACATAGGACACATAATGCATCATTAATATGCTTTATATGCCAATTGGAGGAGTCACATAACATGTATGCAACTTAGCAGCCACTTCTATCCATACATTTTAATGTGTAGGCTATATCATCTCTGCGGGATCCTTGTTGCTATGCAGAGAGAGGAGCAGAGTGAAGTGTTTGCTGATTTGACTATGGAGGCAGAGAGGAAGAAATCAGAACAGTCGGTCACATCCCCTCTAGAGGTGGAAGGAAATGCAGGCAGACAGTACATTGATTTCTTATGTTACGTGTATCCAATGTGGGAAACTTCACAACTCTGTCGATGTGTGGGAGCTACACACTCACACATGCACACAACCTTATCCCAGGCACTGCACATTCCCAGTCTGTTCAATCTAGCTTTCATTAGCACACACCCAGAGCCCAAGTAGAAGTGCACCATTCCTATCTTTTTCTTCCACATAGTATCCCTGCCTATTGATTTTCAGACACATGTTCTTGGAATAGTATTCTTGGCTTAGACATGGCTCAATGGTCCACTGCTTACAGAGTATTTCCTCAATAGAAGAACCATAATCTATAATTAAAGCTCTCTCCACCCTCTTCTTCCTTGTCACCCAGCCCCCTACAGGTGTTTCCATTAGCCAGACGATATGAAAAAGATCCTTCACACTGGATGAAGGCAGGTTTAAACTTAAACAGAAACTTTGGGGAAGAAGGAGGGATTCCATCCATGTCATTTTTCATGGGTTGTCATGAGTTACAAGAGCAGGCCGATTCACGCAACGGCACTATGGATTAATTTCCCCTCTTTGACACAGACATGCTCAGGAAAGTGATATCACAACTTAAGCCTTCTACCTGCCTTCTCGATCCTATTACCACCACCTTCTTCAAAACAGTTTTTAATTGCATATCTAAATAAGTGCAGGCTATTGTTAATCACGCTCTGTTCACAGGCACCTTCCACACTGCACTAAAAACTGTTATGGTGAAACCCCTTCTGAAGAAAAGACATCTAGATTCTTCAACTCTTAGCAGTTTTCGGCCAATCTCCAACCTTCCATTCTGAAGCAGAATTCTGGAGAAAATGGTGTTCAAACAGCTAAAATATTTCTTAAATGCCAACAGTATTTTAGAAAAATGTCAATCTGGTTTTCGTGCCCACCACAGCACAGAGACAGCCTTAGTTAAAGTGATATATGATCTTAGAGCTAACAAAGATGATAAATAGCTAGTTCCACAAGGTTCGATTTTGGGTCTGGTACTGTTCAGTTTATATATGTTACCCATTGGCAGCGTTATCAGAAAGCACAGCAGTGATTTTCATTGCTACGCAGACGATACACAACTTTACATTTCTGTGTCACCAGAGGATTTTAGCTCCACAGATAAATGATTAGACTGTATTAGTGATTTAAATACTACGATGGCACACAACTTCCTCCAGCTAAATCAAGACAAGACCAAGGAACTTATTGTTGGAGCCAAAGCACAGAGAAGACAATCTAGCCGTACATTTTAATTCATGGGCAATAAAGATAAAACACCAGGTAACAACGTAGGTGTTATTTTAGATTCTGAACTACGTTTCAAATCACATTTTAGGAATGTGACCAAAATAGTTTTTTCCACCTGAGGAACATTGCCAAGGTGCGGCTGTTTCTCTCTCAAGCTGATACAGAGAGACTCATACATATTACAAGCAGGCTTGACTACTGTATTGGTCTCCTGTCTGCTCAACCCAAGAAAGCCATTGGTCAACTGCAAAACATACAGAATGCTGCAGCACGGGTACTGGCCAAGAACAGACGGAGAGCACACATTACACCGGTTTTAATGTCTCCGCAATGGCTGCCTGTGAGTTTTAGAATATATTTTAAGATTCTTCTATTGGTTTTTAAATCAATGCACGATTGTGCATCCAAATAAATGTCAGGCATACTTTTATGTTATGTACCCAGTAGAACCTGAGGGGGGCTGAAACTGTGGACATATTTAAAAGATCTTAAAACACATCTCTTGAGCTTTGCTTTTCCTCAGGGTGCCTTTTAGTTGTTCTGTTTGTCATTCTTTTGTTTGCTGTGTAGTAAATATTTCAGCTTTTATTTCGTTTTTATTCATTTTTTCCTGTAAAGCACATTGTGTTGAATTCCATGTCTGAAATGTTCTGTATAAATAAAGCTTGATTTGATGATTTGATTTGATTCATCATAGTTATGGTAGCCACTGAACCGTGGTCCCCGAAGGAACACTCCCCATATCATCCTCCTCTACCAACAATGCACCATTACCCACAACCCACCACACACCACCTCCTGGCTCATCAGCTCCAGGATGTAGGGAACCCTGGTCGAGCTCTCAGTGTCTGATGGTCTCCGGGGATGGTAAAAAGAAAGACAGCGAGAGAGAAAGAGAGAGAGGGTGGTGGGTGGGAGGGATTGTGGGAAATACTAGACAGCTATTTATCACCTACAGTCAATATAATAACTTCCTCTTCACCTTCCTCCTATAGTGTAGGTATCATGTAGAGAACCTAGAACCATACTGCATGGTATCCAGGATACTGTATTATACTGCATATTGTTTGTTTAGTACTGCAGAGCTGGCTTCTTGCAGAGTAGGTGGACCTAGATAAGTGAACACCATGTATTGCAGTCATGCATTATGGTGGTGTTAGGCAACATGAATGGTTATGTATGAGGTTTGATAATCCCCCCAGACTCTGGGCTGCTGGCCTGGAAGGGACACAACCATGGCCTGCTTATCCTGCATAAAGCAACGTTTGTTGTTGTCTCAAAATCTCACATGTGATCAGTCAGACACACATTCAATGCACAGAAACGCATACAAATGCCATACACTCAGATTCTCACATACACTCACACACACATCCACATTCAGTGAGGGAGTGATAGCGAGCAATAGATTGGGTGAGGGAGGGAGGGAGGGAGGGAGGGAGGGAGGGAGGGAGGGAGGGAGGGAGGGAGGGAGGGAGCGTTTGTATAATACATCTATGTGGCATGGCTTATCTCCCGCTAAGACGGGGTCATTACTGATCTAGGGATGCTGCAGCGGCCTGGATGGATTATAGATTACAGTTGATTCATAAACTTTATTTAAAAATATCATAAAAGGATTAGGAGGTTTACACTATATGCACCGTCTTTATTTTATACACATAGCATTCCACTATATGTTTATTTGTATATACATAGCTTTGATGATATGGATAGTGTTCGAATTGAAAAGGCCTATTGATAAAAATAAAACCATAACAAAACAGATATCCATGGAAACTAAATGGTTTAAATGATCCAGGGGCCAGTGCACTGCAGCTGACCCTCTGCTCCTCCCAGGCCTCCATCATCTCCTCGTCCTTTCTGTTTCCTCCTGTAGTCTTGGTTGGATCAATCCAGAATAGGAGTTGAAGGCCAATGGACGCCCTGGTTCCAATATGTCACAATAATTAAGAGTGGAGTCAGTGGACACTGCATCTCATTCTTCCCCCTCTCTCTCCCTTCCATTCCCCAGTACAGTTATTCTAATACCAGCGCCTGGCATTAGGGAGTGGCCTAATATAACATGGCATCCTATCATAAGCTAACATGCCGATCGTAGCGTCCCGTCACTATCACCAACACCATTGCCCTATTCCTCCTCATCATCTTCCTCCATTGACCTCCTTTCCAGTCGACTTCCCCACTTCCTGACTGGCAACTAATTCCCTCTGCTGATGTTGCCTACGTGTCTCCATGTTATTGTGGGATGCTCTTCAGACACTAAAGGGAAAGTTACTTCAGTCAAAAACCTAAGGCAGATTCCATTCTGTCTTGAGTGTATCCGAGGTCTGAGAAGGCTGTGTGTGTGTGTGTGTGTGTGTGTGTGTGTGTGTGTGTGTGTGTGTGTGTGTGTGTGTGTGTGTGTGTGTGTGTGTGTGTGTGTGTGTGTGTGTGTGTGTGTGTGTGTGTGTGTGTGTGTGTGTGTGTGTGTGTGTCCTGGTCCTGTCTGGAGCATGCCTTGCTGACAATTCCCAGTGAATGTGATGTGCACCAGTGACTAGAGTAATAAAACTGTCTCCATGATTGTCATGCACAGGGGGGTCACCGCGGCAATGCAGTCCTGCTCTATTATGGGATACTAATTCAGTCTTGCCATTGGTCTGTTGCAGGACCGACGGCAATACATTGGTGTTATAGCTCTGTGTGTTTGTGTGTGTGTGTCAGTATTATCCCACTGGCCAGTCCATACTGCCGGTGTGTTAAATTAAATGTCACTGGGTCTGAAGTACACTTGCTTTCCAATAGCTGCAATTTGTGTTGCCACTTGAATGGTCTAATGGTGGCTAAACATGACAGCTGGAATTGGTAACCGTTAGTCTGTCTCTCTGTGTGATCATGTGGGCGTCAAACCAAAGGGCAATGGATGACCGCTCTGTTGGTTCTTATTGTGTTGTGATGAGATGCCATTGCTCTTTTATACAGTACTTCCTGCAAGGCTTGACAACTAAATGATATGTCAAGATCCAAGATCTGTTTGGTGCAATATTGTTCCGATTTTTCTGTTCATTTTTTTCTCTTGTCAAAAGACCTTCGTGCACAAGATTATTGTGAAAACACGTGTGTCTTGTCCAGAATGTTGTTTGCTCATTGCAGGTCATCCATAACCTCTCTCAGCACACGTTCATCCCCAGACAGGCAGCTCTCCCAGCCGTGCAACACAATGCAGATCACAGCCTCTCTCTCTCTCATCCTATGTTCATCTCTCTCCTTTTTTCCCTCTCTCTCTCTCTCTCTCTCTCTCTCTCTCTCTCTCTCTCTCTCTCTCTCTCTCTCTCTCTCTCTCTCTCTCTCTCTCTCTCTCTCTCTCTCTCTCTCATCATATGTTCATCTCCCTATCAATTCAATTCAATTCAATTCAATTCCTATCTCTATCTATCTCTCTCTCTCTCATCATATGTTCATATCTCTCTCTCTCTCTCTCTCTCTCTCTCTCTCTCTCT
This sequence comes from Salvelinus alpinus, assembly GCF_045679555.1. Taxonomy (NCBI): domain Eukaryota; kingdom Metazoa; phylum Chordata; class Actinopteri; order Salmoniformes; family Salmonidae; genus Salvelinus; species Salvelinus alpinus. The sequence goes on from NC_092114.1 coordinate 28,447,440, forward strand.
CTCTCTCTCTCTCTCTCTCTCTCTCTCTCTCTCTCTCTCTCTCATCATATGTTCATCTCCCTATCTCTCACTCTCTCTCTCTCTCTCTCTCTCTCATCATATGTTCATCTCTCTCTCTCTCTCTCTCTCTCTCTCTCGCAGTGCATGCTGGGTGTTTTTGGAGTTTGAGTGTTTGGTGTGGAAAGCTCTATCCTAACTAACTTTCTTGATTATTCTCTTTACATGTTATTTTCTATGGTGGAGGGTTAATGCAATATTTGTTTTAGCGGTATCCAAAGTTTTTTTTCAAAGTTAGGGTGGAAGAGGACAGAGTAACTTTCCTGGGGTTTGGAAGTTGTGGTGTGCGCGATGGCTTCTCAGCCTAGCGCGGAGGAGACGCTGTCTATACAGCATGGATTCAGGTGTGTTCCTGAGAACGGAGTTAAGGTGGAGGAGGTTCTGCTCGCGGTCGGTGAACAGGTAGGAGCTGAGTTTATACATTCTGCTTCTAGAATGAACAAAGCTGTGGTTGTGTTCATGAAAAGGGCTAATTTGGTTGGTAGGCTAATTGCTAGCGGAATATTTGTAAGGGATGTGTTGGTGTCAATTTCACCTCTCTCTATCCCTTCAACAAGAGTTGTAGTGGCAAATTTGCCTCCGTTTATTACGGATGATCAAATTAGGAAAGAGCTGAGTCGTTTTGGTAAGTTTGCTAGCGGTTTTCGTGTACTGTTGGCAGGGTTTCAGGCAGATGTCGTTAAGCACGTTGTTTCGTTCCGGAGGCAAGTGTTTATGTTTCTGAACAACAATGAGCAACAGCTAAATGTGCACTTTAAAGTGAGACATGGGGAGGGGCTCTATGCAGGTTTTGCCAGCACAGATAGTCTATGGTGTTTTGAATGTGGGGATTTGGGGCACAAGAGTTTTGCGTGCCCACACAAAGGCCGTAGACAAGGTGAGGGTACAAGCGCCAGTGGGGGAAATCGAGGTCAAAGTAAGGAGATGCAGACAGCAGAGGCTGGGCCTAGTCAGGTTAGAGATGGTGGTGTAGATGAGGCTGGGCCTAGTCAGGCTAGAGATGGTGGGGTAGCTGTAGCTGAGTTTAGTCAGGCTAGAGATGGTGGGGTAGTGGAGGCTGGGTCTAGTCAGGCTAGAGATGGTGGGGAAGCAGAGGCCGGGTCTAGTCAGGCTAGAGATGGTGGGGTAGCTGAGGCTGGGCCTAGTTATGCTATGGAGGGTGGTGTAAAGGGTGCTGGGTCTAGGCAGGATATGGATGGTGGTATAGCAGGAGCTGAGTCTAGTCAGGCTATGGATGGTGGGGTAGCTGAGGCTGGCCCTAGTCATGCTATGGAGGGTGGGGTAGCTGAGGCTGGCCCTAGTCATGCTATGGAGGGTGGTGTAGATGATACTGGGTCTAGTCAGGTTATTCTAGTGGATGAGGAGAGTATAGTGGGGAAGTGTAAGAGATTAGGGGGGGAGGAGGAGGGTGTCAAGCGGAAAAGGAAAAAGGGTGTGGACAAAGGCACCATGGAAATGTTGCCTGTTGCTGTGGGTGAGGCCCTAACCAGGGAGAAAGAGCAGGTAGTCAGGGTGGGAGATAGAGAAGAGGAGGAAAGTGAGTCTGAGGAAGAGGATGAGGAGTTATTTTTTTCAGACTCCTCTTCAATTGGCCCGGAGCTGACAGCCAGTCAACCAGAGGGGTCTAAGTACACGTTGAGAGAACTGACAAGGTTCCTGAATGAGACTAAGGGGAAAAAAGTTAATCTTGAGGCTTTTTTTCCTGATCCTAGAAAGTTTGTAAGATCAGTACAACATGCTATGAGAAATGAGGGGCATGGTGTCCTCTCACCCAAGAAACGGTTTAGGTTGAGGAAGTGGGTCACAACAGTGCGTAAAGGTTTACCTTCAGACACTGTTTAAATGTTTAATTTCTTTCTGACACTGGGGCTTTTTGAGCTTTGCTATTGGTCTATTTCTCTGCTGGCTTTTCTCCCACTTCTTATGGAGACTCTTTGGGTAGGCTCGCTTAATATAAATGGCGCCAGAGATGCGGGAAAGATGAGTGTGTTGGGTGAATATGTAAAACAAAAAAAAGTACATGTGTTATTTCTGCAGGAGACGCATAGTGATGTGGTGAATGAAGTTGATTGGGGGCTCTGGTGGAAAGGGGCAAGTGTGTTGAGCCATGGGACAAATCTTAGTGCAGGGGTGGCAGTCCTTTTTGCACCGGGTCTGTCTGTAAAAATTTGCTCCTCAAAGGAAGTGTGTAAGGGTAGGTTGCTTGTTGTTAAAGCAGAAATTAACAGCATGGGTTTTGTTTTTATAAATGTGTATGCGCCTAACACAGGGAGAGAAAGAGGGGTTCTATTTGGGAGTCTTAGACAGGAACTCTCACAAGTAGCGCCTGAGGAGACGCTGGTGATCGGAGGTGACTGGAACTGTACAATGGATTTTACAAAAGACAGAAATGGGGAAGAGCCTCATTCAGTGTCAGTGGGAGTGTTAGGGGACATCATTAATCAGTTTGACCTAGTGGATGTTTGGAGAACTAAACATCCAAACACAAGACAGTATACATGGGTGAAGGTTTTTGGGGCTAGGGTGAGTGCAGCTCGACTTGATCGGTTTTACATATCTAGGAATCAGAGCAATAGGCTGCTGGGCGCTACCATTCTCCCAGTGGGGTTTTCGGACCATCACATAACCATGGCTCGGCTGTCTATTTCACCAGGGCCCCGGCAGGCATCTTATTGGAAGTTCAATGTAAAGCTCTTACAAGATGCCACTTTTTGCTCAGTTTTCCAGACTTTTTGGGAAAGGTGGGGGCAGCGAAGAGAGGAGTATGAGTCTCTGAGTCAATGGTGGGATGTGGGGAAAGTGCAAATTCGGCTTTTCTGTCAACAGTACACAGCTCTCTCATCATCAGAGGCTAGGAGAGTATTGGGGGAACTAGAGCGGTGTATTAGTGAGATGGAGGTAGAGATGGTGGGGCAAGGCAATGTAGGCCTCCAGGCTAATTTAGCCGAATTACGTAGGGACCTGGGTAGTTTTTTCCAGGTTAAAGCAAAGGGAGCACTTGTAAGAGCTAGGTTCTCCATGCTCAAGGAGATGGATGCTCCCAGCTCCTTCTTCTTTGGTTTGGAAAGACAGAGCAGTGAAGCCAAGGGTATGCATTGTCTACGGATGTCTGATGGGCGGGTGACCTCTGTGGTGGGGGAGATGCGGGAGCGGACTGTGGAGTTTTATACTGAATTGTATAGGGCAGAAATGTGTGATCCTATGTGTGCTCAGGTCTTGTTCGCAGGACTCCCTAAGCTCTCTCGGGCACAGAGGGATGAAATGGACATTCCTCTGTTGTCACATGAACTGGCAGAGGCCGTAACCCAGATGTCCCCCGGTCGTGCACCGGGGGTCGATGGACTCCCAGTGGAGTTTTACAAAAAATTCTGGGGAATAATTGGACAGGACTTCTTTTGCGTCTTGCGTGAATGCATCGGGGTAGGAGAGTTGCCGATGAGCTGCCGTCGGGCGGCTCTGACTCTCCTGCCCAAAAAAGGGGACTTGTGTGAACTTAAGAACTGGAGGCCTGTGGCATTACTCTGTGCGGACTACAAGATTTTTGCCAAGGTCCTCTCTAACAGACTGAAGTCCCATCTGGACTCTATAATACACAAGGACCAGACATATTGTGTACCGGGACGCTCAATCACGGACAACTTGTTCTTGATTAGGGACATGTTGGACTTGTCGAGAGGTTCTAATGTGAACTTTGGACTGGTCTCTTTAGATCAAGAGAAGGCTTTTGATAGAGTGGATCATGAGTATCTGTTTAATGTGATGTCTGTGTTTGGGTTTGGGAAGAGTTTTGTGACCTGTGTGAAGCTGTTGTATGCTGGGGTGTCATGTATGGTTAAGGTGGGAGGGGGGCTCAGTAGGCCAGTCTGGGTGAGACGGGGCATTAGACAAGGATGCCCTCTATCTGGGCAGCTATACACACTAGCCATTGAGCCTTTTTTAGGACTGCTACGCAGGAGACTGCAGGGAGTGTGCTGGACAGGCATGGGTGTGGTGACAGGAATAGCAGTCTCAGCATACGCAGATGATGTTTCTGTGATGGTCAGGGATGGGCAAGATATGCAGGAACTAGAGACCAGTCTGAAGGTGTACGAGGGAGCTTCATCAGCTAAGGTAAACTGGGGAAAGAGCAAAGCTCTGTTATGTGGGGCATGGGGGGATAGGGCTCCTCCTCTGCTTCCAGGGGGTTTGCAGTGGGGTTGTGAAGGGCTTAAAGTGGTGGGGGTGTACCTGGGCTCGGAGAGGTGGGTCAGGAAGAACTGGGAGGGGCTGTCACAGGCAGTGGTGTCAAGACTGGCCAGGTGGAGGTGGCTCCTATCCCAAGTGTCATATAGAGGGAGGGTGCTGATAATTAACAACCTGGTGGCATCTTCCTTGTGGCAGAAACTGGCTGTCCTCAACCCCCCCGCCGGTCTGCTTGCAGACCTGCAACGCAAGCTGGTGGATTTCTTTTGGTCGGGACATCACTGGCTGAAGGCAGCAGTGTTGTACATGACCGTCCACGAAGGAGGACAGGGCCTGGTGGAACTGGAGAGCAGGATGGCTGCTTTCCGGCTAAAGGCGGTGCAGAGACTGCTGTATCATACCGATGTTGGCTGGAGGGAACCAGCATGCGCACTGCTGAGGAGAGCTGGTGGATTAGGGTTGGACCGGCAGCTGTTCCTCATGAAGCTGGAGAGGCTGAGTACAGCAGGTCTCTCAGAGTTTTACTCTGCGGTGCTGAGGGCCTGGCAGCTGCTAAGGCCCATACGAGAAGGGGGTGTGGAGCCTGGGCAGTGGGTGTGGGAGGAGCCTATTTTCCACAACCCAGCCATCCCTTTGAGATCGGTTCAGTCTGCCACCCTGCAGAGGCAACTGATGGCAGGGGGTTTACGAAGGCTAGGTGACCTGAGACTGCTGGGAGAGGAGGGGTGGAAAACCCCGGAGGTCTTGGCGCAACAAACAGGAATAACGTCTCTTAGACTGTTGGAGAGATTCCTGGAGGAGGTCCAGGAGGCACTGTCTGAGCAGGTAAGGGGGGTGTTTGAGAGGCCAAAGGGAGAGGGGCCACCAATGTTTCCGCCACTGCAGGTGACGGCAGAGACTGGAGACTGGCAAGGGGGTCTGGAGGACTTGTTGGATTTTAACACTCCGAGCCTGGGGGAATTTGAGGGGGTGGGAGGTAAAGCTCTCTACAACCTCTGCGTTAAGGTTAGGAACATTAGAAGTCTAACAGGAGTGAAGGCACATCAGTGGCAGGGGGTATGTGGGGCGGAGAGTATGGTGGGTTTTAGATGGAGGGCGCTCTACAAACCCCCAGTACCAAAGAGGTCAGGGGACCTCCAGTGGAGGGTTCTTCATGGAGCCCTGGCCACTAACAGCTGGTTGGCACGTGTTGATCCGGGAATTGGGCAGGGGTGTCCTTTCTGTCAAATGAATGAAACTGTGATTCATGTGTTTTCTGTGTGCACCAGGTTAATGCCATTAATGTCTCTGTTGGAATGTCTGTGTGAGAGGTTGGGGGTGGTTTTTGCTGTTGGGATGTTTATAATGGGATACAGGTATTCGAGTAAGGAGAAAGAAAAATGTGTTTTGTTGAATTTTCTGTTTGCTCAGGCAAAATTAGCTATTTGGCTAACAAGGAGAAACAGGGTCAAAGGTGGGGGGATAACAGACCCTTTACTATTGTTTAATGGGATGGTCTCTGCGCGCCTTAGGGTTGAGTTTGAGTTCTATAAACTGATCAAATGTGTGGAGATGTTTGAGGAGATATGGTGTGTTGGGGGGGCTGTCTGTATTGCTGGGGAAGATGTTTTGGATATACGGTTGTAGGAGAGGGTATTGTTTTTGTGTATGGTGATGTTGGTTTGTATCATGTGGTAGATGGAAAGGTGAGTATGGTACATGTATGCAGTACAGGATATATTTTTGTTTTTTTATTTTTAGGGGGGGTGAGTGTTAAATGAAATGAGAATGTTTCAATAAAGAAAGACAAAAAGTCAAAAGTCTCTCTCTCTCTCTCTCTCTCTCTCTCTCTCTCTCTCTCTCTCTCTCTCTCTCTCTCTCTCTCTCTCTCTCTCTCTCTCATCATATGTTCATCTCTCTATCTCTATCTCTCTCTCTCTCATCATATGTTCATCTCTCTATCTCTCTCTCTCTCTCTCATCATATGTTCATCTCTCTCTCTCTCTCTCTCTCTCTCTCTCTCTCTCTCTCTCTCTCTCTCTCTCTCTCTCTCTCTCTCTCTCTCTCTCCATATGTTCATCTCTCTATCTCTCTCTCTCTCTCTCTCATCATATGTTCATCTCTCTATCTCTCTCTCTCTCTCTCTCATCATATGTTCATCTCTCTATCTCTCTCTCTCTCTCTCTCATCATATGTTCATCTCTCTATCTCTCTCTCTCTCTCTCATCATATGTTCATCTCTCTCTCTCTCTCTCTCTCTCTCTCTCTCTCTCTCTCTCTCTCTCTCTCTCTCTCTCTCTCTCTCTCTCTCTCTCTCTCTCTCTCTCATATGTTCATCTCTCTCTCTCTCTCTCTCTCTCTCATCATATGTTCATCTCTCTCTCTCTCTCTCTCTCTCTCATCATATGTTCATCTCTCTCTCTCTCTCTCTCTCATCATATGTTCATCTCTCTCTATCTCTATCTCTCTCTCATCATATGTTCATCTCTCTATCTCTATCTCTCTCTCTCTCATCATATGTTCATCTCTCTATCTCTCTCTCTCTCTCTCTCTCTCTCTCTCTCTCTCATCATATGTTCCTCTCTCTATCTCTCTCTCTCTCTCTCATCATATGTTCATCTCTCTCTATCTCTATCTCTCTCTCATCATATGTTCATCTCTCTCTCTCTCTCTCTCTCATCATATGTTCATCTCTCTCTCTCTCTCTCTCTCATCATATGTTCATCTCTCTCTCTCTCTCTCTCCCTCTCTCTCTCTCTATCTCTCTCTCTCTCATCATATGTTCATCTCTCTCTCTCTCTCTCTCTCTCTCTCTCTCATCATATGTTCATCTCTCTCTCTCTCTCTCTCTCTCATCATATGTTCATCTCTCTCTCTCTCTCTCTCTCTCATCATATGTTCATCTCTCTCTCTCTCTCTCTCTCTCTCTCTCATCATATGTTTATCTCTCTCTCTCTCTCTCTCTCTCTCTCCCTCTCTCTCTCTCTATCTCTCTCTCTCTCATCATATGTTCCTCTCTCTCTCTCTCTCTCTCTCTCATCATATGTTCATCTCTATCTCTCTCTCTCTCTCTCCCTCTCTCTCTCTCTATCTCTCTCTCTCTCATCATATGTTCATCTCTCTCTCTCTCTCTCTCTCTCTCATCATATGTTCATCTCTCTCTCTCTCTCTCTCTCTCTCTCTCATCATATGTTCCTCTCTCTATCTCTCTCTCTCTCATTCTATGTTCATCTCTTGTCACGCCCTTGCCTTAGTATTATTTGTTTTCTTTATTATTTTAGTTAGGTCAGGGTGTGACATGGGGTATGTGTGTGTTTTGGGTGATTATATGGTATAGGGGGTGTTGGTTGTAGTGTATGGGTTTGTGTTGAGTGTATGTGTCTAGGTATGTCTATGGTTGAGTGTAGGTGTTTAGGAAAGTCTATGGTTGCCTGATTTGGTTCTCAATCAGAGACAGCTGGTTATTGTTGTCTCTGATTGGGAGCCATATTTAAGGTAGCCATAGGCTTTAGGTGTTTGTGGGTAATTGTCTATGTTGAACGTTTGTAGCCTGTGTGTGTGCACTACGTTTATAGCTTCACGGTCGTTTGTTGTTTTGTATAGTTTGTATAAGTGTTTCGTTTCGTGTTTCATCTTCGTCGTTCTAATAAAAGAAGATGTATTCATATTCCGCTGCGCCTTGGTCCGTCTCTCCTCCACACGATCGTGACATCTCTCTATCTCTCTCTCTCTCATCATATGTTCCTCTCTCTCATCATATGTTCATATCTCTTTCTCTCGCTCTCGCTCATCCTATGTACATCTCTCTCTCATCCTATGTACACCTCTCTCTCATCCTATGTACATCTCTCTCTCATCCTATGTACATCTCTCTCTCATCCTATGTACATCTCTCTCTCTCTCTCATCCTATGTTCATCTCTCTCTCTCTCTCTCTCTCTCTCATCCTATGTTTATCTCTCTCTCTTTCTCTCTCTCTTCATAACTATAAGGAAGTGAGTGCAGGGTGTTACATGTCTGCCTAAGCTCTTACTCATATAATAAACCACTTCCTGACAGTCATATCTGTGGCAACGGGTAATGCCTGTAATACATAAAGCCAAGTCTTCTTCCAAACTAGACGATGGTGGTGGGACACATCATATGCTGCTGGTTTTTGGGAAATCAACCATCGTATGGTGGGATTGGGACGCCATGTGTTTGTAGCAGTTGTAGAAAATGCAGTTTATTTTAGGTTCCCTGTAGGTTCCCAGTGTGTACTTTCCTCCCAACCCCCTTTATATGTGGACACACACATGCTGACTGGTTACAAAGTAATGGAGGTATGGCAATTCGATCTCTCTTTTTACGCCCACGTTCAGCAGGCAGGCTCCTGTATGAGATGATTGCATCCAGACTGAGGAGAAATCCGCACACAATGCAGCCAGATCTGAACACAATCAGACCACAAAGCAACCATTCTTTTCAATGCAATATTCGAATTCTGATAGCAGAATTGCATGTAAGTGTCAAGTGTAGACATGACCTCTCTCTCTCTGCCAGTACACTATCTCTGCTCTGGGACCTGTACAGGCTAACCTTGAGGTGTTATCACACTATTGCTACTGGGTATAGAGCCATGACTAACCTATCTAACCTGCTATTGTAGCAACATGGACACAACCACATAATGAAATAGGATCTCTATGGACACAACACTGATTACCTCTGTCCACAGCTGATTATCTCTGTCCACAGCTGATTATCTCTGTTCACATCCTGAGCCTGGTTTCATACTGTAGGGATAGACCACTGATAGAACATATAGATAGAACAGACAAGTCTACCTCTGGTATATTTTGATGGAATTGTATCGGTATTGGGGGAAAGGGTGAGAAGGAGAGAGAAAGAGGTAGGGAGAAAGAAGATATGGAGGTGGGAAAATAGATCATTCAGATAGGAAAGAGAGAGTATGATTTGAGAGGCAGGAAGGCGGTAAGAGGAGAAACCCAGTGAAGCATTGTATGCTGGGTAGATTAATATGCTGAGCCGAGCAATATTCGTGAGTGGGGTAACATGAGCACACACAGAGATCATTATGTGTGTGTGTGCATTAGGAGCTCTGTGGGCCTGTCAGTGCCTCATCTCCCCCCTGCCTCCACCCCCCCCTCTCATCTCCCCCCTGCCTCGCCCCTCTCATCTCCCCCTGCCTCCCCCTCCCACCTCTCATCTCCCCCCTGCCTCAACCTCCCTCCTCTCATCTCCCCTGCCTCCCCCTCCCACCTCTCATCTCCCCCTGCCTCCCCCTCTCATCTCCCCCTGCCCCCCCCTCTCATCTTCCCCTGCCTCACACCTCCCCCTTTCATCTCCCCATGTCTCACCCCCTTCCCCTACTCCCATCTCCCCCCTGCTTCACCCCACCCATCTCCTCCTGCCTCCCCCTCCACCCTCACCTCCCCCCATCTCACCCCTGCCTTACCTAACCCCTGTCTCCCCCTCCCATCTCCCCCTGCTTTACTCCCTACCATCTCTCCCCTGCCTCCTCATTCCCATCTCCCCCATGCCTCACCCCTCCCCCTCTCCCATCTCACCCCTGCCTCACCACCTCCCCCCTCCCATCTCACCCCTGCCTCACCCTATCCCATTTCCCCTTCTCCCATCTCACCTCATCTAACACCCACCCCCATACCCTTATCCCATCTCAACTCGCCTCACCCCCTCACCTCCCCATCTCACGTGACTCACCCCCTCCCCCCTCACCTCCCCCCTCTACCCCTGCCTCACCCTCTCCCATCTCAACCCACCTCACCCCCACCACCTCAACCCGCCTCACCCCCACTACCTCAACCCGCCTCACCCCCACTACCTCAACCCGCCTCACCCCCACTACCTCAACCCGCCTCACCCCCACCACCTCAACCCGCCTCACCCCCACCACCTCAACCCGCCTCATCCCCACCACCTCAACCCGCCTCACCCCCACCACCTCAACCCGCCTCACCTCCACCACCTCAACTCGCCTCACCCCCACCACCTCAACCCGCCTCACCCCCACTACCTCAACCCGCCTCACCCCCACTACCTCAACCCGCCTCACCCCCACTACCTCAACCCGCCTCACCCCCACCACCTCAACCCGCCTCACCCCCACCACCTCAACCCGCCTCACCCCCACTACCTCAACCCGCCTCACCCCCACCACCTCAACTCGCCTCACCCCCACTACCTCAACCCGCCTCACCCCCACCACCTCAACCCGCCTCACCCCCACCACCTCAACCCGCCTCACCCCCACCACCTCAACCCGCCTCACCCCCACCACAGGCAATAAACACACGCAATATCAGCTGCCTTTTATACCAATTCAGCTACACTGACAGGAGAGAAAAAACAACCCCAAAATCTCTATAGAAATTCAAATGTAACGTCTCAAAATAATACAGTACTTTCGCAGAGATACAAGTACTTACTGATCTACATAGAAAAGCGGCCATATAACATGATATATCAGGTTGAAAAGTACATTATATATCAATGCATAACAAGCAGCTGATGTTAATACAATGTAGTAATTACAATATAATGAGGAACAAACGGTGCTGTTGTAATTAGCTAGCTGGCTGCCGTGTGCCATTAACTCAGACATGGGTTATTATGCCTTTTTATCCTTCTCTGTTTTCTCAGAAACAACTTAGTCTAATTAATAGAAAACGACCAGCGGAGAGAGAGAGAGTACCTTCCTGTTTATATTATACTAGTCTTCATAGAGAGAGAGACTGTAGCTTCCTGTTTATATTATAATAGTCTTCATAGAGAGAGAGACTGTACCTTCCTGTTTATATTATACTAGTCTTCATAGAGAGAGAGACTGTAGCTTCCTGTTTATATTATAATAGTCTTCATAGAGAGAGAGACTGTACCTTCCTGTTTATATTATACTAGTCTTCATAGAGAGAGAGACTGTAGCTTCCTGTTTATATTATAATAGTCTTCATAGAGAGAGAGACTGTACCTTCCTGTTTATATTATAATAGTCTTCATAGAGAGAGAGACTGTACCTTCCTGTTTATAATATAATAGTCTTCATAGAGAGAGAGAGTACCTTCCTGTTTATATTATACTAGTCTTCATAGAGAGAGAGACTGTAGCTTCCTGTTTATATTATAATAGTCTTCATAGAGAGAGAGACTGTACCTTCCTGTTTATATTATAATAGTCTTCATAGAGAGAGAGAGTACCTTCCTGTTTATATTATACTAGTCTTAATAGAGAGAGAGACTGTACCTTCCTGTTTATATTATAATAGTCTTCATAGAGAGAGAGACTGTACCTACCTGTTTATATTATACTAGTCTTCATAGAGAGAGAGACTGTACCTTCCTGTTTATATTATACTAGTCTTCATAGAGAGAGAGACTGTACCTTCTTGTTTATATTATAATAGTCTTCATAGAGAGAGAGACTGTACCTTCCTGTTTATATTATACTAGTCTTCATAGAGAGAGACTGTACCTTCCTGTTTATATTATAATAGTCTTCATAGAGAGAGAGACTGTACCTTCCTGTTTATATTATAATAGTCTTCATAGAGAGAGAGACTGTACCTTCCTGTTTATATTATACTAGTCTTCATAGAGAGAGAGACTGTACCTTCCTGTTTATATTATAATAGTCTTCATAGAGAGAGAGACTGTACCTTCCTGTTTATATTATACTAGTCTTCATAGAGAGAGAGACTGTACCTTCCTGTTTATATTATAATAGTCTTCATAGAGAGAGAGAATACCTTCCTGTTTATATTATACTGGTCTTCATAGAGAGAGAGACTGTACCTTCCTGTTTATATTATAATAGTCTTCATAGAGAGAGAGACTGTACCTTCCTGTTTATATTATAATAGTCTTCATAGAGAGAGAGACTGTACCTTCCTGTTTATATTATAATAGTCTTCATAGAGAGAGAGACTGTACCTTCCTGTTTATATTATAATAGTCTTCATAGAGAGAGAGAATACCTTCCTGTTTATATTATACTGGTCTTCATAGAGAGAGAGACTGTACCTTCCTGTTTATATTATAATAGTCTTCATAGAGAGAGAGAATACCTTCCTGTTTATATTATACTGGTCTTCATAGAGAGAGAGACTGTACCTTCCTGTTTATATTATAATAGTCTTCATAGAGAGAGAGACTGTACCTTCCTGTTTATATTATACTAGTCTTCATAGAGAGAGAGACTGTACCTTCCTGTTTATATTATACTAGTCTTCATAGAGAGAGAGACTGTACTTTCCTGTTTATATTATACTGGTCTTCATAGAGAGAGAGACTGTACCTTCCTGTTTATATTATAATAGTCTTCATAGAGAGAGAGACTGTACCTTCCTGTTTATATTATACTAGTCTTCATAGAGAGAGAGACTGTACCTTCCTGTTTATATTATACTAGTCTTCATAGAGAGAGAGAATACCTTCCTGTTTATATTATACTGGTCTTCATAGAGAGAGAGACTGTACCTTCCTGTTTATATTATACTAGTCTTCATAGAGAGAGAGACTGTACCTTCCTGTTTATATTATACTAGTCTTCATAGAGAGAGAGACTGTACCTTCCTGTTTATATTATAATAGTCTTCATAGAGAGAGAGAGTACCTTCCTGTTTATATTATACTAGTCTTCATAGAGAGAGAGACCGTACCTTCCTGTTTATATTATAATAGTCTTCATAGAGAGAGAGACTGTACCTTCCTGTTTATATTATACTAGTCTTCATAGAGAGAGAGACTGTACCTTCCTGTTTATATTATAATAGTCTTCATAGAGAGAGAGACTGTACCTTCCTGTTTATATTATAATAGTCTTCATAGAGAGAGAGACTGTACCTTCCTGTTTATATTATACTAGTCTTCATAGAGAGAGACTGTACCTTCCTGTTTATATTATACTAGTCTTCATAGAGAGAAAGACTGTACCTTCCTGTTTATATTATAATAGTCTTCATAGAGAGAGAGACTGTACCTTCCTGTTTATATTATACTAGTCTTCATAGAGAGAGAGACTGTACATTCCTGTTTATATTATAATAGTCTTCATAGAGAGAGAGACTGTACCTTCCTGTTTATATTATAATAGTCTTCATAGAGAGAGAGACTGTACCTTCCTGTTTATAATATAATAGTCTTCATAGAGAGAGAGACTGTACCTTCCTGTTTATATTATAATAGTCTTCATAGAGAGAGAGACTGTACCTTCCTGTTTATATTATAATAGTCTTCATAGAGAGAGACTGTACCTTCCTGTTTATATTATAATAGTCTTCATAGAGAGAGAGACTGTACCTTCCTGTTTATATTATAATAGTATTCATAGAGAGAGAGACTGTACCTTCCTGTTTATATTATAATAGTCTTCATAGAGAGAGAGAGACTTTACCTTCCTGTTTATATTATAATAGTCTTCATAGAGAGAGAGACTGTACCTTCCTGTTTATATTATAATAGTCTTCATAGAGAGAGAGACTGTACCTTCCTGTTTATATTATAATAGTCTTCATAGAGAGAGAGACTGTACCTTCCTGTTTATATTATAATAGTCTTCATAGAGAGAGAGACTGTAGCTTCCTGTTTATATTATAATAGTCTTCATAGAGAGGGGCGGGGTGCAGGAGGTGCCCTTTAAATGCAAGCACTGCAGATCCTAGAGGATGAGGATGACTGAGGGGGAGGGGGGGGGGGGGGGGGGAGGAGGGGGTCAGTGGCTGGTTTTGATGTCTCACCTGCTGTGGAGACTTGGCTTTAAACTGGGGATGTCTTGCTGATAGAGAGATTCTTCAACCTGAACTGGCCAGGGGGCTTGGTGTAGAGCAGAGGGCTTCAGATAGACTGGTTTAAAGGAGTCCTGCTTTATTCACTGTATCCAGTGGGCGGTGGACACACTTCATCTTAATCTCTTTTTCTCGCACTCTCTCTCTGTCTCTCTCTCTTTCTCTGTCTCTCCATCTATCTATCCCTCCCTTCTCCCACTTCCCAAAGAGCATCAAATGTTTGGAGCACTGTTTTAATTCTAAGTGTAGATGTGGCTCTATGAGTGTGTTAGTCATTTCAGACTATGATTGGGAGGGTCAATGGGAGGTTGTGTAGATATTCTCAGCAGGAGGGGAGAGGTAAGAGAGAAGCCGCTTCCTGGAGGGAAGGTGAGGCAAAGTCCAGACAAACTGTTCTAAAGCCACAGCTAACCATCAAAGATGGCTTCTTCACAGGTAGTCAAGCACTGTCTGAAACAAGAACGCAACTGTGCAAGAGAGGACGTGTGTTGTTGTGCAGAGGGTTGTGAGTTGAAGCCCGGGTCAGAACAGAATGCAGTCTGTTCACCTGCATTACAATTTAGATAATCTTGTCGCTATTGAAGCAGCTTTATTTAGAGTTTCCATCGCAGATGTCATATTTTAATCTCCAATTGAAAGCTGTCCACCTCTCTATGCTCTGTTGCAATACTATGTGATGTTCCCAAAAACAAGTTCCCCGCTAGCTAACCCACCCCTGACCTGCTCCTCACCTCACTGGCACCACTTATGAAGTGCAAACACTCACAGTACACAACGCTACCCAAATTTGGAAACAATGGGCATTCATCTAACATTTCTCATTCATTTGCATGCTATTGTTTGGCTGTTTCTTTTTTTGTCCTGTGTTCGGGGCTCCTAGTAAAATACCCATGTGGCTTTTCCTCAAAGGTCGCAGAAATGCCACACTGTGAGATTGTGTAGTATGGGCATTAGTGGCATCGTACCCTGGGGACCTGACAACAAAGTGTCCAGCCTCCCTGTGGTTTGTGGTTTTCTGGGACCTTTGTCCTTCTACCATATGGTTAATACGCTTCTAGTCTAAACCAGTGGTTCCCAACCCTTTTCGCTTACTGTACCAACTACTGAGTGTTGCTCTGCCTGGAGTAGCCCTGAAGTACCCCCTCATGTGCATTTTACCAGTAGGCCTATGGTCTCATTGGTCGTCTCAAGTACCCCCAGGGGTCCTAGTACCTCTGGTTGGGACCCATTGGTCTAAATGGTGTACTTTTTACTAACAGCTTTGTGGCTGCAGGTGCAAAACCTAACTGAGACCAACTGTGAAAGACACAGAGAGCATGGTATCTATAGGTTTAAATATATATTATTTCAAATATATGTTTCAGGTTTTTCCACTTTATTTAGACAGTAAGGAATTCAGAGAGGAGACAGGCAAGTAGTAGAGAAACAGTGGGAAGGATGGATGCTGGGATTGAACCCCGGTCTCCGGTGGGGAGACGTATGTGTTACATATGCCGAGGAGTGTTACCACTACAATGCGGCTGTGCACTATAGGCTACTTCTTATTTACTGTAATAACAGAGATGTTGCTTACCATTAGTGCTTAAACACTTCCCATTTACTCTATTTGATAAGGCTGCACACCTTATGTGGTGATGTATTGTATGCAGTGTTGATGACGTGATCAGCTTATCTAAGTGACTTCTATTATGCCTGCTTTTTTAATCAGCTATTCTAGTGGTGAACGGAGTGGTGGGGTTTCGCCCAAGGGTACAATACATATTCTATCAGTGGTCTTCCTTTCACAAACAATCATCGTATGGGGAATATTGTTTACTCCCACAAACCCACAATAAACCAGCAATACTTGTTTTAATGCTCGCAGCTCTGAGTATTATGTTCTCCCAAGGACATGGGACTATTTCCTAATATGGACACCGTAGCCGTTTTTTGTTAGTGTACTTTATGAAAGAAAGATAATCCCAATCACCGAAATGCACAAGTAGAACCCCAAACAGACTCAGAGTCAGTCTGACAGTGTATCCAGTGTGTTATAACAGTGTAATACAGCCTTGTCCCTTCCTTCACCCCGTAAAGCACGAATCAAAGCGCTAGTGGATTCATTCATCTTCAGCTCAGAATGAATGACGACGGCCAGGCCGCCCCATATTGCAACCAGCAACCTCCTCCCATCTTCCCCCCATCATCCCTCCTCTCCATGCTCCATCCTCCTATCCAGGTCTCTTAGGAGTACTTAGGGCATTGTGGGTAATTCCATCCAGACCACCGAGACAATTACATTTCCCCATAAAAAAAACTAATTGTGGCTCCAAAATGAGTGTGTATCCCCCTCTGAATAACCTCTCTCTACCAAACAGGACACACACACACACACACACACACACACACACACACACACACACACACACACACACACACACACACACACACACACACACACACACACACACACACACACACACACACACACACACACACACACACACACACACACACACACACACACAGTTTAATAAAGGTTTTCCTCGGATGGATTGCGTATAGCCCTAATATCGTGACCACTCAGGCATGAGTAAACGATTATTAGCCAATTAAATGATCCATTGTTCCTCTATAACAATGGAGTGTATTTGTTTGTTTGGCTTCATAAGGGATCTGCGGCTTCTCAAAGGCTTAGGTAAGCAGCCAAGTGCTGTTGTTGTGTTTATTTGTTTGTTATTGTGTTCTGCTGCGCTACTGTAGATAGGCTTTACAGGAGCTAATTAAAATGGTTTAGTGAGTGGTGAGGAAGGCATGTGTCATCAGTTTATGCTGAATGCCCTGCAAAACCTGCAAATCCTACTGTATTCCAAGCCATGTTGTACAGTGAAGTACAGTGAGGTACAGTGAAGTACAGTGAAATGCCTTTCTTTCATGCACTAAACACAACAATGCAGTAATCAATATCAATGTAGCACTACAAATAACAAGGTAGAACAAAAACACGAGATATAAAAACAAGAAATAAGAAGAACATGAGAAAGTAAGAAGCTAATTATTCATACTATATACAGGGTCAGTTCAGTACCATATTTACAATGTGCAGGGATACTGAAGTGATAGAGGTAGATATGTATAGGGATAAGGTGACTAGGCATCAGGATATTGGATAAACGGAGTAGCAGCAGCGTAAATTAGGATTGTACGTGAGTGGGTGTGCGTGTGTGTAGAGTCAATATAAATGTGTGCGCATGTTATGTGTGTGTTGGAGTGTCAGCGTGCGTGAGTGTGTAAAGTCCTGTGATTGTGCATAGAGACAGTGGGAAAATAAAAGTCCATCTTAACTACATATTGTATCAAGGCTGTAGCAGTGGTCCTAGAAAAGCTACCAGATATGGGAATTGTGCCCAAGCAACATAGGTTCACTTCTTGTAGATGAGAACAAGTCAATTGACTTTCCTGGTGAAAGAACGGTTAAATAAAAACCCACACTTCTATTCCTCATAATATAAGCCGTGACTTCCTATAGATTCAGATATTACAGTGGGAACATTTGAATTTCCTGATCTCACACTGTGTCGATAAAACATTTTGTCGGCGTGCTCCCATGAATGTTAACGCAATTATCTCCATTCTAATGAAGTATATCTCTGTAATCAGATTATTCAAGTTGAAACACAACGAGAGGGCAAGAGAACAGAGGCAGACAGTGTAGCGTCTCGCTGTGCAAAACAATTGGCTTGGCATGGGGCACAGCGGGTGTGAGCAACGCAGGTGGGTGTGTTCATGTGTACCAGTAGGCCTATAAGCAAAATAGTCTTACGCTTATTTAGTTCTAAAGCAGGAATGGGCAATAAGTTACTCATCATGAGGGAACGCACCAACATCCATACTGTGACAGTGAAGAGAAAAAAGTATGTTTTAAAGTTAATTTACTGCAATTCTACACATTTTGTCAGGGGGTGGAGAGAAGATTTAGCAATTGTATAACTCATTTCCTGCAATTCTACACATTTTGCCATAGGGTGAGGCAAATGTTTGCAGTTTTTTAATATGATAACTGATGATCAATGGGCCCCTCGGTCGGTAATTCGACCATGCTTAATACAAGTTTAGATAGCTGTACGCTAGACTATTTTACAGTAAGTTGAGATCCTGACTGAATTACCCCCCAAAAATAAATGGCCGCCACATGGTCGCCAGTTGCCCATCCCTGGTCTAAAGTATGATTACATTGGTTGTGTTGTTTTTGTTGCTCTAACATGCACCATCTTCATAAGTACGGTGTACAACGATTGACTCAAGGAGGGGTGAGGCTTGATGTTGAGGGTTTTGGGTGGCAGGGAGCCTAGCGGTTAAGAGCGTTGGGCCAGTAACCAAAAGGTCAATGGTTCGAATCCCCAAGCCGACTAGGTGAAACATCTGTTGATGTGCCTTTGAGCAAGGCTCTTAACCCTCATTGTTCCTGTAAGTCACTTTGGATAAGAGTGTCTGCTAATTGACTCAAATGATTTAAAAAATGTACATGTTTCCTCAAATGTACTCCGTTAATAAGCAGTATGGTGAATAGTCAATAGACAAAGTTCGGCTCCATTAACATATTGTTTACCTATCCGATCCTTTCAGATGTATTGTTATTGGACATTGCCCAAGACTGACCTATGAATTGACATGAATCCCGCCCCCCATAACTTACTTCCTGTTCATGTCTCCTGGGATTACCCATTAGGGTTCGGGCGGGTAGGTGAAGATCACTGGAGGGCAATAGATCCATCCCTCAGCCTGGCAGCTAGGCCATGATGCATTAACATTAAATATTTAAACAGCTATTGTCTGACAACGGTGCCCTCCAAAAGAGTAATGTGTTCTTGGAGAGCAGATTTGTCATTTTAGATTCATGATGTCAGCTGGCTACGGCTGGGAAAGCAACAACAGAGACTAATCACTGCCCTTCACCACTTACAACCCCCAAACGAAAAATAGTTCAGTGACATGTCCATTGAAGGAAATAGCAGAGAGTTAGCCGTTAGTGTAAATGTTCCACCTTGAATAATCGGAAGGCCCACATATCAACTGTCATTCATGTCCAACATTGCAGCACTATAACATAATATACAAATGCTAATATGTATCTTCTGTTTCTGGTAATGGTAGTGTCTGATATAGCATGGCAATATGACTGAAATCACAGTTCCTCGTGTAAGCCAATAGCCACACACCAGTCACATCCCATCCCCCTCGTTATAGCACTGTTAGCACCTCCACTCATCAGACAGATCCACCTGCATAGCAACACTCCTCCACCCTGCTAATTCACAGGCATCATTAAGCCACGCTGCACGACCGGGCACATTAATATTTCAATAAAAGCCATATGCTAATCCTCTCTATGTTAATGTACAATAGTAAGTACATCATGGTCGGTGTATTTGAAGGCGCTCACAAGCCCCATGCAGCATGTGAGGAGGGAGTTATGAATATTAAAAAGAAAGAGGAAATCAATCAAGGGAATTTTGATAGAGATTCTTATCTACAGGGAAACTGAATCTCAATGGATCTACAGTATAGCACTCTATAAGATCTTATCGACAATATTGTACTGTTGATGACCTGATACATTCTCAGACGTTCAGAAAAACGGGACACACACTAGGAACTTTGTTCTTGTCAATTTCATCTTTTGATGTCAATGTTTTATGGTATGCTTTATCACTTCAACTGAGAGAAGTCCCGTGACATCTAGTATTTACAGTGTTTCTATCATATATCTGTCATATATATTATTGCATAGCAGAAGAGATGTCAGTGTTCACTCTGCTCAACACGCTCTTCACTTGCGTCATGATGATCACCAGCAGCTAAATACAGCATGGATGGAGAACGACGTGTTATGGCCAAGATGTGGCCCAGAACAACATGGCCTAGATCTGTATGAATGAGACTGTAAAGTGGGCTAATCAACACCTACCCCTAGTACACCCTCTCCTCCTCACCCACCCATCCCCACCTCCCTACTCTATGCCATCCCCTTATAGCCCTCCTCCAACCCTCTCCTCCTCACTTCCCTACCACATCTCTTTTCCTCCCCATGCCCATCCCCATACAGCCCCCCATCCTCCCCCATCCCCCACGCACATATACACACGCACACGCACACGCACATACACACACACACACACACACACACACACACAAAGCACCACATGCACACACAAAGCACCACACACACATACCAAGCACCACACACACACACCAAGCACCACACACACACACACACACACACACACACACACACACACACACACACACACACACACACACACACACACACACACACACACACACACACACAATATAAAACAAATATACACTAGCGCAGGCTTACCCACAAGGGAGGATTAATCAGTTTGATATGGTTACAGTATACATTTTTCAGTGGCATTCAGAAACATTTTATTTGAGCATTACACATATAAATCCCTTTAGCTAGCGTCATGCTGGAGATGGTACAGTGGAGAATGTGTTTCAGATTGAGCATGGTGGAGATGGTACGGTGGAGAATGTGTTGCAGATAGAGCATGGTGGAGATGGTACGGTGGAGAATGTGTTGCAGATAGAGAATGGTGGAGATGGTACGGTGGAGAATGTGTTGCAGATAGAGTATGGTGGAGATGGTACGGTGGAGAATGTGTTGCAGATATAGCATGGTGGAGATGGTACGGTGGAGAATGTGTTGCAGATAGAA
This sequence comes from Salvelinus alpinus, assembly GCF_045679555.1. Classification (NCBI taxonomy): domain Eukaryota; kingdom Metazoa; phylum Chordata; class Actinopteri; order Salmoniformes; family Salmonidae; genus Salvelinus; species Salvelinus alpinus. The sequence continues at coordinate 28,468,183 of NC_092114.1, forward strand.
CATGGTGGAGATGGTACGGTGGAGAATGTGTTGCAGATAGAACATGGTGGAGATGGTACGGTGGAGAATGTGTTGCAGATAGAACATGGTGGAGATGGTACGGTGGAGAATGTGTTGCAGATAGAACATGGTGGAAATGGTACGGTGGAGAATGTGTTGCAGATAGAACATGGTGGAGATGGTACGGTGGAGAATGTGTTGCAGATAGAGTATGGTGGAGATGGTACGATGGAGAATGTGTTGCAGATAGAACATGGTGGAGATGGTACGGTGGAGAATGTGTTGCAGATAGAACATGGTGGAGATGGTACGGTGGAGAATGTGTTGCAGATAGAGTATGGTGGAGATGGTACGGTGGAGAATGTGTTGCAGATAGAGTATGGTGGAGATGGTACGGTGGATAATGTGTTGCAGATAGAGTATGGTGGAGATGGTACGGTGGAGAATGTGTTGCAGATAGAACATGGTGGAGATGGTACGGTGGATAATGTGTTGCAGATAGAGTATGGTGGAGATGGTACGGTGGAGAATGTGTTGCAGATAGAACATGGTGGAGATGGTACGGTGGAGAATGTGTTGCAGATAGAGTATGGTGGAGATGGTACGGTGGATAATGTGTTGCAGATAGAGTATGGTGGAGATGGTACGGTGGAGAATGTGTTGCAGATAGAACATGGTGGAGATGGTACGGTGGAGAATGTGTTGCAGATACGGTACGGTGGAGAATGTGTTGCAGATAGAGTATGGTGGAGATGGTACGGTGGAGAATGTGTTGCAGATAGAGTATGATGGAGATGGTGCGGTGGAGAATGTGTTGCAGATAGAGTATAGTGGAGATGGTACGGTGGAGAATGTGTTGCAGATAGAGCATGGTGGAGATGGTACGGTGGAGAATGTGTTGGAGATAGAGTATGGTGGAGATGGTACGGTGGAGACTGTGTTTCAGATTGAGCATGGTGGAGATGGTACGGTGGAGAATGTGTTCCAGATTGAGTATGGTGGAGATGGTACGGTGGAGAATGTGTTGCAGATAGAACATGGTGGAGATGGTACGGTGGAGAATGTGTTCCAGATTGAGTATGGTGGAGATGGTACGGTGGAGAATGTGTTGCAGATAGAGCATGGTGGAGATGGTACGGTGGAGAATGTGTTGCAGATTGAGCATGGTGGAGATGGTACGGTGGAGAATGTGTTGCAGATTGAGTATGGTGGAGATGGTACGGTGGAGAATGTGTTGCAGATTGAGCATTGGAGATGGTACGGTGGAGAATGTGTTGCAGATAGAGCATGGTGGAGATGATACGGTGGAGAATGTGTTGCAGATAGAGCATGGTGGCGATGGTACGGTGGAGAATGTGTTGCAGATTGAGCATTGGAGATGGTACGGTGGAGAATGTGTTGCAGATAGAGCATGGTGGAGATGATACGGTGGAGAATGTGTTGCAGATAGAGGATGGTGGCGATGGTACGGTGGAGAATGTGTTTGCAGATAGAGTATGGTGGAGATGGTACGGTGGAGAATATGTTGCAAATTGAGCATGGTGGAGATGGTACGGTGGAGAATGTGTTGCAGATAGAGTATGGTGGAGATGGTACGGTGGAGAATGTGTTGCAGATAGAGTATGGTGGAGATGGTACGGTGGATAATGTGTTGCAGATAGAGTATGGTGGAGATGGTACGGTGGAGAATGTGTTGCAGATAGAACATGGTGGAGATGGTACGGTGGAGAATGTGTTGCAGATAGAACATGGTGGAGATAGTACGGTGGATAATGTGTTGCAGATAGAGTATGGTGGAGATGGTACGGTGGAGAATGTGTTGCAGATAGAACATGGTGGAGATGGTACGGTGGAGAATGTGTTGCAGATAGAGCATGGTGGAGATGGTACGGTGGAGAATGTGTTGCAGATATGGTACGGTGGAGAATGTGTTGCAGATAGAGTATGGTGGAGATGGTACGGTGGAGAATGTGTTGCAGATAGAGTATGATGGAGATGGTGCGGTGGAGAATGTGTTGCAGATAGAGTATAGTGGAGATGGTACGGTGGAGAATGTGTTGCAGATAGAGTATGATGGAGATGGTACGGTGGAGAATGTGTTGCAGATAGAGCATGGTGGAGATGGCACGGTGGAGAATGTGTTGCAGATTGAGCATGGTGGAGATGGTACGGTGGAGAATGTGTTGCAGATTGAGTATGGTGGAGATGGTACGTTGGAGAATGTGTTGCAGATTGAGCATTGGAGATGGTACGGTGGAGAATGTGTTGCAGATAGAGCATGGTGGAGATGATACGGTGGAGAATGTGTTGCAGATAGAGCATGGTGGAGATGGTACGGTGGAGAATGTGTTGCAGATAGAGTATGGTGGAGATGGTACGGTGGAGAATGTGTTCCAGATTGAGTATGGTGGAGATGGTACGGTGGAGAATGTGTTGCAGATAGAACATGGTGGAGATGGTACGGTGGAGAATGTGTTCCAGATTGAGTATGGTGGAGATGGTACGGTGGAGAATGTGTTGCAGATAGAGCATGGTGGAGATGGCACGGTGGAGAATGTGTTGCAGATTGAGCATGGTGGAGATGGTACGGTGGAGAATGTGTTGCAGATTGAGTATGGTGGAGATGGTACGGTGGAGAATGTGTTGCAGATTGAGCATTGGAGATGGTACGGTGGAGAATGTGTTGCAGATAGAGCATGGTGGAGATGATACGGTGGAGAATGTGTTGCAGATAGAGCATGGTGGCGATGGTACGGTGGAGAATGTGTTTGCAGATAGAGTATGGTGGAGATGGTACGGTGGAGAATATGTTGCAAATTGAGCATGGTGGAGATGGTACGGTGGAGAATGTGTTGCAGATAGAGTATGGTGGAGATGGTACGGTGGAGAATGTGTTGCAGATAGAGTATGGTGGAGATGGTACGGTGGATAATGTGTTGCAGATAGAGTATGGTGGAGATGGTACGGTGGAGAATGTGTTGCAGATAGAACATGGTGGAGATGGTACGGTGGAGAATGTGTTGCAGATAGAACATGGTGGAGATAGTACGGTGGATAATGTGTTGCAGATAGAGTATGGTGGAGATGGTACGGTGGAGACTGTGTTGCAGATAGAACATGGTGGAGATGGTACGGTGGAGAATGTGTTGCAGATAGAGCATGGTGGAGATGGTACGGTGGAGAATGTGTTGCAGATATGGTACGGTGGAGAATGTGTTGCAGATAGAGTATGGTGGAGATGGTACGGTGGAGAATGTGTTGCAGATAGAGTATGATGGAGATGGTGCGGTGGAGAATGTGTTGCAGATAGAGTATAGTGGAGATGGTACGGTGGAGAATGTGTTGCAGATAGAGTATGATGGAGATGGTACGGTGGAGAATGTGTTGCAGATAGAGCATGGTGGAGATGGCACGGTGGAGAATGTGTTGCAGATTGAGCATGGTGGAGATGGTACGGTGGAGAATGTGTTGCAGATTGAGTATGGTGGAGATGGTACGTTGGAGAATGTGTTGCAGATTGAGCATTGGAGATGGTACGGTGGAGAATGTGTTGCAGATAGAGCATGGTGGAGATGATACGGTGGAGAATGTGTTGCAGATAGAGCATGGTGGAGATGGTACGGTGGAGAATGTGTTGCAGATAGAGTATGGTGGAGATGGTACGGTGGAGAATGTGTTCCAGATTGAGTATGGTGGAGATGGTACGGTGGAGAATGTGTTGCAGATAGAACATGGTGGAGATGGTACGGTGGAGAATGTGTTCCAGATTGAGTATGGTGGAGATGGTACGGTGGAGAATGTGTTGCAGATAGAGCATGGTGGAGATGGCACGGTGGAGAATGTGTTGCAGATTGAGCATGGTGAAGATGGTACAGTGGAGAATGTGTTGCAGATTGAGTATGGTGGAGATGGTACGGTGGAGAATGTGTTGCAGATTGAGCATTGGAGATGGTACGGTGGAGAATGTGTTGCAGAGATCTATTGTTTGGTTGTCCTGTTTTCACCTGTTTTCATTCCAGGACTGCGGCAGCGGCACTGCTGCACTGTACTGTCACTATTGTGATTTCTGGACTAGCTTCACACACTCTTCACACACCCTTCACACACTCTTCACACACACTTCACACACTCTTCACACACTCTTCACACCCTTCACATACCCTTCACACACTCTTCACCCACCCTCCACACACACTTCACACACTCTTCACACACCCTTCACACCCTTCACACACCCTTCACACCCCCTTCACATACCCTTCACACACTGTTCACCCACCCTTCACACACTCTTCACACACCCTTCACACCCTTCACACACCCTTCACACACTCTTCACACACCCTTCACACACCCTTCACACACCCTTCACACCCCCTTCACATACCCTTCACACACTGTTCACACACTGTTCACACACCCTTCACACCCTTCACACACCCTTCACACCCCCTTCACACCCCCTTCACATACCCTTCACACACTCTTCACACACCCTTCACACACACTTCTTTGTGTTTCTGTTGTTGTTTACAGCAAAGGAATTGACCGTAAACATGTTCAATTCTGCATGTGTGCGTGTACATATTTGAGTGTGTGCACATGTGTGTCTTCCTCTCCCCCACATATCCAGTGTGTTACAATGAGAATCCCTCCCCTCAGGCTCTGAGACACAGACAGATAACGACAGATCCTCCACATGGTGCAAATCAATTGTTTTCTATGTTCCAAACAACAATACCAACAACATAAAATACAGACTACTATGTCAACAGTTCAAAGGGTTCTTCTGTATGACTTTTAAACACGATTCCACCATCTTTACGTTCCATAACTGTCTAGTGGTGGCTCAATCGTAGATATTGACGGATTCCATATTGTGAATATAATCCCCAGCCCACGGCTGATCTGTTAAGCGTGGGGGAGGGGCAGTTATCAGAAGCTAAGGTTCAATCGATAGCAATCATTTGCCAATTATACTTGAAATTACAGCATCCATGTGTGCGCGCGCACACACACACACGCGCGCACGCACGCACGCACGCACACACGCACACACACACACACACACACACTACACTACACTACAGTTGTTAAATAATTAACACTTAAATTATGATGAGTGTTCTTAAACATCTAGTTGAATACTTCATTTTTCTTTACATTTTTGGCCCTCGCCTTGTGTTGAATTATTCATAACTTACAGTATGTCTCTCCATACTCTCTCTGACTGGGACATGATATGATTATACATGGGTTTATGGAGACATCATCTATCGATGAGTTCTCATTTCAGATATAGGCTGTATGATGGTTCAAGGTGACTTCACGATACCCAATCTACCAGGAAGATGAGATACAGTACTGTAGTATCACTGATACTTCATATTTTCATCATAAGCCATACAAAAAATGCCATTCACATGTCTGTCAAGGTTGACTTTGTACATGGACAGATATTCAGCAACTTGGTAGGACAATGGAAGTTTGCTTGAACAATCCGTCTTTCATTGTTATAAACAACATGTTTCATGTATTTGACTGGCTCTGTATGAATATGGTTTTGTGCTTGAGATCAAGTCTGTCGAGTGTTGACTTGAGGGAACTCCTGTGGAACGCTTGTCCAATGCTTATGGAATGCTCTCCTAAACAGATGTCTTTGTCACTTTGTTTACTTGTTTGTTTGCAGACTATTGCAAGCCCTTTACCACAAACATTCCTAGTTTGAAAGGACACAGTAGCCGTCTGCCTCAGCCCCAAGAAAAATTGTAAAAATGCCTCACCTCTAAAATAAGGGGACAAATGTGTTTTAAAAAAATGAAAAGCTAAATTGCCGGCCCTCAACAGTGGACATGATTCATCATCATTGATTCATCTGGCCAGCTCATTTTTCTGTGCTCACTGACACACTGGCCCTGATACGGCACGGTGCCACTCAGCACACTACCCCTCCACTGCTGGAGGGCAGCGCTCTCTCTTTCTTTATCGCTCAGCCTATCCTTCCTTATCTCTTTCTCTCCTTCTCTCCCTGCCCTCTCTCCCATTCCCTCATACAGAGGCAGGCAGGCAGGCAGGCAGGCAGGCAGGCAGGCAGGCACGCACGCACGCACGCAAGCAAGCACGCACACACACAGCCCCAACACCTCAGGGGAGAAGAGAAATCCACTTCAGCATAATGGGAAAATGATAATTTTTCTGCCTGTACCTCTCTCCTTAGGAGGTGACTGAGGGCCTGTCAAACGTAAACAATGCACACTTGTGAATAGATTAGGGTCTTGTACCTCAACCAGTCTACCTAGGCAGTCTGAAAATGACCGATTGGATTTGAGCCAAGGTTGTTTGTGCACCAGAAGATTGTGTTTGCCCACTGAGCTTAAAGACAAAGCATTAGCACTAGGGCTGGGTGATATGTCCAAAATATCATATCACAATATTTGTCAAATTCATGGCAGTATTTGACAGTATTTTATGTTTTTGAATAATACAAGTTCTAAATATTTTTTACGAATAGTGCATGACCCTAGGATGGAAACACATGAATTCTAAGTGGTTGTACAAGTCTTTCTGTATTCTGATTGATCTATATTCCACCAAACTAGGACAAAACAAACTTTTCATTTGATTTAGCACTGTATCAAAATATCGTTATAGACAGTAGTGTAAAACCCAGTATACCGTTATTCATGATATATCAACCAGCCCTAATTAGCACAGAGACCAAATGCAAATCTGATTCAGAGGGGTTGGGTTAAATGTGGAAGACCATTTCAGTTGAATGCATTCAGTTGTGTAACTGACTAGGTATCCCCTTTCCCGTTCCCAAATCCTGTGGAGTAATGCGTCAGCTCTCAACTCTCTCCCAGAGATGTTGACACACATAACTGCAGAGGAGAGCTCTTCGGCGGTACAGTGGCGGTGTCTCCCCTGGGGATTCCCTCCCTACCTCCCTCCCATCATCTTCTCTGCCTGGCTGCTGTGCTCGCTGAGCCCACCAGGCCACGGCGACCTCTGATTGACCTTGCAGGCACAGCGACAGCTAGATGAGAATAATGCTGTGTAATCAGTGATCTCATAGAGAGATATATTATGTGTGGAAACCGGAGCAGAGGACGTTTCCTGTACTGAGTCTGATACCTTGTGGTACACTGTCTGTGCAATGTTGAAATATATTGGATACATTGGAGGTTGTAGTCTTCAAAATGAAGTGAAATTTGGACACATAACTTTCAGTTACAGTCCACAGTATGGTGAAGTAGCTATGCTTTTTTGGTACCGTTTATTCTGTCTCTGGCTTTAAATTGAAAATGGTTCACATGAAACAGACACACAGCAGGGTCCTGATCTGCCCAGAATAAAATAATCTGCCACTGTGACCTTATAATGGATCAAGACAAACCCCTGCCGGAGCCATAATGGGGGCACAGTGTCCTGATGTTCCCTGTTGTTCCCTTTGTGGCCATGTGTCACTGTTTTGCTGCTGTCTCCATTCAGGGGCTTAATATCATGTAACATTCTCTCTAAGGCTGATAACCTCTTTCTCATGCAGGCTAATTTGATTTGATTCAGAACAGGAGGGCTTTTACCTAGTTCTGCTTCCAGAACCCTCTTTTTTTAATGCTTGGATTCATATTTACCTGATAGAATACAGTGCGTACAAAATGGCTTCCCCAGTGATCAATCTTTGGGCCTCTATTCTTTAGCTTAGGTCATACAAATCACCGTATTCATATGTCATGTTGTTGACATCCAAATGTAGGCAGATGCTACTGTTAGATACTGATATCATCACTGAAAGCAGTATCAGATATCTCTAAGGAGAGCCATGCAATAGAGACCAGAGGGATTTCCTTCAGAGAAACAACCTCCCATAGAACTTTCTAATCTTGTGGAATCCTCTTGCAGCCTGCCCTTATCTCATCATGTACGTGCTTTACAGTGAGCTTTAATGAGCTTGATAGTAAGTCACAATGCTGCATGGAACACAGGTTAGAGGTTAGAGAGCACCCTGACCTCACCTTGCTTGGATGTACTCTTAAATCCTCCAGATGCTACGTACTGCTTACTGCTGACTGCTACCAGTGCTTTAGCTCAACATAAAGTCTCCTCTCTCATTTGTTTTACGGGTTATTATGAGGTGATATGGATTGAGATCTGTCATAGATCTACATGAATGTACCCACACACACACACACACACACACACACACACACACACACACACACACACACACACACACACACACACACACACACACACACACACACACACACACACACACACACACACACACACACACACACACACAAATCAAATGTTATTTATCACATGCGTTGACAACAGGTGTAGACTTTATCTTGAAATGCTAAGTTACAAGCCCTTAACCAACAATGCAGTTCAAGAAATAGAGTTAAGAAAATAAACTAAAGTAAAAAAATACATTAAAGTAAAAAAGTAACACAATAAAATAACAATAACGAGGCTAAATACAGGGGTACCGGTACCGAGTCAATATGCGGGGTACAGGTTAGTCAAGGTAATTTGTACATGTAGGTAGGGGTAGAGTGACTATGCATAGATAATAAGCAGCGCGTAGCTGTAGTGTAAAAACAAAGGGGTGGAGGGGCAGGTGTGTGTCAATGTAAATAGTCCAGGTGGCCATTTGATTAATTGTTCAGCAGGCTTATGTCTTGGGGGTAGAAGCCGCTAAGGAGCCTTTTGGTCCAAGACTTGGTGCTCCGGTACTGCTTGCCATGCGGTAGCAGAGAGAATAGTCTATGACTTGAGTGACTGGAGTCGTTGACTATTTTTTGGGCCTTCCTCTGACACCGCCTAGTATATAGGTCCTGGATGGCAGGAAGCTTTGCCCCAGTGATGTACTGGGCAGTACACACTACCATCTGTAGCGCCTTACGGTCGGATGTCATGCAGTTGCCATAACAGGAAGTGATGGTGCAACTTTTTGAGGGTCTGGGGACCCATGCCAAATCTTTTCAGTCAGCTGAGAGGGAAAAGGTGTTGTCGTGCCCTCTTCACGACTGTTGTGTTTGGACCATGATAGTTTGTTGGTGATGTGCACACTAAGGAACTTGAAGCTCTTTACCCGCTCCACTACAGCCCTGTCGATGTTAATAGGGGCCTATCCGGCCCGCCTTTTCCTGTAGTCCATGATCAGCTCCTTTGTCTTGCTCACATAGAGGGAGAGGTTTTTGTCCTGGCACCACACTGCCAGGTCTCTGACTTCCCTCCTATAGGCTGTCTCATCATTGTCGGTGATCAGGCCTACCACTGTTGTGTCGTCAACAAAGTTAATGATGGTGTTGGAGTTGTGTTTGGCCACGCAGTCATGGATATTTTGTATTTGTATTTATTATGGATCCCATTAGCTGCTGCCAACGCAGCAGCTACTCTTCCTGGGGTCCAGCGAAATTAAGGCAGTTTATACAATTTTAAAAACATTACAATACATTCACAGATTTCACAACACACTGTGTGCCCTCAGGCCCCTACTCCACCACTACCACATATCTACAGTACTAAATCCATGTGTATGTATAGTGCGTATGTGAACAGGGAGAACAGGGAGTACAGGAGGGGACTAAGCACCTACCCCTGAGGGGCCCCAGTGTTGAGAATCAGCGTGGCAGACGTGTGGTTGTCTACCCTTACCACCTGGGGGAGACTCGTCAGGAAGTCCAGGATCCAGTTGCAGAGGGAGGTGTTTAGTCACAGCGTCCTTTGCTTAGTGATGAGCTTTGTGGGCACACACAGAGAGAGACAGACAGACACACACTCACACACTGATATCCAGGTCAGCCTTGAGTCATTAAAGGATTATTCTGAACAACTCAAAGGCCCAACAGATTTAAACAGATCTCTTAAGACGTCTTTAAGGATCATGTCACGCTCATGTGTGTGTCTTTACGATCTGTCATATCACCAGACACAATCACCAGACACAATCTGTTTTTGTTTGTATTTTTGTTAGGCAAATGCTTTCAAGCTCTTTATACAGTAAACATTATACATCTTTAATGGTTAGAGATTTTACTGTAGCTTATCCTTCCAGGAAGTACAGAAGTGTACACTGTAAATGGGATTCGTAGAAGGCGACTAAGGCTTGCTTTAAGAAGGGAATAAGTCTAACCCACATTCTAAATATAGAGTTCCTTATTTTACAGTATCTTTCATTGATCTGTCCTTTGTTGTCATTTCATGTCTCACTGGGTCGTCCCAAATGTCAGTCTATTCCCTGTTCTGTACAGAGACCCAGCCCCTCTGATCACATCCACGCTAGCAGCATTACGTCAACACCGCCTCTCCAGTCTCTTATACTGTCTTGTGTCTGGGTCTATTTTTGTCTTTGTTGATTCTAGCACTGCTCCTAAAATAGCTGTTTCTTAATACTTTTCTTAGTTGACTTTGAACGGTCTTATTTTCTCTTACTCAAATCCATAGCAGCAGACGTGTTTCACATTGGTCGTCTTATATGTCTTAATCTAGTTTATTTGGGGGTATTTTCTCTCTGTTGATCCTAATATTGCCTCTATACACGGGGTTGTTTAAGGACTGTGTTAGAGCGGGGACTCCTGTTCTTTAAACCCCTATCTGTTATCATCACCATCTTTCCCTCTCCCTCTCTCCGTTCCTTTGTCTGTCTCATCTCTCCTCCCTGTCCCAGTGCCATTAAAGCAGCCTAGACCACACCCCTCTCTCCATCCCTCCATCATCTTCCATAGCTTCAGGACACATCTTACAACCCTTTGGCTCTTCTCTGATCTGGTTTATTCCAATTCTAATGACGAATGGGATTAGCCTACCATGAACTACATTTCAGAGTAGACAATTTATAACGATAATAGCAATAATGGTAAGAAAATCACATTATTAGTAATAATGTAGCCTAACCTGCTCTCATAACTATGGTAGATACAGTATGATACTGTACGATAATGCAATGATAGCAACTGTAACCCTGCTGTGCTGAAAAGATCTATCACTTCTTCCTTGCTAAATACAACTCTACTTTATGAGGCCCTTACACAGTTGTGTACACAACCTTATATATAACCTTTAAACCACACCAAGAAGCCAAGACCAACATAACCCAGATCACACCATATGCTGCCACCAGTGTGCATAGCCTGGATGTCTGTAACCACTCTATCCTGTCCCTCTCTACCCCTTCAGTAACCACTCAGTCTCTCTCTCTCAATTCTTTTCAATTTAAGGGGCTTTATTGGCATAGGAAACATATGTTTACATTGCCAAAGCAAGTGAAATAGATAATAAACAAAAGTGAGTGGCGCAGCGGTCTAAGGCACTGCATCTCAGTGCTAAAGGCGTCATTACAGACACTCTGGTTCAAATCCAGGCTGTATCACAACCGGCTGTGATTGGGAGTCCCATAGGGCGGCGCAGAATTAACCCATCGTTGTTCGCGTTTGGCCGGTGTCGGCCGTCATTGTAAATAAGAATTTGTTCTTAACTGACTTTCCTAGTTAAATGAAGGTTAAATTTCAACAACAACAAATTGAATAAATAAACAATTAAAAATTAACAGTAAACACTACACTCACAAAAGTTCCAAAATAATAAAGATATTTCAAATGGCATATTATGTCTATATACAGTGTTGTAATGATGTGCAAATAGTTAAAGTTCCTAAGGGAAAATAAACATAAATATGGGTTGTATTTACAATGGTGTTTGTCTTCACTGCTTGCCCTTTACTTGTGGCAACAGGTCACACATATTGCTGCTGTGATAGCACACTGTGGTATTTCAGCCAATAGATATGGGATTTGTTTTCACATTCTTTGTGGATCTGTGTAATCTAAGGGAAATATGTGTCTCTAAAAGTGGACATAGATTTGGCAGGAGATTAGGAAGTGCAGCTCAGTTTCCATCTCATTTTGTGGGCGGTATGCTCATAGCCTGTCTTCTCTTGAGAGCCAGGTCTGCCTTTGGCGGCCTTTCTTAATAGCAAGGCTATGCTCATTGAGTGTGTATTTTGTCAAAGATTTCCTTCATTTTGGGTCAGTCACAGTGGTCACTATTCACATAGTGTTGTGTGTTCCTTCCAAACAACTCAACGCTAGTTTCATCTGTACACAGAATATTTTGCCAGTAGCGCTGTGGAATATCCAGGTGCACTTCTGCGATCTTCAGACATGCAGCAATGGTTTTTTTGGACAGCAGTGGCTTCTTCCGTGGTGTCCTCCCATGAACACCATTCTTGTTTAGGGTTTAAAGTATCGTAGACTCATCAACAGAGATGTTAGCATGTCCCAGAGATTTATGTAAGTCTTTAGCTGACACTCTAGGATTCTTCTTAACCTCATTGAGCATTCTGCGTTGTGCTCTTGCAGTCATATTTGCAGGACGGCCACTCCTAGGGAGAGTAGCAACAGTGCTGAACTTTCTCCATTTATAGACAATTTGTCTTATCATGGACTGATGAACATCAAGGCTTTTAGAGATACTTTTGTAACCCTTTCCAGCTTTATACAAGTCAACAATTCTTAATCTTAGGTCTTCTGAGATCTCTTTTGTTGGTTCATATCAGGCAATGCTTCATGTGAATATCAAACTCAAATGTTGTGAGTGTTTTTTATAGGGCAGGGCAGCTCTAACCAACATCTCCAATCTCGTCTCATTGATTGGACTCCAGGTTAGCTGACTCCTGACTCCAATTAGCTTTTGGAGAAGTCATTAGCCTAGGGGCTTCACATACTTTTTCCAACCTACACTGTGAATGTTTAAATGATGTACTCAATATAGACAAGAAAAATACCATAATTTGTGTGTTATTAGATTAAGCAGACTGTGTTTGTCTTTTGTTGTGACTTAGATGAAGGTCAGATCAAATTTTATGACCAATTTATGCAGAAATCCAGGTAATTCCAAAGGGTTCACATACTTTTTCTAGCCAACAACTTCTCCAGTCTTTTGGCTCTATAACAAAGAACAAAGAACAAACAGCAAAAACATAAAGACATAAAGATAATAGCTTGCTTGACACATTGGAAAGAATTTACAAAAAACAGTTTAAAAAAAAAATTCTTTCCAATGTGTCAAGCTATTATCTTTTTGTTTTCTCATGATTTAGTTCTGCTCTGCATGTATTATTTGTTGTGTTACGTTGTACAAGGAGGATATGTTGAAATGTATGTTTCTTTTGATGGCATAGAAGGCCCTTCTTGCCTTGTCTCTCAGATCGTTGACAGCTTTGTGGAAGTTACCTGTGGCGTTGATGTTTAGGCCGAGGTATGTATAGTATAGCCAATTGGAATTTGTGGTCTGTATATTTTATCATTTCATTTAGGATACCATCAACACCACAGGCCTTTTTGAGTTGGAGGGTTTGTATTTTGTCTTGTAGCTCATTCAATGTAATTGGAGAATCCACTGGGTTCTGGTAGTCTTTAATAGTTGATTCTAATATTTGTATTTGATCATCTATATGTTTTTGCTGTTTGTTTTTTGTTCTTTATTATAGAGCCAAAAAGATTGGAGAAGTGGTTTATCCACAGCACACCAACATCAAAACCTCATCCCAACTGTAAAGTATGGTGGAGGGAGCATCATGGTTTGGGGCTGCTTTGCTGCCTCAGGGCCTGGACAGCTTGCAACGAAAAAATGAATTCCCAAGTTTATCAATACTTTTTGCAGGAGTATGTAAGGCTATCTGTCCACCAATTTAAGCTCAACAGAAGTTTGGTGATGCAACAGGAGAACGACCCAAAATACAGAAGTAAATTAACAACAGGATGGCTTCAACAGAAGAAACTACGCCTTCTGGAGTGGCCCAGTCATTGAACTCAACCCGATTGAGATGCTGTGGCATGACCTCAAGAGACCGGTTCACACCAGACATCCAAGAATATTGCTGAACTGAAACAGTTTGTGCAGGTCTGATCCGCAACTACAGAAAACATTTGGTTGAAGTTATTGCTGCCAAAGGAGAGTCAACCAGTTATTAAATCCAAGGGTTCACATACTTTTTCCACCATGCACTTCCTCCATTCCTTCCATCTCTAGAATGTCTTAATATTTGTCAGTTCCTTTGGCTTGGGTGCCTCATGATTAAGCATAGCTCTGTTCAAGTAGAGTGTGATTTTGCTGAGATCTGATAGGGGTGTCAGTGGACTGACTGTGAACACTCTAAGAGACTCTGGGTTGAGGTCAGTGATAAAGTAGTCTACAATACTACGACCAAGAGATGAGCTATAGGTGTACCTACCATAGGAGTCCCCTTGAAGCCTACCATTGACTATGTACAAACCCAGGGTCCAACAGAGCTGCAGCAGTTGTTTTTGTTAGTTATCTTGTCGTAGTTGTGTCTGTAGTTGTGTCTAGGGGGGGATATGGGGGAGGGAATGCTGTCACCTCCGGGTAGGTGTTTGTCCCCCTGTGTGCTGAGGGTGTCGGGTTCTTGGCCAGTTTTGGGATTTAGGTCGCCACAGACTAGTACATGTCCCTGAGCCTGTAAATTGTTGATCTCACCCTCTAGGATGGAGAAGCTGTCATCGTTAAAGTATGGGGATTATATTGGGGGGATATAGGTAGCACACATGAGGACATTTTTCTCTGTTGAGATAATTTCCTTATTAATTTCTAGCCAGATGTCAAATGTTCCTGTTTTGACTAATTTAATAGAGTGGGTTAGGTCTGCTGTATACCAAATTAGCATAACCCCTGAGTTTCTTCCCTGGGGTCTCAATCCCGCCCTGTGCAATTGGGTCCTGCACTTCTTGACGGGCCACCCCCAGGTGGTGAAGGTAGGAAACAACATCTCCACTTCGCTGATCTTCAACACCGGGGCCCCACAAGGGTGCGTGCTCAGCCCCCTCCTGTACTCCCTGTTCACCCATGACTGCGTGGCCATGCACGCCTTCAACTCAATCATCAAGTTTGCAGACGACACAACAGTAGTAGGCTTGATTACCAACAACGACAAGACAGCCTACAGGGAGGAGGTGAGGGCACTCGGAGTGTGGTGTCAGGAAAACAACCTCTCACTCAACGTCAACAAAACAAAAGACATGATTGTTGACTTCAGGAAACAGCAGAGGGAGCACCCCCCCATCCACATTGACGGGACAGCAGTGAAGGTGGAAAGTTTTAAGTTCCTCGGGGTAACATCATGGACAAACTAAAATGGTCCACCCAAACAGACAGTGTGGTGAAAAAGGCGCAACAGTGCTTCTTCAACCTACGGAGGCTGAAGAAATTTGGCTTGTCACCTATAACCCTCACAAACTTTTACAGATGCACAATCGAGAGCATCCTGTCGGGCTGCATCAACGCCTGGTATGGCAACTGCATCGCCCTCAACCGCAAAGCGCGGTCTGCACAACGCATCACCGGGGGAAAACTACCTGCCCTCCAGGACACCTACAGCACCCGATGCCACAGGAAGGCCAAAAAGATAATGAAGGACAACAACCACCTGTGCCACTGCCTGTTCACACTGCTACCATCCAGAAGGCGAGGTCAGTACAGGTGCATCGAAGCTGGACCGAGAGACTGAAAAATAGCTTCTATCTCAAGGCCATCAGACTGCTAAACAGCCATCACTAACTCAGAGAGGCTGCTGCCTACATCAGACTTCAGAAATCATTGGTCACTTTAATAAATGGATCACTGTATTAATAATGCCACTTTAATTATGTTTACATATCTTGCATTACTCATCTCATATGTATATACTGTATTTTATACCATCTATTGCATCTTGCCTATGCCGCTCGGTCATTGCTCATCCATATATTTATATGTAGATATTCTTATCCCATTCCTTTACTTATACTTGTGTGTTTTAGGTATTTGTTGTGGAATTGTTAGATTACTTGTTAGATGTGTCTGCACTGTCAGAACTAGAAGCACAAGCATTTTGCTACCCTCGCAATAACATCTGCTAACCATGTGTATGTGACCAATACATTTTGATTTGATTTGTTTCACACCTGGTAGTTTGGTGGATGGGACTACCAGCTCTCTGTAACCTGGAGGGCAACTAGTGGGTCCGTCTCCTCTATACCATTTATGACAATGTCTGTATTTCCAGATTCGTTATTGAAGTCTTGATGAAGGCAGATGACTCAGACCTTGTATATTCCTGGATGAGATAGTAAAAGCTTTGTGTTCCATAGTGTCTAGTGTTGTTTTTGTGTGGTTTAGGCACGGACCATCACAGTAGGTGTGAGCAGAGCATGTTGAGCATCTTTATCCCTGCACAACCCCTCTCCCCCACTCTCTATACAGTACCTCCCCATCCCCCATCTCTCTGTGAGTGTATGTCCCATGTTTCTCAGCCAAATCCAATCATGTTAGCCTCTCCACTCTGGCCCAGCCTGACTAATGCCTGACTAATGCCTTTTCATGTAAAGGGCAGATTTCTCCAACGACTCACCTTGCTATCTCTTCTCTCTGTGGCAGTGGATCAAGGGCCTCCTTTTTCCTTTCCTCCAGTCACGCTCCCTCTCTCTCTCTCTCTCTCTCTCTCCCTCTCTCTCTCTCTCTCTCCAACCCTCCCTCCCTGTATCCTTCTCTCTCTCTCTCTCTCTCCAACCCTCCCTCCCTGTATCCTTCTCTCTCTCTTTCTATCTCCAACCCTCCCTCCCTGTATCCTTCTCTCTCTCTCCCTCTCCAACCTTCCCTCCCTGTATCCTTCTCTCTCTCTCCCTTTCCAACCCTCCCTCCCTGTATCCTTCTCTCTCTCGCTGTCTCCAACCCTCCCTCCCTGTATCCTTCTCTCCTTCTCTCCTTCTCTCCATCTCTCTCTCTCTCTCTCTCTCTCTCTCTCTCTCTCTCTCTCTCTCTCTCTCTCTCTCTCTCTCTCTCTCTCTCTCTCTCTCTCTCTCTCTCTCTCTCTCTCTCTCTCTCTCTCTCTCTCTCTCTCTCTCTCTCCCTCCCTCTCTCCCTGCATCCTCCTTTCTCCATTTCTCCATTTCTCTCTTTTCATCGCTCCCAGCATACTCCCTCAGGATGGATAATTCTCACTTCTGATCAACTTCAGTATGTTGCAAACCCATGGGTAGCCTGATAAGATCTTACAACACCACGGCTGTCCCTACACTCTGTCCCTTCTTATTTACTGCTCACACTCATAGACGACCCATCTGTCATATCAAGTGTTGTTTGTTCCTTCTCTCTTGCCGTAGTTAATTGTTTTTGATACGCCCGCCGGCAATTATTATTCAGCCGCAAATAAATCAACGTGGACAACCTTGATTTAGTGTGGGGAGGCCATTAAAAGTGTGTGTGTGTGTTTCATCTTGAAGTCATACCGCCCCATACACACACACTAATTCATATTTTACCACAGGATCAATGTTGCTCTGTGTAGTTTGTTTCTGCTGCCACAACTCTCTGGTGAAAATGCAACCATTCTATTGGACAAGGAATGTAATATGTATTCAATCCTAATTGCCTCCAACATAGAGCCCCAAGCTGTAGTAACACATTGTGAGGAGGACAGGGGGACAACCCCCTCCCCACCTCTTTTGGTTCTATATTCTGGTGAGTGGAAGGACAAAGGATACATTTTCAACATCTGGGATGTGTATGGGAAGAAGGGGGGTTGTTTTTAGGTGTGTGTGCGTGCGTGCGTGCGTGCGTGCGTGCGCGTGTGTGTGTGTGTGTGTGTGTGTGTGTGTGTGTGTGTGTGTGTGTGTGTGTGTGTGTGTGTGTGTGTGTGTGTGTGTGTGTGTGTGTGTGTGTGTGTGTGTGTGTGTGTGTGTGTGTGTGAGGAAGGGATGGAGGGAGGGAGGTAGTGGTAGCAGTTGGGGGTACTGTTAGGGACACAAACAGTGGCCTCATTGTACACATCAGCTCAAGCTGTGTCTGTGTGTGTGTGTCCCTCTCTCTGTCTCCCTCAGTAGGGTTGTAAAGTTCTTTGTGCCTGGCCCCAGTCAGCCTCTGTTATGGGGGAGCAATGAGAGATGGGCATTCGTCAACAGTAATCACACACTAACACACACACACACGCACGCACGCACGCACGCACGCACGCACGCACACGCACGCACACACACACCATCATGAAGCAGATAGATACCCTTACCCTGTTTGTGTGTGTTTGTGTGTGTTTGTGATTGCCCTGGAAGAACGATGAGCCGGGGATGTAGAATTCAATGAGGATTTGTTCTTGACACAAATACACTTTAGTATTTAGTGAAATAGTGAAATTGCAAAAATGTCAAATTGAGAGGAGAATGTGTCACCCGTGTGTGCTTGCGTGGGTGTCGTTGCGTGGGTGTGCCAGCGTGGGTGGGTGGTGGTTTGTAATGAACACTCTGAAATCACTGTAGATAACTCTGCTCCTATCTCTGATCTCCTCCACTGTGCTGCTGCATATTTATTATGATATCTGCTTCCTGCTTCCTGCTCCAGCGAAGCATTCACAGGAAATCAGCTCCCTCTCAAATGCACATTAAGGGTGTGTGGTCACGTGTGCGTGTGTGTGTGAGTGTATGTTTGTGCATGTGTGTTCATGTGTGCATGGTTTTGAGAGTGTGTGTTCCTGTAACTGTTTGCAGTATAATAATGTGTTTTCTGAAGGTTTATGAATCCACCTCATGTCAGTATGGGGAACATGTCTGACAACCACTAGCTAACAACAATGTTTTCCTCAACCCCAGCCCTTAACAAGCACCTGCACCCACTGGCTGTGTCACACGCTGTACACACACAGATGTGCATGCACACAAACACAGACATATGTGCATAATTAATGCAGTGAGGGGCAGCCACATAGAGAGTGAGAAGAGGAGCTAGTTGTTCGTCATCTTCCCATTTCTCTCTCTCTGAGCCTATCGGCGACCAGCGGCACAGTTCCCCACACGTTTCCCTTCAGCTGGGCTTCCGGAGGATCAAATCAAATCAAATCAAATTGTATTTGTCACATACACATGGTTAGCAGATGTTAATGCGAGTGTAGCGAAATGCTTGTGCTTCTAGTTCCGACAATGCAGTAATAACCAACAAGTAATCTAACCTAACAATTCCACAACTACTACCTTATACACACAAGTGTAAAGGGATAAAGAATATGTACATAAAGATATATGAATGAGTGATGGTACAGAACGGCATAGGCAAGATGCAGTAGATGGTATAGAGTACAGTATATACATATGAGATGAGTAATGTAGGGTATGTAAACATAAAGTGGCATAGTTTAAAGTGGCTAGTGATACATGTATTACATAAAGATGGCAAGATGCAGTAGATGATATAGAGTACAGTATATACATATACATATGAGATGAGTAATGTAGGGTATGTAAACATTATATTAAGTGGCATTGTTTAAAGTGGCTAGTGGTACATTTTTACATAATTTCCATCAATTCCCATTATTAAAGTGGCTGGAGTTGAGTCAGTATGTTGGCAGCGGCCGCTAAATGTTAGTGGTGGCTGTTTAACAGTCTGATGGCCTTGAGATAGAAGCTGTTTTTCAGTCTCTTGGTCCCTGCTTTGATGCACCTGTACTGACCTCGCCTTCTGGATGATAGCGGGGTGAACAGGCAGTGGCTTGGGTGGTTGTTGTCCTTGATGATCTTTATGGCCTTCCTGTGACATCGGGTGGTGTAGGTGTCCTGGAGGGCAGGTAGTTTGCCCCCGGTGATGCGTTGTGCAGACCTCACTACCCTCTGGAGAGCCTTACGGTTGTGGGCGGAGCAGTTGCCGTACCAGGCGGTGATACAGCCCGACAGGATGCTCTCGATTGTGCATCTGTAGAAGTTTGTGAGTGCTTTTGGTGACAAGCCGAATTTCTTCAGCCTCCTGAGGTTGAAGAGGCGCTGCTGCGCCTTCTTCACAACGCTGTCTGTGTGGGTGGACCAATTCAGTTTGTCCGTGATGTGTACACCGAGGAACTTAAAACTTTCCACCTTCTCCACTACTGACCCGTCGATGTGGATAGGGGGGTGCTCCCTCTGCTGTTTCCTGAAGTCCACAATCATCTCCTTTGTTTTGTTGACGTTGAGTGTGAGGTTGTTTTCCTGACACCACACTCCGAGTGCCCTCACCTCCTCCCTGTAGGCCGTCTCGTCGTTGTTGGTAATCAAGCCTACCACTGTAGTGTCATCCGCAAACTTGATGATTGAGTTGGAGGCGTGCATGGCCACGCAGTCGTGGGTGAACAGGGAGTACAGGAGAGGGCTCAGAACGCACCCTTGTGGGGCCCCAGTGTTGAGGATCAGCGGGGTGGAGATGTTGTTACCTACCCTCACCACCTGGGGGCGGCCCGTCAGGAAGTCCAGGACCCAGTTGCACAGGGCGGGGTCGAGACCAAGGGTCTCGAGCTTGATGACGAGTTTGGAAGGTACTATGGTGTTAAATGCTGAGCTGTAGTCGATGAACAGCATTCTCACATAGGTATTCCTCTTGTCCAGATGGGTTAGGGCAGTGTGCAGTGTGGTTGCGATTGCGTCGTCTGTGGACCTATTGGGTCGGTAAGCAAATTGGAGTGGGTCTAGGGTGTCCGGTAGGGTGGAGGTGATATGGTCCTTGACTAGTCTCTCAAAGCACTTCATGATGACGGAAGTGAGTGCTACGGGGCGGTAGTCGTTTAGCTCAGTTACCTTAGCTTTCTTGGGAACATGAACAATGGTTGCCCTCTTGAAGCATGTGGGAATAGCAGACTGGGATAAGGATTGATTGAATATGTCCGTAAACACACCAGCCAGCTGGTCTGCGCATGCTCTGAGGACGCGGCTGGGAATGCCGTCTGGGCCTGCAGCCTTGCGAGGGTTAACACGTTTAAATGTTTTACTCACCTCGGCTGCAGTGAAGGAGAGCCCGCAGGTTTTGGTAGCGGGCCGTGTCAGTGGCACTGTATTGTCCTCAAAGCGAGCAAAAAAGTTATTAAGCCTGTCTGGGAGCAAGACATTCTGGTCCGCGACGGGGCTGGTTTTCTTTTTGTAATCCGTGATTGACTGTAGACCCTACCACATACCTCTTGTGTCTGAGCTGTTGAATTGCGACTCTACTTTGTCTCTATACTGGGACTTAGCTTGTTTGATTGCCTTGCGGAGAGAATAGCTACACTGTTTGTATTCGGTCATGTTTCCGGTCACCTTGCCCTGGTTAAAAGCAGTGGTTCGCGCTTTCAGTTTCACGCGAATGCTGCCATCAATCCACGGTTTCTGGTTTGGGAATGTTTTAATCGTTGCTGTGGGTACGACATCGTCAATGCACTTTCTAATGAACTCGCTCACCGAATCAGCATATTCGTCAATGTTGTTGTTGGACGCAATGCGGAACATATTCCAATCCGCGTGATCGAAGCAGTCTTGAAGCGTGGAATCAGATTGGTCGGACCAGCGTTGAACAGACCTGAGCGAGGGAGCTTGTTGTTTTAGTTTCTGTTTGTAGGCTGGAAGCAACAAAATGGAGTCGTGGTCAGCTTTTCCGAAAGGAGGGCGGGGGAGGGCCTTATATGCGTCGCGGAAGTTAGTATAACAATGATCCAAGGTTTTACCAGCCCTGGTAGCACAATCGATATGCTGATAGAATTTAGGGAGTTTTGTTTTCAGATTAGCCTTGTTAAAATCTCCAGCTACGATGAATGCAGCCTCAGGGTGTGTGGTTTCCAGTTTACAAAGAGTCAGATAAAGTTCGTTCAGGGCCATCAATGTGTCTGCTTGGGGGGGAATATATACGGCTGTGATTATAATCGAAGAGAATTCCCTTGGTAGATAATGCGGTCGACATTTGATTGTGAGGAGCTCTAGATCAGGTGAACAGAATGACTTGAGTTCCTGTATGTTGTTATGATCACACCACGTCTCGTTAATCAGAAGGCATACACCCCCGCCCCTCTTCTTACCAGAAAGATGTATGTTTCTGTCGGCGCGATGCGTGAAGAAACCAGCTGGCTGCACCGACTCCGTTAGCATCTCTTGAGTTAGCCATGTTTCCGTGAAGCAGAGAACGTTACAATCTCTGATGTCTCTCTGGAATGTTACCCTTGCTCGGATTTCATCAACCTTATTGTCAAGAGACTGGACATTGCTAGGGAGTGGAGCGCGATGTGCCCGTCTCCGAAGCCTGACCTGGAGTCCGCTACGTTTGCCCCTTTTACGGCGTCGCATAGGGTCACCGGCTGGGATCAGATCCATTGTATTGGGTGGAAGGCAAAACACTGGATCCGTTTCGGGAAAGTCATATTCCTGGTTGGAACGATGGTGAGTTGACGTTGCTCTTATATTCAGTAGTTCCTCCCGACTGTATGTAATGAAACCTAAGATTACCTGGGGTACCAATGTAAGGAATAACACATAAAAAAACAAAATACTGCATATTTTCCAAGGAACGCGAAGCGAGGCGGCCATCTCGGTCGGCGCCGGAAGTAGGCATTCCAGCTGGATCAACCAGCCTATTATTTATATATGCAGACAATATGGTTCAGGCGGTTTGTTGATATTGCTGAGAGTGCCTCCACTTTACCTCTCAAGCACACTGCAGCTGGAATGTCTGCTTGGATGTCCGACAAAGTGATATACCTGCGTCTCTGATAGATGAGACCTTAGCTGTCTCTGATTTGAGGAAGAGCACTCAAACTCAACTCTGGACCTCGAAGCCATTTCTACTGCCTGTTTTCATTGTTCCCTTCTAATCAGGATCTGATTTAGACCTGGCACACCAGGTGGGTGCAATGAATGATCAGGTAGGACAGAAAACCAGCAGGCTCCAATCCTCGTAGGGTCAGAGTTGAAAAACCCCTGCTATAAAGGCTGCTCATCATCATTAGTAGCTAATCTTAATCTTAGTCAATCCCTGTAATGATTTAAGCATAAAGTACATGCAAATGCGATTGCACAGTACTTTGTGATGTCAGTGGGAGTTTCAACAAATTATGTTTTGCCCAAAAGAGCATTTTGTACATTTCTGTAATCACTATGTCAACCAAGTTGAAGTAATGGCTCTTTATTTGTTCTCTATTGCCCGGGGATGATTTCCCACCATACACACATCAAAAGAGTC
This sequence comes from Salvelinus alpinus, assembly GCF_045679555.1. Lineage (NCBI taxonomy): Eukaryota > Metazoa > Chordata > Actinopteri > Salmoniformes > Salmonidae > Salvelinus > Salvelinus alpinus. The sequence continues at coordinate 28,491,178 of NC_092114.1, forward strand.
AAGAGTTCATCCAGAAATCATCCCCCAAACATGTCATAGTTGTCTTCCAGTGCTCCGTGCAGATCTCTGTTTTCCACCAAACTGTCCGCAAAGGCTGAAAAGGGAATATGGGTTATCAAGCGTCTTTCTCCCCCAGGTCTGTGTGATACTACACAAGTCTGTGTTAAGATAGAGCCAGCCTTGTGTCTCTACTGGTCCAAAGAGCCACTGTGCCATGCAGCACAACATTGTTAAGGAGCCATGTAATGTACCTCTTTCTAAAAGGGAAGAGATCTCCTACTCTGACTGGTTTATGAAAGATACATGACCAGTAATTTGAGCGACTGGTGTCATGACTACGGTCTCTCGCTCATAAACTAGGCAACTCCATTCAGACTGATTGTCCTGTCTGCATGCCTGTCTGGGATGCCTTCTCGGGTGGTCAGTCAGATGTTATTGCACAATTCTTTTTGGGTCGGATTTCCGGACATATATTCAGCCTATTTCTGATGGAACTATGCTTAACCTGTGTCCACGAAACCCGCTTTATGGATTTAGAAACAATATCTGGTGGTGATATTTTTACTGATGCCCGACACAAACGCTTTACAACATGCGGTCATGAAGTTCAAATGTTGCCACCTAACAGACAACCCTGGACGACCTGTAGACAAAGAGAACGAGACGATTTCCTTTTCATACATCTACACACTCCCCCTTTTCATTTAATCGTTCCTGCTGGAGATAAAAGAGCTGAATCACTGTGGGTGGAACGACCACCGCTCAGACACCAAGTGACCTGGAAGTAGGTCACTCAACCACAGAAGGTCATCTCAGAAATAACTAATTGAAAGAACGAGAGAGAGAGACAGAGAAAGAGGGCGGGAGAGAGAGGGGGAGAGGAAGGGACAGGGAGAGAAAGAGAAATACACTTGCTCCTCTAGGATATTGGAGAAAGATCTGAGCTTGTCTATAGTCTCTACCATTTTGGCAGACGTTTCTGTCCAATGAGACTGTGTTTCTGGCATAGGGAGACTAATTCCTGCGGACTCATTGTGACTAATTTCTCAGTTTTGCTTTAGGGTCGGGAAGATATTCCTTGTTTCCCTTTTTATGGGAAACAAGCAATATCTGAATCTGAATTTGAATCTAAATTTCCGGTCTTTGTCATAGATGTGTGTTCAACATATGAATACAGATTGACTAGCCTGATGGGGGTCCCCATTTTCCCAATCTTCTCCATCCAAATCCTATGGTGACACACACACACACACACACACACACACACACACACACACACACACACACACACACACACACACACACACACACACACACACACACACACACACACACACACACACACACACACACACACACACACACACAGCGCCTCCATCCAAACCCTCTGTTGGGACGCAACACGTCACATTGCTTTCTATTTCCTTGGTAAATGCCAACACCTGCCCTCTGCCAGGCACCATGGGAGAGAGGGATAGGCAGAGGAGTGGGCGGCAGGTAGGCTAGTGGTTAAGAGCATTGGGTCTAACCAAAAGGTTGCTGGTTCAAATCCCGGGCCGACTACATGAAAAAATCTGCCGATGTGCCCTTGAGCAAGTCACTTAACCCTAATTAAACCTGTAAGTTGCGTTGGATAAGAGAATCTGCTAAATGACTAAGATGAAAGACACATGAAAGAATGATCCCATTATTGATAAAATATTTTAGCTGGCAAGAAAGCAACTGAGGAAATGCATGGGGCAAACTTTCTTTCTCTCTTTCCCTTCTCTCTTTTCTCTTTTTCTCTTTCCTTCCCCTTCTTTCTCTTTCTCTCTCTCTCTACCTCTCATTCCCTCTCTCTCCTCTTCCCCCCAGTCTCTCCCCTCCTGTGGCAGCACCATGAGACGAGGGCCTCGGTTCTGACAGATACTAAATAGATCACATCATTATCTTATCAGTGAATAACAGGGTGTTGAGACACCAGCATTAAAGCCTGTTACAGCCTGTCTCCAAAGCCAGAAAAACATCACTTATTTCCCTCAAAAGATGACCTTCTCCCTCCTATCGATTCAAAGCTGTCTGCAGAGAGAGGGGGATTTGATTAAAACAAATAAATAAAACACGGATTGTAATTGATTTGTCTGGTGATACAAAAGACGACAATGTTGCAGGACAACTGTTGAGGGTAACGACTAGGGTGTGTGAGCATCATAGGGAAATGTCATTTAACAGTATTAGAGTTGTGTTGTGTGTTACTGGAGAGGCAGAGAGGCACAGAGCTAAGTCGCTAACAGTCGTCTCACTGGTGTGCATGTGTGTGTCTGTGTGTGTGTGTGGTGATGCTGGGGAAGATGAGTGTACTTATAGTGCCCAATAGGTCTATGGATCTAAGGACTGGTACATGGCCCAATTATTGGCCAAGGAGAGCCAGACCACTCTCATCTCTCTCCATCATCACCCATCTCTCTTCACAGTAGGCCTCTCTCCCTCTCCCCCCATCTTGCTCTCCCTGTTTCAGTCTTTCGCCTTTCACACTAACCAGCAATCGCTCACATCCCCAACTTCTCTTCTTCCTTCCTTCCTTCCTTCCTTCCTTCCTTCCTTCCTTCCTTCCTTCCTTCCTTCCTTCCTTCCTTCCTTCCTTCCTTCCTTCCTTCCTTCCTTCCTTCCTTCCGTCCGTCCGTCCGTCCGTCCGTCCGTCCGTCCGTCCGTCCGTCCTCCCGTCCGTCCGTCCTTCCTTCCTTCCTTCCTTCCTCTTTCTTATGACTTGTTCTGTATTAGAAAGAGTGGTGGCTCCCCGTGGGTGGGTGTTCTAAGGGGGTTTGAGGAGAGGGGGCTGAGGGATGTGTCACACCCCTCGTGCCCCTCCTCTATGTTGATAGAGGGCCGTTAGTTCCTCCTGGCTCCTCTCAGTGTGGGACAGGGGACGCAGGTGTGTGTGTGCATATGTGGTTGTGTGATGGAGGGAAGCAGGCCAATTTGAGCTGTTTTCTCCCTCTCACTCCCACTCTCTGTCATACTGTGGATAACCATATCACCCACTAACATGTTCATTAATTACCATGAACACCTGCAGAGAGGGGAGCCTTTCAATCCGAAACCTCACACACACACACACACACACACACACACACACACACACACACACACACACACACACACACACACACACACACACACACACACACACACACACACACACCCTTCCCCTGGGGGGGCTAACATGTCACAGCTGTAACATGTTCTTGTTTAGAGAATAGAGTGCTGGGAATGCTTAACCCCCCTAGCTAATCAAATGCCTCTTGTCCTTTCTCTCAATTATGAAAATCAATTTATTTATGGAAAGGTTGGTCAATCGTGCTTTTCCCTCACTTGCTAGCAGGGAGTATACTAGATTGGCAGCCACAAAAGGTGTATGTGTGTGTGTGTGTGTGTGTGTGTGTGAGTGGCAGGGCTATTTCTTATGTTGGAGGCAGTTTCTCACAAGGTGTTATTGAGCTGTATTGACCGGGCCTCTCTCCCTGCTGCTGAGGGCTAATTCAGGCTCTATTCCTTCTGCTGACATTTTCATCACCATGGCTCTGCTTTATGGAGTCAAGGCATAAAGCACTGCTTAAAACAGCCCCTGTCCTCTGTTCTCGGACCGCTCTCCTCTCCTCTCCTCTCCTCTCCTCTCCTCTCCTCTCCTCTCCTCTCCTCTCCTCTCCTCTCCTCTCCTGTCCCATCTCCTCTCTCCTCTCCTCTCCTGTCCCATCTCCTCTCTCTTCTCCCATATCCCCTCAGCCCCGCTGTCAGGCAGATAAAGTGGCCTACATTGGAATTGTGTTATATAGTCTTCCCTGGTAAGAAACATTCTTGTAGCATTGTGGGAGAACGGATGCTTGGTTGAATCTGATTTTCACGAAGCCAGTCAAGAGGATTGTGAAGCCAGTGAAGCTTTTAATTCATGGAGAGTTCCCCTGTGCTGAACCTTAGTCCATCATATGCAGACATAAACAAATATGGAAAATGTATGAATATCTTGAGGGAAATTATTATTCATGTCATCTGGAAGTTAAATGACAAAACTAGGTTGACTTTCCCTTGCCTGGCCGCAGATCTGTTGTGCCTACTCCTCTGTCTGATGTTATGCCTTGTTACACAGCAATAACTGATCTGGGACCAGGATACAGTGAACCCCCAGGCTGTGTCCTTTTTCCGGCAGCCGGCACTCCTCTCCTCCTTGGATCTGGTTAGATAGCTCACTGGGACACCAGAGAGATGGGGGAGAGACAGAGGGAGAGACGGGGTTGGATGGGAGAGTCCGTGGTAGTTTGTTTAGCTAGGAGGAGGATTCCTCTGACCTCTGACCCACTTCTGTGATGCAGATTCATCAGAGCAGCTTGCCCTCTCACATAGTAAGCTACGTAGGTTCTCCTTCCCCTCCCTCAGCCCACAGAGAGAGGCAGGCGGCCCAGGCCAGCAGTAGCACTGCAAGCTGCTCAATCCAACAACATAAAACAGGCAGAGCTCAATCCAGGGAAGGGCCCTCTGCACCGCTATTCCTCACTGATAGAATAGCAGGGCTGTCCTTCAGCACCACAAGATGGCCCACATTGCAGCGATCCCTATCCAGCCAGAGATTGGCAGAGCTATCCTTTCAGCACCGCAAACACAAGCACATCAGCACTGTTGTTGTCATGGGCTGGTTGTACCCTTATTAGAAGTCCTGCTTATCCTTCATGCAGAATTGATTGATTGATTGATTGATGGACTGTTTATGCTAGAATATGCCAGGGTAGGTAATTCCTCACTGACCTCCCTCCTCACTGTACCTTAATCTTCTACATTTCCTGGGAATATTGATTCTGTCAGTAATTCTGCCCTGGTTCTGGGCTCTGTGAGCTCTGTGAACTTTGGGCTCTGGGCTCTGTGGGCTCTGGGCTCTGGGCTCTGTGGGCTCTGGGCTCTGTGGGCTCTGGGCTCTGTGGGCTCTGGGCTCTGGGCTCTGTGGGCTCTGGGCTCTGTGGGCTCTGGGCTCTGTGGGCTCTGGGCTCTAGGCTCTGTGGGCTCTGGGCTCTGGGCTCTGTGGGCTCTGGGCTCTGTGGGCTCTGGGCTCTAGGCTCTGTGGGCTCTGGGCTCTGTGGGCTCTGGGCTCTGGGCTCTGTGGGCTCTGGGCTCTGTGGGCTCTGGGATCTTTGTCTGCCTCTCCTGTACTTACTTGGCGTTTTATGTTCCGAGGGTATGTTTACCTCTAGACTTTTAATTGCATTCCCATAAATCCTAGAGGAAGGAAGTGCAATCAGAAAATTGCACTTGGCGTAGTGATTTATGCGGCGTGATTTGTGTTTGTTTGTGTGTGTGTGTGTGTGTGTGTGTGGGATTTAGGGCTTGAGCGAAGGCGTTATTTATCAGGAAGTATTTATTCCTCCTCACGAGGAACTTTGGTTGTTTGTGTTGGATGTGTAAATACATTACAGTTCTGTTGTCCTGAGAAGCACTTCAGAAACTGACTGATAGTCCTCTGGTATAGAAGCGCTAGAGAGCTTGGTCTTCTGGGCTTTAAGGGGCTTTGATTCATAGGAAAGTCATATGAAGAGATCAACTTTTTATCAAAATCAATGTCAAGTCTTGAACGGTAACATTTAGATTAAGTTTTACACAGATGGGCGTGTCATTTTGTAGCTATTAAGAACTGTCCAGTAAAGTTCTAATCTGACAGATAGGAGCTGAGTTTCTTCTACATTATGCTTTCCATTTGGATAATATTATGACTAACTGCTCTGATAGTTAATCCTTCAGTTGAACGCCCTGTGACGTCTGTGGCTCTCTGTTTCCTCAGGTCCATGGGGCCGGTGTATGGGCAGCGAGTGTGGCCCAGGGGGCAGCCAGAGCCGGGCAGTGTGGTGCGCCCACTCTGAAGGCTGGACCACTCTTCACACCAACTGTGACCAGGCAGAGCGCCCGGAGAACCAGCAGAGCTGCTTCCACGTATGTGACTGGCACAAAGACCTGTACGACTGGCAGTTGGGCGCCTGGAACCAGTGTGTGCCCGTGTCCATGCGGAGCACTGGGGCACTCCAGCGGCCAGCCGTATGTACCCGCGGCGAGGAGGGCATCCAGACACGCGAGGTGGGCTGCGTCCAGAAAGCAGATGGCGTGCCCGCGGAGGATGCAGCGATTTGTGAATATTTTGAGCCCAAGCCCAGGCTGGAGCAGGCCTGTCTGATCCCGTGCCCGCGGGACTGTGTGGTCTCCCAGTTCACCCCATGGACTTCCTGTTCGAAAACTTGCGGCATGGGTCTTCAGAATCGTGTCCGTTTTGTCCTGGCGCCGCCTCTGTTCGGGGGCTCGGCCTGCCCTAACCTGACAGAGTTCCAGACGTGTCAGCCAGGTCCCTGCGTTGGCCCAGAGAGTCTCTATAGTCTAAGGGTGGGGTCCTGGGGTCCCTGCTCTGTACCCCTCCCTCGCACGGCCAGGCAGGCTCCCACCCTTACTCACGGTAAAGATGTGGCTCTCCCTCGCCGGCTTCGCAAGGGCAGAGAGGGTAAAGAGGGTAAAGAGGGCAGCGAGGTGCCCACCCCACGCCAGCCTCGACTGAGCAAAGAAGAAAGGATGAAAAGAAAGGAGGAAAGAAAGGAGGGTAGAAAAGGAAGACAGGCAGCCAAAGAAGGACGCAGGAAGAACAAGGAAAGAGTCAAGGAGAGGGTGAGGGAGCGGGTGAGGGCGAGGGGGAGGGTGAAAGACCCAGAGACCAAAGAGCTGATAAAAAATAAGAGGACCAGGAACAGACAGAACCGACAGGGAGGGAAGTTCTGGGACCTGCAGGTTGGATACCAGACCCGGGAGGTGACCTGTGTTCACAGGAGCGGCAACACTGACGCACTGAGGTCAGTCTCACTTATAGTTTATAGTCTTACTGTATGCATCACAGCTACCTCATGATGACTGTCTCATCCATTTCTCACCAGTGTCTCTGATATCATTTTCTATGTTCCATTGTTTCCCCATTACATAGAGGTGACGTAGGGATGCATCTCTCTGTGTGTTATAGAAATAAATTATTACTGGCAGCACACGATTCACAGTCAGCGCTGAAAGATTTACAAGAGCCTAAAGTGTTCTGTGTTCTGCAGTACTAACAGTCACACACGATGAAGTCATCATTGGCAAAAATGCTGCCTTTGGAGATGTTTTTTTTTGTAGCATTAATCCACAATAGTCCTGCAGTTTATTAATATTCATCTAACGGCTTGTTTACTTTGCGTTTAAAATATTTTTGGCCAGTTTTTTGCAACCTCTTCTCCTAAAAATCTCAGAAAGTAGAGCTGTGTTTTTTTGTTTGTCTCTGAATTGAGGGTTCAGTCAATGGAGTCTGCAGTGTCTATGTTTTGTATCATATTTTCATTGACATTTATTCTTTGTTTAACCAAAGAACTTGTCGTCTTTCAAAGAAGCAATTGGAGTTTTCTACGGCGTGAAGTTAGTTTCAAAGCTTCAGATTTACCATAACCTCCAACTGAAAGCATTGTGATATTCAGCGATTAATATATAGTAAGTATTAATAAAGAGATACGAGGATAAACAGCATTCTTGTTTTTGCGCCTCAAGATAGCGTAATATTCATAGAAAACCAATATTTATTCAGTGAGATCAACTATGAGAGTTGAATCGATGATGAGTAGAAGTGTCATGGCTTCCTTCCATTCTGCTGTACTCAACCGTGTCCCTGGGATCCAACAGACGATGGGAGGCCTCAACCATAACATCTATGAAATGGTCAGAGGATCAAACCGCTGTCCTTTTCCGTTAACCATCATCCTGCGTCATGTCCATTTCTATGGGTGGCCATCTAACTACATCCACATACTGTAGCACGGTCATTCATTCATATTACAGAAATAGCTGGGTGGTGGTGGTCAAGACGTGTTTTATTGAATGTCTCCATTCCATTCTACTCAGGTGCACATGCTTTCTAAAAGGCATTGTTCCTCTTTGCTGAGATGTGAAATGCATGTCTGTCCCAATTCTGTCTCTGAGGAACGGGGTGGCTGTTATGGTGACCACTTAACACCGAATAGATCTCTCCCACTTTCTTAAAGGGATATGAATGCTTTAGCGCATCTTGAAAGAAAAAGAAAATGGGTGTCCATAGGGAGATGGTCAGAGAAAATCATAAATTATTGAAATGATGGGATAACAACTTGTATTATATTCCCGTATCTTTAAGTAGAATATATATTATATCTCTATGATCTAGGTCTATCCTAGGATTAATGTTGAGACATTTCTCCTTTATAATGAGTAGTAATGTTGAGGTATTTTAGTTTTTTAGGAGCTACTCATAGCATCTACCACAGATGTTGAACTGAAACCCCCAAAGAGGCTTATCTGATCTGATACTGACCATCTACCAACCACATTGTTGGCCAGAGGCCAAGGATCAAGTGTGTTTACTGTTATAGAAGCTCTGAAATATATCTGGTGGGAATGTATTCCATCTCACTTCATTTAACATTGGTTATTATTTATTATGATGTTTATCTGTCTGTAAGCTAAGGAAATCTATAATTGTATATTTGGGTCCTATTTCAGATTTACATTGCTTTGGGTGAGAGGATCTGCTAAATGACTACAATGCTAAATTAATATGTAGGTTTGTAGAAAAGGTACTTTACAAATTCAGAATGAGTTCAAGGGGTTTGAAGCTGTGGTGTTCCTGAATCGGATTTTGCAAACAAGTTTGGCCTTATTAGGACTCCTTGCCTTATTCCTTTGACCAAACACCTTCACTGATTTCTTTGAACCTAATTAATGAACGCCTTGTCTCTTCTCTCCAGCCTGTGTTCTCGGGAGTCCCTACCAGTGACATACCAGGCCTGCGTACTGGCCAAGGACTGTGAGGTGAGCGACTGGACCGACTGGTCGCCCTGCTCCAAGGACTGCTACGAGCTCAACGGGCCCACGGGTGAGCGCACACGCACACGCCGGGTACACCAGTTCCCTGTGGGAGAAGGGGAGGAGTGCCCCGAACTGGAGGAGAAGGAACCCTGCACCCCTCAGGGAGAAGGGGTACCCCCCTGCATTGCGTAAGTACTCTATCACCCAACGTTTGAAAAATATGTGTGATTTCAATGTCTTATATGGATGTCTACGTTTTTGTACGAACAGTATATCAATTGTGTAGTTTGTATACTCACATTGGAAAACGTAAAAATGTCAGCCAATCAAGGATTGCAGATGGTCAATTGAACTGCACTTCTACTCTGCAGGCTGGCTGACCATTACAGTTACTCCCTTTCTAAAGTGTACTATGGGTAAGCCGCCTGTCTGCATCCCTAAATAGCTTTGCTGACAAAAAAAATAAACACTTAATGCATCAGACACTCAGCCAGACAGGCCTGGTCTGTCTCTAACACTAAATGCATATGTGCATACAGGAAATGGTTTGTTTCTGTGTGTTAAGTGATCAAGGCCATGCGGCCGGAACATTGGCTGGTTGCTGTAATGACTGTGTAGCTAACCATCTAACACAACAGCAGCAGTAGGACTAAGAGCACTGGGGAGTTATCAGTAGGGGGAGGAGCCACAATAACAACCCCACTACTATTGGTCTGTGGGTTGTTTGGTGTCTGCTGGCTTATTATCCACAGCCTGAGTGGTGTCATTAATCTGATGACTGTTATTTATTTAATCCACTAACTATGTTTAATCGTTACCTGATTAAATTAATAATGTACTCATTAGGAATTTGGAGCAACACGGAAGAGGTTGTTTAAAACCTGTTTTACATGAAATGCGTGCCCAGAGTAAACTGCCTGCTACTCTGTCCTGGATGCTAATATATGCATATTATTAGTAGTATTGGATGGAAAACACTCTGAAGTTTCTAAAACTGTTTGAATGATGTCTGTGAGTATAACAGAACTCATATGGCAGGCGAAAACCTGAGAAAAATCCAACCAGGAAGTGGGAATTCTGAGGTTTGTAGTTTTTCAAAGCTTGGCCTACCAAATACACAGCGTCTACGGGGTTAAGTTCCTAAGACTTCCACTAGATGTCAACCGTCTTTAGAAACGTGTTTCAGGCTTCTGCTATAAAGGAGGGGGTAATGGGAGCTGAATGAGTCAGTGGTCTGGCAGAGTGTCTCAGGCTCGTGACGCGCGTTCCCGACAGAGTTAGCTCTCGTTCCAATGCTTTGCTACAGACGATGGAATTCTCCGGTTGGAATATTATTGATGATTTATGTTAAAAACATCCTAAAGATTGATTCCATACATCGTTTGATATGTTTCTACGACCTGTAACGAAACTTTCCGAGTTTTTGTCTGGACCTAGTGCTCATGAAGATGGATTACTGGGCTGAACACGCTAACAACTAGTGGCTATTTGGACATAAATGATGGACTTTATGGAACTTTATAGAACAAATCAGTCATTTATTGTCGAACTGGGATTCCTGGGAGTGCATTCTGATGAAGATCATCAAAGGTAAGTGAATATTTATCATGTTGTTTCTAACTTCTGTTGACTCCAACATGGCGGAAATTTCTTTGGCTGGATTTGGCTGGATTGGGCTCTGAGCGCCGTACTCAGGTTATGCTTTTTCCGTAAAGTTTTTTTGAAATCTGACACAGTGGTTGCATTAAGGAGAAGTCTATCTTTAATTCTGTGAATAACACTTGTATCTTTTATCGATGTTTATTATGAGTATTTCTGGGATTTCTGTGGCTATCTGCAAGATCACCGGATGTTTTGGTATCAAACATTACTGCACGTAACGCGCCAATGTAAACTGAGATTTTTGGATATAAATATGCACATTATCGAACAAAACCTACATGTATTGTGTAACATGATGTCCTATGAGTGTCATCTGATGAAGATCATCAAAGGTTAGTGATTCATTTTATCTACATTTCTGCTTTTTGTGACTCCTATCTTTGGCTGGAAAATGGCTGTGTTTTTTTGACTTGGCTCTGAACTAACATAATCATATGTTGTGCTTTCGCTTTTTTGAAATCGGACACGATGTGTATCTTTCATTTGCTGTATTGGACTTGTTAATGTGTAAAAGTTACATATTTCTGAAAAAAAAAATTGAATTTCCTGCGCTGCCTTTTCAGCGGAATGTTGTTGAGGGGTTCCGCTAGCGGAACGCCTGCGCTAGAAAGGTTAAAGAGTTACCATCTCCCGAATTAAGCTCTGTAAGGTCTATTACATCGATAAACAGTCATCTTATTAATCATTACCTCTTATCATATCATCATCATTCTGAACAGTCATAACCTCATGCATCTGCAAAAACCCCAGCCTTACTCATGATTCAGTACTACACAAATTGGTTTCATTATTTATTTACTAGCTAACTAAATAATAACAGGAGAACACACACACTTAATACATGAGACAAAGGACCCTAGCGGGATTTTACAATATGGCTTTTACATAACGACATGGAGAGAGAGAGAGAGAAAAATACATTTCAGAACTATTCATTCAACTATTCAACTCATTTCAGAACTATTCTCACGTTAATCATATAGTTTGCACACGAACCGCCGACTGTTTGGAATAAGAAATCATGAATGTATTTACGTGTTCGTGCCTTTGTTCGTCGTGTAGTCCTGAACAGAACTACACATTTCATTCTGTGCCATTCACTCCAGAAGCTGCTTATTTGAAGATAAGGTAGCTGTGCTGATGGTTCCAGTGGGGTGATGAGAATAGCGTACTACGGTGATTAGACAAGAGTAGTATGTTGGTTTGAAGAGTTTGAGATATTTGACTCAGGACAGCTATTCAGCTGTACCAGTGTACCAGTGATTGTCTGAGAGGGGAGTTTGTTTTCCTCTTCCTCCTTGTGTTGATTATTCAGCTCGCCGTCTCTCTGGTCTAATGGAAGGTGAGTTTATTTCTTACATCGTGTTGAGGTTCCAACCATTTCAAACATGTGGCCTCACGTTTCCTGGCCTAATGTTAATTTCGTTACCAAGCCTTTCTATGCATGCTCTCCAAAAAGGACGGTTCCATCAGTCTGACACGCTCTCAGACCTCACTCAGGGTGTGGCTAATTACTTATGCACAGCTTATAGGTGATAGGTTCTCTTATACCTCCTAAAATCACATTCCTAACTTAACCTCTCTTGGGTATGTGGGACGTTAGCGTCCCACCTCTTCAACAGCCAGTGAAACTGCTGGGCGCCAAATTCAAATACAGAAATACTCATTATAGATATTCAGAAAACAAAACATATTTTACATAGGTTTAAAGATGAAGGTCTTGTGAATCCAACCACAGTGTCAGATTTTAAAAATGCTTTACGGCGAAAGCATACCTTACGATTATTTGAGAACATAGCCCACTAGACAATTCATTACAAACAGTAACCAGCCAAGTAGAACAGAGTCAGAGTCAGAAATAGAGATAAAATGAATCCCTTACATTTGATGATCTTCATATGGTTGCAGTCAGCAGACATTCATTTACTCAATTTTTTTTCTTTTGTTCGATAAAGTATTTTTATATACAAAAACCTCAGTTTTGTTCGCGCGTTTTCTTCAGTAATCCACAGGCTCAAACGCAGTCAAAACAGGAAGACAAAAAAATCCAAATTGTATCCGTAATGTTCATAGAAACATGCCAAACGATGTTTATATTCAATCCTCAGGTTGTTTTTAGCCTAAATAATCGATAATATTTCAACCGGACAATAACGTCGTCAATTTAAAAGGTAAACAAGAATTGCTCTCTCTCTGTCGAGCGCATGAAAAAGCTCTTTAGCGACACTTTAGCGTCCAGTCATTCCGAATGCTCTTATTCCCTCATTTTTCAGAATACAAGCCTGAAACTATTTCTAAAGACTGTTGACATCTAGTGGAAGGCATAGAAACTGCAGTTTGAGTCCTAAGTCAATGGATACTGTAATGGCATTGAATAGAAAACTACAAAACCAAGACAAAAACTACTTCCTGAATGGATTTTTCCCAGGTTTTTGCCTGCCAAATCAGTTCTGTTATACTCACAGACACTATTTTAACGGTTTTGGAAACTTTAGAGTGTTTTCTATCCAAATCTACTAGTTATATGCATATCATATATTCTGGGCCCGAGAAGCAGGCAGTTTAAATTGGGCATGCATTTCATCCAAAATTCAGAATGCTGCCCCCTACCCTAGTGAAGTTAAGAAAAAAAAATCTTACTTTTTCATATTATATGCACGTCGTATTGGAAGGAAACTTTACAGATAAAAGGGAAAAACGTTCAAAGTTACAGTGTTTCATCCATACAGTTTTAAATGACATTACAACATGAAAAGCAATATTACATTCGTTTTCCATAGCTCCCCACTGACCATTCCCCATATTCTTATGTTAGAAATATTGATCCAGTATCCACTTTTGACCATCTTAGCGTTTAAGAGGCAAAACTGTCTGTGAAACAAAGCCATTCCTTTGGTTAACTAAAGGGGGAGAAAGAGCCCCCCTTCTCCTGTAATTTACAACAGGGTGTGAAGTGTCAAAACGTCCCAGTTCCCTCCTTTGTGGGTGAGAGAAGGTCTGGTTTATTTTTTTAAATTTAACCTTTATTTAACTAGGCAAGTCAGTGAAGAACAAATGTTTATTTACAATGACGGTCTACCCCGGCCAAACCCTAACCCAGACGACACTGGGCCAATTGTGTGCCACCCTATGGGACTCCCAATCACGGCCTGTTGTGAAACAGCCTGGAATCGAACCAGGGTCTGTAGTGACAGTCATGACAGTGGGTACAAACCACAGCCCGAAGGGGGAGAATGGAGGCGGGAGGGAGAGGCTCATTGTGTGGGTCGACGGTGTGGTGTGATGAGAGGGTAGGGGGGACGGTGTGGTGCTGATGAGAGGGTGGGGTCGACAGTTTGAGGGGGCATGTGGAAAGAGATGGAGAGAGATTGGAGAAATGGGAAAGGGGGAAAATGGGGATGTGATTGGGTAGTGTGTTAGTTGATGCAGTGATGGGGGCATATAGGGAGAGATAGAGAGATTGGGGGAGGCGATAAGGGGGAGATGGGTTTGGCTCAGTGTATGGGGCGATGGTGCCATACAAGAGGGGCGCATATAGGGAGAGAGAGAGAATTAGGAGGGAGGCGGTAAGGGGGAGATGGGTTTGGCTCAGTGTGTGGGGCGATGGTGCCATGGAAGAGGGGGACATATAAGGAGAGATGGAGAGGAAAGAAACGGCCCGGCGTTTGGCTTATTGCCAGTGATGGAGGAAATGATTAATGGAGTGTCTGGGAAAAAGTCAGTTGGTCCGTGCAGTGTCTTATCTGATCCCCCGTCCACACACACACACACACACACACACACACACACACACACACACACACACACACACACACACACACACACACACACACACACACACACACACACACACACACACACACACACACACACACACACACACACACACACACACACACACACACACACACACACACACACACACACACACAGATGGGCGTGTTGACACACCATCACTTTCACACCCGGCAGGCAGTCCTGAGCTGTGATGGCATGCGTGTCCCTTAAATTACTCCCCCCCCCAACCTGTACAACGCAATGTGGAACTATACTCCCCTGGTGCGTAGAGGAAGGTATTTCCTCAATTTCCACTGTTTAGACCTCTAGTCTGTTTGAGTGTTTTGACCTGCAGTTGCTAACAAGCTAAGACCGTCGCCGGAGGTTCCGGACCGCGACCGTCGCTGGAGGTTCCGGACCGCCGACCGTCGCTGGAGGTTCCAGACCATGGACCGTCTCAGGATGTTCCGGACCTTGGACCGTCTCAGGAGGTTACGGACCGTGGACCGTCTCAGGAGGTTACGGACCGTGGACCGTCGTAGGAGGTTCCGGACTGTGGACCGTCGTTGGTGGTTCCGGACTGCGGACCGTCTTCGGAGGTTCCGGACTGTGAAACGTCGCCGGAAGCTCTGGTCTGGGAACTGTCGCCGGAAGCTCTGGACTGGGAACTGTCGCCGGAAGCTCTGGACTGGGAACTGTCGCCGGAAGCTTGGTGCGTGGGACCGGCACTGGTGGTACCGGGCTGGTGACACGCACCTCAGGACGAGCGCGAAGAGCAGGCACAGGACGTACTGGACTGTGGAGGCACATTGGAAGCCTGATGCGTGGGACCAGTACAGGTGGCACCGGGCTGGTGACACGCACCTCAGGGCGAGTGCGGAGAGGAGGCACAGGATGTACTGGGCTGTGGAGGCGCACTGGAGGCCTGATGCATGGGGCCGGCACTGGTGGCACCAGGCTGGTGACACGCACCTCAGGGCGAGTGCGGGGAGGAGGCACAGGACGTACTGGACTGTGGAGGTGCACTGGAGGCCTGATGTGTGGGACCGGTACAGGTGGCACCGGGCTGGTGACACGCACCTCAGGGCGAGTGCGGGGAGGAGGCACAGGAAGTACTGGACTGTGGAGGCGCACTGGAGGCCTGATGCGTGGGGCCGGTACAGGTGGCACCGAGCTGGTGACACGCACCTCAGGGTGAGTGCGAGGAGCAGGTACAGGACGTACTGGACTGGGGCCACGCACTCCAAGGAGAGTGCGAGGAGCAGGAACAGGACGTACCGGGCTGTGGAGGCGCACTGGAGACACGGTGCGTAGAACCGGCACACATTGTTCCGGAACGATGACACTCTTCACACGGTGAGTACGAGGAGTTGGCACAGGACGTACTGGGCTGTGAAGGCGCACTGGAGACCGGGTGCGTATATCCGGCATCAATTGTACCGGAACATTAACACACTTCTCAGGACGAGTACGGAGAGCTGACTAAGGTGGCTTTAAATTGTTCACACGTTCCTTAGGGCAAATGTTGTGCATCCTCCACCAATTCAATAACTCTCTCATTTCTCTCTCCTCCACATTCTCCCTCAACTCACTGACAGTTTCTGGATCACTCCCCTTAACTTTCGCCGCCCACTCTTCGCTCAATCTGTCCCAATTTTCCTCCTCAGTCTCTGACTCACCTCTCAGCGTCTCCGACCACTCCATGTGCCCCCACCCCCAAAAAATTTGGGCTGTCTTTTGGGCTTGCGTCGTGGCCGCGAACCCCGGTGTCATCGTTGTTGCTCCCTCGCTGCTTCCGCCTGCTTCCATGGCAGGCTTCTGTCTCCTGCCATAATTTCTTCCCACGTCCAAGATGTCCTCCACTCCTGGCTTTCCTCCTGGGCACACTGCTTGGTCCGTTGTTGGTGGGATCTTCTGTCACGATCGTTATAATGAGTGGACCAAAGCCCAGCGTGATCTGGGTTCCACATCCTTTTATTTCTAGGTGAAACTCACTGCCAAAACAAAAACAATAAATCTCAAAACAAAACGTGAAGCTAACAATAGTGCAAACAGGCAACTATACATAGTCAAGATCCCACAAAGCACAAAGGGGAAATTGCTGCCTAAATATGATCCCCAATCAGAGACAACGACAAACAGCTGCCTCTGATTGGGAACAATACCTGGTCAACATAGACACATAATCACCTAGATGACCCACCCTAGTCACACCCCGACCTAACCAACATAGAGAATAAAAAGCTCTCTATGGTCAGGGCGTGACATATGGACCATATCTCCCAGGTGCCTCGTTGTCCCACAACCTCGTCATTCTCTGTTGAAGAGAAAAGGCCTTTATAACAAAGCCATAATACAATTTGCCATGGTTGCATTTGAGCAGAGGCGTTTTAAGGATTTCCACATGTTTTTTGGGGGGGGGGCCTTTTAAAAAAATGCATTTCATGCAATTCTACCTGCTTTACATGACAGAATACATTAGCTGAGTCTTTTTTAATCCCACACAAATTGGCAAAATGAGAAGCAACTTTGACACTGACAAATTGAATTCAAACAATAGCCCAGGCCAATGAAGCGACACATAGAAGGTGCAATATTAGGTGGAAATATATATAGTAGTGTGTATACGTACAATTGAAGTCAGAAGATTACATACACTTAGGGTGGAGTCATTAAAACACGTTTTTCAACCACTCCACAATTTTCTTGTTCACAAACTATAGTTTTGGCAAGTCGATTAGGACATCTACTTTGTGCATGACACAAGTCATTTTTTACAACAATCGTTTACAGATTATTTCACTTATAATTCACTGTATTACAAGTCCAGTGGGTCAGAAGTTTACATACACTATGTTGACTGTGCCTTTAAACAGCTTGGAAAATTCCAGAAAATGATGTCATGGCTTTAAAAGCTTCTGACAGGCTAATTGACATCATTTGAGTCAATTGGAGGTGTGCCTGTGGATGTATTTCAAGGCCTACCTTCAAACTCAGTGCCTTTTTGCTTGACATCATGGGAAAATCAAAAGAAATCAGCCAAGACCTCAGAAAAAAAATGTAGACCTCCACAAGTCTGGTTCATCCTTGGGAGCAATTTCCAAATGGCTGAAGGTACCACGTTCATCTGTACAAACAATAGTATGCAAGTATAAACACCATGGGACCACGCAGGAAGGAGACGCGTTCTGTCTCCTAGAGATGAACGTACTTTGGTTCAAAAAGTGCAAATCAATCCCAGAACAACAGCAATGGACCTTGTGAAGATGCTGGAGGAAACAGGTACAAAAGTATCTATATCTACAGTTAAACGACATAACCTGAAAGGCCGCTCAGCAAGGAAGAAGCCACTGCTCCAAAACCGCCATAAAAAAAGCCAGACTACAGTTTGCGACTGCACATGGGGACAAAGATCTGACTTTTTTGAGAAATATCTTCTGGTCTGATGAAACAAAAATAGAACTGTTTGGCCATAATTACCATCGTTATGTTTGGAGGAAAAAGGGGGAGGCTTGCAAGCCGAAGAACACCATCCCAACCGTGAAGCACGGGGGTGGCAGCATCATGTTGTTGGGGTGCTTTGCTGCAGGAGGGACTGGTGCACTTCACAAAATAGATGGCATCATGAGGTAGGAAAATTATGTGGCAATATTGAAGCAACATCTCAAAACATCAGTCAGGAAATTAAAACTTGGTCGCAAATAGGTCTTCCAAATGGACAATGACCCAAGGCATACTTCCAAAGTTGCTGCAAAATGACTTAAGGACAACAAAGTCAAGGTATTGGAGTGACAATCACAAATCCCTGACCACAATCCTATAGAAATGTGTGGGCAGAACTGCAAAAGCGTGTGCGAGCAAGGATGCCTACAAACCTGACTCGGTTACACTAGCTGTGTCAGGAGGAATGGGCCAAAATTCACCCAACTTATTGTGGGAAGCTTGTGGAAGGCTACCCGAAACGTTTGACCAAAGTTAAACAATTTAAATGCAATGCTACCAAATACTAATTGAGTGTATGCAAACTTTTGACCCACTGCGAAGGTGATGAAAGAAATGAAAGCTGAAGTAAATCATTCTCTCTACTATTATTCTGACATTTCACATTCTTAAAATAAGTTGGTGATCCTAACTGACCTAAGACAGGGAATTTTTACTCTGATTTAATGTCAGGAATTGTGAAAAACTGAGTTTAAATGTATTTGGCTAAGGTGTATGTAAACTTTCGACTTCAACTGTATATATATATATATATATATATACACACTCACCACATGAGCAAAAGTATGTGGACGCCTGATCGTCGAACATCTCCTTCCAAAATAATGGGAATGAATATAGAGTTGGTCCCCCCTTTGATGCTATAACAGCCTCCACTCTTCTGGGAAGGGTTTCCACTAGATTTTTTTATTTTTTATTTAGCCTTTATTTAACTAGGCAAGTCAGTTAAGAACAAATTCTCATTTACAACGATGGCCTGCCCCTGAACATGGCAGTGGGTCTTGTCAGCTTGGGGATTCGATCTAGGAACCTTTCGGTTACTGGCGCAACACACTCACCACAAGGCTACCTGCCGCTGCTACATGCTTCTGTTGGAACATTGCTGTGAGGACTTGCTTCCATTCAGCCACAGGAGCATTAGTAAGGTCGGACACTGATGTTGGTCGATTAGGCCTGGCTCGCAGTTGGCATTCCAATGCATCCCAAAGGTGTTGATGGGGTTGAGGTCAGGGCTCTGTGCAGGCAAGTTCTTCCACACTGATCTCGACAAATCATTTCTCTATGGATCTTTGTGCACAGGGGCATTGTCATGCTGAAACAGTAAAGGGCCTCCTGGCATCCGCTAAACCCAGATTCGTCCGTCAGACTTCCAGATTGTGAAGCCTGATTCATCACCAAAGATAATGTGTTTCCGCTGCTCCAGAGTCCATTGGCGGCGACCTTTACACCACTCCAGCTGACGCTTGGCATTGCGCATAGTGATCTTAGCTTTGTGTGCGGGTGTTCGGCCTTGGAAACCCATTTCATGAAGCTCCCAACGATCAGTTATTGTGCTGACGTTGCTTCCAGAGGCAGTTTGGAACTCGGTAGTGAGTGTGCAACCGAGGACAGACGATTTCTACGAGCTACGCACTTCAGCACTCGGTGGTCCTGTTATGTGAGCTTGTGTGGCCTAACATTTCGCAGCTGAGCCATTGTTGCACCTAGTGGTGGCCTAACACCCTTTTAAGACACTTTACTTTGGTGTTTCCTTTATTTTGGCAGTTACCTGTGTGTGCTTGTGATAAAACTTAATCCACAGTTATTTGTTAGAAACTTTTGAACTCCTGTGGTTGGATTTTTTTTTGCCTCTTGGGCCCCCTACACCCTGACTCACACAATAGACCAGTCATATATTTTTATTATGCAGTTTCTTTTTTCTTTTTTCTTAATCAGTTTCCCAATCAAGGCAGAGCCCCCAAGTTACCCATGTGGGCCCCCCTACCTCCTCTCCTCCCCCATCTGACGATTAGCAAATCAGCAGCAGGCTGTCTGCACTCATAGAGATGGGGCTTGTGAGTCCTCTTGTGGTTGGCGGTTGCAGTAATAAAAATACAAAATACACTGCTCAAAAAAATAAAGGGAACACTTAAACAACACAATGTAACTCCAAGTCAATCACACTTCTGTGAAATCAAACTGTCCACTTAGGAAGCAACATTGATTGACAATAAATTTCACATGCTGTTGTGCAAATGGAATAGACAAAAGGTGGAAATTATAGGCAATTAGCAAGACACCCCCAATAAAGGAGTGGTTCTGCAGGTGGTGACCACAGACCACTTCTCAGTTCCTATGCTTCCTGGCTGATGTTTTGGTCACTTTATTTTTTTCAGCAGTGTATATACTACATATAATATATACTGTATATATAATATATACTGTATATATTTCAATTTTTAGTTATTTATTTATAGTTATTTATTTAATGTATTTTTTTGCTGCCTGTTGGGCCCCCCATGGGCCTGGGCCAGGGGGCTTCAGCCCCAGTAAGCCCCTGCATTAAACCGGCCCTGGAGACCCCATTCATGAATATGGAGCCCTTTCATTGGTGGTGACCTCCAATAAATTCCCGTATCGCCACAGACATCGAGGCAGGGCAGCCATTTTGTGACCCCAGGTAGATTTGAACTGAAAAGCAATACCTAACATTCTTAATGAAGCACAATATGGCAGCCAGAAGGGACGTGTACTGTCACGGAACAGAGCTAGGCTAGCTTTCTAGTACAGAGGCTCGTGAGACAGGGTCAATTCTTAACAAAATAGATTTTATGGACTATAAGGTAACAACATAAATGATCTCTTCAAGAATCAAACTTAAATGTTCATCAAATAAAACTTGCAAACAGAGCTCCCTCAGTCCTCTCCTCTGTAGTGAGGGATACCAGTTGCTGATATATGTAGTGGCTGATTGAGTAGCCGGTCACACCCTTAACGAGCCTATTGAAGTCAGCTGTGCCTGTGTTCATTTTCAAGCCAGCGGGTTGTTCCAGGCTGACTACATGGCTTGTGGTGCTGGTGAGGGTGTGTACTTTTAGTGGCTGCCCCTCACTACCCCACACACACGGAGGCACCTTTCAAGTTCCCTTGAAGCAGATCCCAGAGCTATCTATGAGCGCTAATCTGAGTTAATAGATTGCCCTTTGCGGTATAATCTTTCAGTTTAATGCTGCTGAATCCTTCCACTGAGGTTGACTTGGGGGACATTCAAAATGAATTCTGGATTGTGAGGCGAATTGTGAATATATGTTGAAGGTCAACTGCACAGACAACTTCTTTAAAAGAGACTTTCTAGTAGATGCACATTGCGTAACGTCAGTTGACCACACTCAAATGCATGCTAATGTTGTTTACTTCCCGAAAAGCCATTCTGCCAACTTCTCGCTGCAATTTGGCTGAAAATGACCATAATAAAGAATGCAAATAGGGTTTCGTTCCAAAATTAGAGTAAATTAGTGCACTACCCATAGGGCTCTGGTAAAAAGTAGGGCGCTATATAGGGAATATGGTGCCATTTGGAATGAGTTTTAGCTTGTGCTGCGTCATGATGTATTCATTGTAGAGAATTAGAGTAATGTAACGTTTACTGCAATGTTTTGTACTCTAGTTGTAATCTAACAGGCATTTGTACTTGTACTACCGCAGGCTAACTCCCTTGTGGTAGGCTAAACGCTTTTTAAGAAAGAAATAGAGCACAATAAGATGTAAAAGAGAAGATAAACTTAGGCTACATTTACAAACAAAACACCTCAACAGCGTTCAAACCAATTCAACCAAAAAAAACGTCCATTAATTATAATCCACATAATAATTCACATTTCCTGTTGCTGCAGGATTATTTTCCTACTGTAGCAGACTGGCTCAAATGAAGATCCTACATCTGTACATAATGCATTTGATACAGTCAATCAAAGATGCTATCAAACTAAATGATGCTTAATAATAAGCTGTGACCTTGTAGGACACTCAAGATCAATCTGGAGGGTACTTCATTCACAACAGGAATACAAGACTGCTAATATTCATGCAGCTGTACACTTTCTCTACTAGCCACTCATACTCACTTACCATATCTCCCTCAGTCATCTTCCTTTATGAGGACCACAATGGGAATGGTTGCATCAGAAATGGCACTCCAATTCCTATATGTCGTTGCACTGCTTCTTTTTGTTGACACATAGGGAAGTAGTGCAAAAGGGAGCAGTCTGGCGTTTGGGATGCAAACTATGCCTACAGTGAATCAATCAAATGTATTCATAAAGCCCTTTTCATATCAACAGAAACCCAGCCTTAAACCCCAAAGAGCAAGCAATGCAGATGAAAAAGCACAGTGCATAGGAAAAACTCGCTAGAAAGACAGGAACCTAGGAAGAAACGTAGAGAGGAACCAGGCTCTGAGGGGTGGCCAGTCCTCTTCTGGCTGTGCCGGGTGGAGATTATAAGAGTACATGGCCATTAAGGCCAGATCGTTTTTCAAGGTGTTCAAACGTTCATAGATGACCAGCAGGGTCAAATAATAATCACGGTGGTTGTAGAGGGTGCACAAGGAGTAAATGTCAGCCGAGCATTCAGAGGTTGAGACAGCAGGTGCGGTAGAGAGAGAGAGATTACACAGATCCACAAAGAATTCGAAAACAAACCCAATTTTGATTAACTCTGTTTGGTGAAATACCACAGTGTGACATCACAGCAGCAAGATTTGTGACCTGTTGCCACAAGAAAAGGGCAGCCAGTGAAGAACATACACCATTGTAAATACCACCATTATTTATGTTTATTTATTTCCCCTTTTGTACTTTAACTATTTGCACATAATATGACATTTGAAATGTCTTTATTCTTTTGGAACTTTTGTGAGTGTAAAGTTTACTGTTCAGTTTTATTGTTTATTTCACTTTTGTTTATTATCTACATCACTTGCTATGAAATGTTAACATATGTTTCCCATATGGGGGGGCGACACCTACTGAAGAGATGAGTCTTCAGTAAAGACTTAAAGATCGAGACCGATTCTGGGCCCATCACATGGATAGGTAGACCATTACATAATAAAGGAGCTCTATAGGAGAAAGCCCTGCCTCCAGCTGTTTGCTAAGACATTCTAGGGACAGTAAGGAGGCCTTGGTCTTGTAACCGTAGTGTATGTGTAGGCAGTGGTGTAAAAAGAAGTAGTCTTTGGGGTATCTGTAACTTTACTCACTATGTATAATTTTTACCACATTTACTTCACTTCATTCCTAAAGAAAATTCTGTAATTTTGTCTTCATACATTTTCACTGGCACCCAAAAGTACTTGTTACATTTTGAATGCTTAGCAGGACAGGAAAATCGTCGTATTCACACACGTCAAGAGAACATCCCTGGTCATCCCTACTGCCTTTTATCTGACAGACTCACTAAACACAAATGCTTCATATTAAGTGATGTCTGAGTGTTGGAGTGTGCTCCTGGCTATCAGTACATTAAAAAAGCAAGAGAATGGTGCTGCCTGGTTTGCTTAATTTAAGGAATTTTAAATGGTTTATACTTCTACTTTTACATTTCATGTTTAAGTATATTTTAGCAATTACATTTACTTTTGATACTTAAGTATGTTTAAAACCAAATACCTTTAGACTTTTAATCAAGTAGTATTTTACTGGGTGACTTTCACTTTTACTTGAGTCATTTTCTATTAAGGTATCTTTACTTTTACTAAAGTATGACAGTTGAGTACTTTTTCCACCACTGCGTGTAGGTATGTACGGTAGGACCAAATCGGAGAGATAGGTAGGAGCAAGTACATGTAACGCTTTGTAGGTTAGCAGTAAACCTTGAAATCAGCCTTAGCCTTAACAGTAAGCCAGTGTCGAGAGGCTAGCACTGGAGTAATATGATCAAATGTTTTGGTTCTAGTCAACATTCTAGCAGACGTATTTAGCACTAACTGAAGTTTATTTAGTGCTTTATCCAGGTAGCCGGAGAGTGCCTTCAGATAGTATTAATACCCCTTGACATATTTTTTTTTCATCCATCTACACACAATACCTCGTAATGACAAAGTGAAAACATGTTTTTAGAAATGTTGGTACATTAATTGAAATTATATACATAAATATCACATTTACATAAGTATTCACACCCCTGAGTCAATACATGTTAGAATCACCATTTGCAGCGAATACAGCTGTGACTCTTTCTGGGTACGTCTCTGAGAGCTTTCCACACCTAGATTGCGCAACATTTGCCTATTATTCATTTCAAAATTCTTCAGGCTCTGTCAAATCCGATGTTGATCATTGCCCCGCAACCCTTTTCAAGTCTTGCCATAGATTTTCAAGAAGATTTAAGTCAAAACTGTAACTCGGCCACATAGGAACATTCACTGACTTCTTGGTAAGAAACTCCAGTGTAGATTTGGCCTTGTGTTTTAGGTTATTGTCTTGCTGAAAGGGGAAAGTATTCCTGTAGGATTTTGCCTGTGCTGAGCAATATTCTGTTTCTTTTTTATCTTGAAAAACTTCCCAGTCCTTAATGGTTACAAGCATACCCAAAACATGAGGCCGCCACCACTGTGCTTGAAATATGGAGCGTGGTACTCAGTAATGTGTTGTATTGGATTTTCCCCAAACATAACTATTTGTATTCAGGACAAAAAGTTAATTGCTTTCCCATATTTGTGCACTATTACTTTAGTGCCTTGTTGGAAACAGAATGCATGTTTTGGAATATTTTTGTGCTGTACAGGCTTCCTTCTTTTCACTCTGTCAATTAGGTTAGAATTGTGGAGTAACTACAGTGTTGTTGATCCGTCCTCAGTTTTCTCCTTTCACAGCCATTAAACTCTGTAACTGTTTTAAAGTCACCATTCGCCTCATGGTGAAATCCCTGAGCGGATTCCTTCCTCTCCTGCAACTGAGTTAGAAAGGACGCCTGTATCTTTGTAGTGACTGTATGTACAGTATTGATACACCATCCAAAGTGTCATTGATTACTTCACCATGCTCAAAGGGATATTCAATGTCTGTGTTTTACCTATCTACCAATAGGTGCCCTTCTTCGCAAAGCATTGGAAAACCTCCCTGGTTTTTGTGGTTGAATCTGTGTTTGAAATTCACTGCTCGACTGAGGGACCTTACAGATACATTTTATGTGTGGGGAAAGATACAGTAAGAGGTAGTCATTTAAAAATCATGTTATACACTATTATTGCACACAGAGTGAGTCAATGCAACTTATTATGTGACTTGTTAAGACGCCTATCCCCTAAAAGCAAACGTTTACTCCTGAACTTATTTAGGTTTGCCATAACAAAGGGGTTGAATACTTATTGACTCAAGACATTTCAGCTTTTCATTTTGAATTACGTTGTAAAATGCTCTAAAAGCATCATTCCACTTTGACATTATGAGGTATTGTGTGTAGGCCAGTAACCAAAAATCTAAATGTAATCCATTTTAAATTCAGGCTGTAACACAAGATGTTGAAAAAGTAAAGGGGTGTGAATACTTTTGGAAGAATATGATTGATGATGTAATTCATGTATATATTCTTTCTTTCCAATCTATGTTATGTAAAAAATTTAAATTGAATCAAATCATTCTCCTCTGTAGGTACAACTGGAAGACAACAGAGTGGACCGAGTGCAGGGTGGATATGTTGCTAAGCCAACAGGACCGTCGTCGTGGTAACCTAACTGGGCTGTGCGGGGGCGGAGTCCAGAACCATGAGGTGTACTGTGTCCAGGCAACCAGCGCCGACCCTGCCTCAAGCTCTCTCAATAGCAAGGAAGGTAACCTGACCAGCATGCAACTGTCCTTTATCCCCAATGTGTAATCTTTCTCCCATTCTGATAACTCATGCCCTTCTCCCATACTAGGTCATCTCTCTCACCAGTCGTGTGTCTATAGAAAGCCCATATCCATTGTGTCCCCTTTTTTCCCTCCCATACTGATGATGCCTTGTCCGATTGTACAGATCTCTTCCACCTCGTGCACTGGAGACTGAGCACTTTTGCTAAGGCCGCACTCATGCCCTTACGCAATAGTAAGAAATTCAATGGGATACCCTTGCCAGCCAAAATTCATGCACTAACGGTGCAGAAGTGTAGAGAATAGGAATGGGGTCGAAGAATGTGTTTCCCCATCCGGGGATCTTTGGAGATCCTAGAAGCCTTGCACTACTCAAAATTGGTGCATCCCTTCTGAAAACAATTCTGTAAAAACAATGGTACCCCATGTGAGAACAGTTCCTGACCTGGTGATAGTAGATATCATTGGATGCATCCCAAGTGGCACCAGATTCCCAATATAGTCCACTACTTTTTACCAGGGCAATTAGTGTTATAGTCAAAAGTAGTGCCCTATGTAGGGAATATAGTGCCATTTGGTAGGTAACCATTGCCTGTCTGACAAACACCCAATGTCAATATGACAGGGCAGCATATCCATACAGTCAGCAGAAGCAGTAATAACTCTCTCTGTCCCCAGATAATGTAGTAACTGTGTTCCCAGATAATGTATTAAAACTGTTCCCATTCCCTTGGTAATGTTACACACATGAATGCACAAATGCAAGCACACACACACGCATGCACCCCCCCCCCCCCCCCCCCCCCAGGCTATCAGACTGTTGAACAGCCATCACTAGCCGGCTACCTGTCCTGCACCGTAGAGACTTTTTTTTTGCACACGTACTCCCACACACACGAACCTCACACACACACACACACACACACACACACACACACACACACACACACACACACACACACACACACACACACACACACACACACACACACACACACACACACACACACACACACACACACACACACACACACACACACACACACACACACACACACACAAGCATACTCCCATACTCACATACACATACACATACACACACACACACTGTCCCATGTGTATAGAGACCTTAAACACGGGACACTTCCTGTTTCTTTCATACTGTTTTTCACACTGTGTATTCATATAGTGTATTCTCCAAATAGCTCATTCTAATAGCTCTACTACTGTACATTGCATTTTAGTTTCACTGTTTATACCCACTGCATATTTATATGCCTGATTCTCAACATAGCTCACTGTAATATATCTACTGCTGTACATATCATTCCTAGTATATCCTTTCGGTGTATATACACATAGATTGCATTTGGATTACTGATACAGTGTTATTCGGATTGTTAATTGCATTTGTTATGACGTTTCTTGATTTCTTGTTTTTAGTTTTTTGCTTATTTGTGTACTTGTTTGACATTTACTGCACTGTTAGGAGCAATTAACACAAGCATTTTGCTGCATCCGCTATAACATCTGCTAAACTGTGTACGTGACCAATACACTTTGATTTGATTTTAAACATCACAACTGTGGTGGAAGTACATGGTTTGATATGGCCCATGTTTTGTCATAGTTTGTCAACCTAGCTCCATATCATCTCTGTAGACTGGACAGGTTGACAGGGAAATTTAGCTGGGATTTTTTTTGTTTGTATTTTTACCCCCTTTTTCTCCCCAATTTCATGATATCCAATTGCGATCCAATTACGATCTTGTCTCATCGCTGCAACTCCCCAACGGGCTCGGGAGAGACGAAGGTTGAGTCATGCGTCCTCCGAAACATGACACGCCAAACCGCACTTCTTAACACCCGTCTGCTTAACCCGGAAGTCAGCTGCACCAATGTGTCGGAGGAAACACCGTTCAACTGACGACCGAAGTCAGCCTGCAGGCGCCCAGGCCCACCACAAGAAGTCGCTAGAACACTGCACCACTCGGGAGGCCCTCGAGCACTCAGTTCCGATTCGACTTGTGCACTCACCCAAAATCATCTCATCTTTTCCGGCTCTGCACAGGGAGGTAGAGAGAGGGGAGGAAGGAACTGAGGCAGGGAGGAGAAAGATGCACGGACGGAGAGAAGAGAGAAAGAGAAAAAGAGAGAAAGCGAGAGAGAAAGCGCGAGAGAGAGAGTAAAAAGTGATAGTGTAAATGAGAGAGAGAGAGAGCAGTGGTGTGACATGAAATATGCGTGTGGGGCACTAATTAGTCAGTGTATAAGGAAGTGACGTTGGCTGGTAGCGAGCCCATTTTTATCCAGCGCTTCCACGCTAACTCCCAGACTGTCCATCTGGTCAGGGGGCTCAACTGGCCACCGCTCACAGAAATTATTCAAATGATTCCAGCTGCTCTCAGACAGCCAGACAGAGGAGGCACTTTGCTGTACTGTTGAGGCTGTGATTGTAGTGGTATAAAGAGAAGGAAAATCATCAGACATCTAAACTGCAACTTGATAGATATTTCAAATCTTGTGAGCATCCTGTATTTTGAAGTGACAGGGTTATCTAGGTGACACAATTGATGGTAACAGCTGCAGAGAGAGAAAGGGAGTGAGAGAAGGATGGATAGAGAGGTAGAGTGAGAGAAGGATGGATAGAGAGGTAGAGTGAGAGGTAGGAAAGCATAGCAGCTGCCGTTACACATATTTTCCTTTTAATCCTTTCCTGTCAGCTCTATGGCACAATTACATCTTCCCCATCCACTTTTGGAATTCACTTTCTCATTCTACACTCTCTTCTCTCAATTTCCTTCTCAATCATCTCTCCTGTCTTCAAAACTAAACATTACACACCTGGTACAAAACATGAAATACACAGTTCTGGGTTATTATAGGGATCAACACAGAATTTGTCTATGAAGCATTGTTCATAAATCTCCATCTCAGCTGTAACAGAGCAAAATCTTCAGTCTGATTTAAACTGATGTAATCTTGTTTTTTACTTTCAAGGCTGATGTTTTTTGTGATTTGTGATTTGACTGAGGCTGTGTGGTGTGTGTGTTTGTGTGCGTGTGCGTGTGTGTGCAGAGCAGTGGTGTCTCTGAACTCCCTACCGCCTCTCTGCCAGATTAGTCATATAAGCTTGTTGTGTTTGTACGCATTCTCAGTGGCATTAACATAGGAAAAAAGCTTTATTTGGACACAAAACTCCCTGTTTCAATCATTCTGGGGATTACAGCTGGCTTCAACAAACCCATGTTATGAATGCCAAAATGCTGCTGAAATGAAGTGTGCATAAGAAGCATTGATTATCTAAACCAACGCACGCACGCACGTACGCACTCTCTCACACACAAGCACGCACACATATACACACACACAATAATATTTCTGCCAATGTAATAATATCACAGCTCATGTTTGGCTAAACAGAACAGATTTAGATACGTATTCCGTGTGGGTTCCGATATGGACAACAGGGAAAAGCAGCAGGGAGGAAGGGAGAAAGGCAGGGAGGGAGAGTGCAGGGAGCCAGTGAATCTGATGTTACTGTTCAGTTCTAGCCAGCTCTGTTCTGTTTGGTTGTAATCAATATGGATCCTTATTAGAAGGCCCATAGAGACATTCTGTAGCTAGCAGTAGAACGGCTGGCTGTGTGATGCCATCCGGAAGTACAGTTATAGATGATGATGGCATGGGTTGACAGAGAGTGGAGGAGAGTGGCGAGCCGCAGGTGTCTGGCTGGGCTTGGAGGGCCCCAGGAACCCCTCCGTGGTGTGGTGTGTAAGGCAGGGTAGAGACTAGACGAGACCATCTGGCAGGAGACAGAGCGAGAGACGCATGTGGCACCACAAACCAAGGTCACCCAGCACGGAGTCGTTCATTAATCAGCCCTTTGCTATTATGGAGGATGACAAAATACAGTAGCTACTTCAGTCCACACACACACACACACACACACACACACACACACACACACACACACACACACACACACACACACACACACACACACACACACACACACACACACACACACACACACACACAGGTAATATGAATGGCTGTGTTTTAAAACAGTTGGCCAGTGGCATAGGTAAGCCTTCTAAAGTGGCGTAGGTAAGCCTCCATTCAAAACACTTTAAAGCACGTGTCAAACGCATTCCACGGAGGGCCGAGTGTCTGCAGGTTTTTGCTCCTCCCTTGTACTTGATTGATGAATTAAGGTCACTAATTAGTAAAAAAAGTCCCCTCACCTGGTTGTCTAAGTCTTAATTGAAAGAAAGAAATGAAAACCCGTAGACACTAGGCCCTCGATGGAATGAGTTTGACACCCCTGCTTTAAAGGATATGTAGCCTACTCCTCTTGATTGCTCCCATTCAGCTAGCATTGCCAGAGGGATTTATAATTACTAAAATAGACTAAAATGCTTCACAGATTGACAAAACGGATTATCACTCGATAGGCACACACTTACACACATATTTTAAAAGACAGTATTCAAAGGACAGACCTTTGGCCAAGTGGTAGAAATTTGCATGTGAATGAGTCAGACTCAGGCTTCAGTCACAGCATGGTGATGGAGCGATGGGAATGACTCATCAGAGCAGTGACCTTATAGAGACTCACCTACTGCTCATTGCTTTATCCACCGTGTGTGTGTGTGTGTGCGTGCGTGCGTGCGTGCGTGCGTGCGTGCGTGCGTGCGTGCGTGCGTGCATGCGTGCGTGCGTGTCAGTCATTGAGCAGCACCGGGCTGGCCTGATCTGCTCTTTGGGGAAAAAAGGCATTTGTTATTTCAACTAGTCTGGATTTAGAAGGATGACGAACAAATGAAAGGCCACACTGTTTGCTAAATGTTGTCTTGGATTTGAGATGGCGTGAGGGTAGGAATATTCATGACTATTCATGACCATTCCTGTGGGGTTTTAGTTGGTGTGAGTTTTATTCATGACTGGTGGAACGATTCATGATTCATTTTCATCCATTAGCCTGAAGTTTTAACCCCCTACCCAGATGGAGAGGGCCAGGATAAAAGTAGGTAGATCCATAGTGACAGTAATAATACAGCTCAGTATGTCAACTATATTACATGTAAATATATATGGATAATCTCTAAGGTCATATCACTGTACAACTTAGATTTCCAACATCGTGTTATTGTATGTTTTCATACTTGTATACAGTGACCTATGCCTGGTCCTGCCCTCAACATTACCTAGTTACGCCACATCTCCTGCCCTGTTCTGACATCATGTCTCTGTGGATCTCTCTGTGTTTCTAGCCTCCAGGCCCGTTGATGGTGACCTGTGCCTCAGCCCGCCCCCCAACACCACCCAGCTGTGCCACATCCCCTGTCCTGTGGAGTGTGACGTGTCCTCCTGGGGTGCCTGGGGACCCTGCACCTTTGAAAACTGCCTGGACACAGCTGCCAAGAAAGGTGGGTGGAATACTGCTGTAATTGCGGTTATGCCTAGGCTTTAGCTTTGTGGGCTAACACAAGTCTTGACTTCGATACCCATTCAGTCAAATAGACGGCCATCTTGAAAGTATGGCATTGGAACACCACACACTGGGTGTAACAGTAATAGCTATACTTTAGTATAGCTATTAGTTTTTTTTCTTTTTATTACTCCGGGCTGGGATACAGCACCCAAAGACGTATCAATACAGCACCCAAAGACGTGTCAGTACAGCACCCAAAGACGTATCAATACAGCACCCAAAGACGTGTCAGTACAGCACCCAAAGACGTATCAATACAGCACCCAAAGACGTATCAATACAGCACCCAAAGACGTGTCAATACAGCACCCAAAGACGTGTCAATACAGCACCCAAAGACGTATCAATACAGCACCCAAAGACGTATCAATACAGCACCCAAAACGTATGAATACAGCACCCAAAGACGTGTCAATACAGCACCCAAAGACGAATCAATACAGCACCCAAAGACGTATCAGTACAGCACCCAAAGACGTGTCAATACAGCACCCAAAGACGTATCAATACAGCACCCAAAGACGTGTCAATACAGCACCCAAAGACGTGTCAATACAGCACCCAAAGATGTGTCAATACAGCACACAAAGATGTATCAATACAGCACCCAAAAATTATGAATACAGCACCCAAAGATGTATCAATACAGCACCCAAAGACGTATCAATACAGCACCCAAAGACGTATCAATACAGCACCCAAAGACGTGTCAATACAGCACCCAAAGACGTATCAATACAGCACCCAAAGACATATCAATACAGCACCCAAAGACGAATCAATACAGCACCCAAAACGTATGAATACAGCACCCAAAGACGTGTCAATACAGCACCCAAAGACGAATCAATACAGCACCCAAAGACGTATCAGTACAGCACCCAAAGACATGTCAATACAGCACCCAAAGGCGTGTCAATACAGCACCCAAAGACGAATCAATACAGCACCCAAAGACGTATCAGTACAGCACCCAAAGACGTGTCAATACAGCACCCAAAGACGAATCAATACAGCACCCAAAGACGTATCAGTACAGCACCCAAAGACATGTCAATACAGCACCCAAAGGCGTGTCAATACAGCACCCAAAGACGTATCAATACAGCACCCAAAGACATGTCAATACAGCACCCAAAGACGTGTCAATACATCACCCAAAGACGTATCAATACAGCACCCAAAGACGTATCAATACAGCACCCAAAGACGTATCAATACAGCACCCAAAGACGTATCAATACAGCACCCAAAGACGTATCAATACAGCACCCAAAACGTATGAATACAGCACCCAAAGACGTGTCAATACAGCACCCAAAGACGAATCAATACAGCACCCAAATACGTATCAGTACAGCACCCAAAGACATGTCAATACAGCACCCAAAGACGTGTCAATACAGCACCCAAAGACGTATCAATACAGCACCCAAAGACATGTCAATACAACACCCTAAGACGTGTCAATACAGCACCCAAAGACGTATCAATACAGCACCCAAAGACGTATCAATACAGCACCCAAAGACGTGTCAATACAGCACCCAAAGACGTGTCAATACAGCACCCAAAACGTATGAATACAGCACCCAAATATGTATGAATACAGCACCCAAAGACGTGTCAATACAGTACCCAAAGACGTATCAGTACAGCACCCAAAGACGTATCAGTACAGTACCCAAAGACGTGTCAATACAGCACCCAAAGACGTATCAATACAGCACCCAAAACGTATGAATACAGCACCCAAAGATGTATCAATACAGCACCCAAAGACATGTCAATACAGCACCCAAAGACGTGTCAATACAGCACACAAAGATGTATCAATACAGCACCCAAAAATTATGAATACAGCACCCAAAGATGTATCAATACAGCGCCCAAAAATTATGAATACAGCACCCAAAAATGTATTAATACAGCACCCAAAAATTATGAATACAGCACCCAAAGATGTATCAATACAGCACCCAAAGGCGTATCAATACAGCACCCAAAGACGTATCAATACAGCACCCAAAGACGTATCAATACAGCACCCAAAGACGTATCAGTACAGCACCCAAAGACGTATCAGTACAGCACCCAAAGACGTATCAATACAGCACCCAAAGACGTATCAGTACAGCAGTCAAAGACGTATCAGTACAGCAGTCAAAGACGTATCAATACAGCACCCAAAGACGTATCAGTACAGCACCCAAAGACGTATCAGTACAGCACCCAAAGACGTATCAATACAGCACCCAAAGACGTATCAATACAGCACCCAAAGACGTATCAATACAGCACCCAAAGACGTATCAATACAGCACCCAAAGACGTGTCAATACAGCACCCAAAGACGTATCAATACAGCACCCAAAGACGTGTCAATACAGCACCCAAAGACGTATCAGTACAGCACCCAAAGACGTGTCAATACAGCACCCAAAGACGTATCAATACAGCACCCAAAGACGTATCAATACAGCACCCAAAACGTATGAATACAGCACCCAAAGACATGTCAATACAGCACCCAAAGACGTATCAATACAGCACCCACAGACGTATCAATACAGCACCCAAAGACGTATCAATACAGCACCCAAAGATGTATCAATACAGCACCCAAAGACGTATCAATACAGCTCCCAAAGACGTATCAGTACATCACCCAAAGACGTGTCAATACAGCACCCAAAGACGTGTCAATACAGCACCCAAAGACGTATCAATACAGCACCCAAAGACGTGTCAATACAGCACCCAAAGACGTATCAGTACAGCACCCAAAGACGTATAGTAATTAACACAAGAGGAGTAAAATAAAATACACAAGAATGGAGCTATATACAGGGAGTACCAGTACCAGATCAATATGCAGAGGTATTTGAGGTAGATATGTACATGAAGGCAGGGTAAAGTGACTAGACATCAGGATAGATAATAACAAGAGTAAAATAAAGAATATAGTAGCAGCAGCAAATGATGAGTGTAAAAGTGTGTGAGTGTGTGCGTGTATGTACAGTATGTGTGTTTGTGTTGTGTCGGTATTTTTTTTTATTTTTTATTTTATTTTATTTCACCTTTATTTAACCAGGTAGGCTAGTTGAGAACAAGTTCTCATTTGCAACTGCGACCTGGCCAAGATAAAGCATAGCAGTGTGAACAGACAACACAGAGTTACACATGGAGTAAACAATAAACAAGTCAATAACATGGTAGAAAAAAAAAAAGAGAATCTATATACAATGTGTGCAAAAGGCATGAGGTAGGCAATAAATCGAATAATTACAATTTAGCAGATTAACACTGGAGTGATAAATCATCAGATGATCATGTGCAAGAAGAGATACTGGTGTGCAAAAGAGCAGAAAAGTAAATAAATAAAAGCAGTATGGGGGGTGAGGTAGGTAAATTGGGTGGGTAGTTTACAGATGGACTATGTACAGCTGCAGCGATCGGTTAGCTGCTCGGATAGCAGATTTTTAAAGTTGTTGAGGGAGATAAAAGTCTCCAACTTCAGAGATTTTTGCAATTCGTTCCAGTCGCAGGCAGCAGAGAACTGGAAGGAAAGGCGTCCAAATGAGGTTTTGGCTTTAGGGATGATCAGTGAGATACACCTGCTGGAGCGCGTGTTGCAGGTGGGTGTAGCCATCGTGACCAGTGAACTGAGATAAGGCGGCACTTTACCTAGCATAGCCTTGTAGATGACCTGGAGCCAGTGGGTCTGACGACGAACATGTAGCGAGGGCCAGCCGACTAGGGCATACAGGTCGCAGTGGTGGGTCGTATAAGGTGCTTTAGTAACAAAACGAATGGCACTGTGATAAACTGCATCCAGTTTGCTGAGTAGAGTATTGGAAGCTATTTTGTAGATGACATCGCCGAAGTCGAGGATCGGTAGGATAGTCAGTTTTACTAGGGTAAGTTTGGCGGCGTGAGTGAAGGAGGCTTTGTTGCGGAATAGAAAGCCGATTCTTGCTTTGATTTTGGATTGGAGATGTTTGATATGAGTCTGGAAGGAGAGTTTGCAGTCTAGCCAGACACCTAGGTACTTATAGATGTCCACATATTCTAGGTCGGAACCGTCCAGGGTGGTGATGCTAGTCGGGCGTGCGGGTGCAGGCAGCGAACGGTTGAAAAGCATGCATTTGGTTTTACTAGCGTTTAAGAGCAGTTGGAGGCCACGGAAGGAGTGTTGTATGGCATTGAAGCTCGTTTGGAGGTTAGATAGTACAGTGTCCAAGGAAGGGCCGGAAGTATATAGAATGGTGTCGTCTGCGTAGAGGTGGATCAGGGAATCGCCCGCAGCAAGAGCAACATCATTGATGTATACAGAGAAAAGAGTCGGCCCGAGAATTGAACCCTGTGGTACCCCCATAGAGACTGCCAGAGGACCGGACAACATGCCCTCCGATTTGACACACTGAACTCTGTCTGCAAAGTAGTTGGTGAACCAGGCAAGGCAGTCATTAGAAAAACCGAGGCTACTGAGTCTGCCGATAAGAATATGGTGATTGACAGAGTCGAAAGCCTTGGCCAGGTCGATGAAGACGGCTGCACAGTAATGTCTTTTATCGATGGCGGTTATGATATCGTTTAGTACCTTGAGCGTGGCTGAGGTGCACCCATGACCGGCTCGGAAACCGGATTGCACAGCGGAGAAGGTACGGTGGGATTCGAGATGGTCAGTGATCTGTTTGTTGACTTGGCTTTCGAAGACCTTAGATAGGCAGGGCAGGATGGATATAGGTCTGTAACAGTTTGGGTCCAGGGTGTCTCCCCCTTTGAAGAGGGGGATGACCGCGGCAGCTTTCCAATCCTTGGGGATCTCAGATGATACGAAGGAGAGGTTGAACAGGCTGGTGATAGGGGGTGCGACAATGGCGGCGGACAGTTTCAGAAATAGGGGGTCCAGATTGTCAAGCCCAGCTGATTTGTATGGGTCCAGGTTTTCCAGCTCTTTCAGAACATCTGCTATCTGGATTTGGGTAAAGGAGAAGCTGGGGAG
Organism: Salvelinus alpinus; assembly: GCF_045679555.1. NCBI lineage: Eukaryota > Metazoa > Chordata > Actinopteri > Salmoniformes > Salmonidae > Salvelinus > Salvelinus alpinus. Next base: position 28,527,311 of record NC_092114.1, read on the forward strand.
GCTTGGGCGAGTAGCAGCGGAGGGGGCGGGGCTGTTGGCCAAGGTTGGAGTCGCCAGGAGGAAGGCATGGCCAGCCATTGAGAAATGCTTGTTGAAGTCTTCGATTATCACGGATTTATCGGTGGTGACCGTGTTACCTAGCCTCAGTGCAGTGGGCAGCTGGGAGGAGGTGCTCTTGTTCTCCATGGACTTTACAGTATCCCAGAACTTTTTGGAGTTAGAGCTACAGGATGCAAATTTCTGCTTGAAAAAGCTGGCCTTTGCTTTCCTGACTGACTGCGTGTATTGGTTCCTGACTTCCCTGAACAGTTGCATATCGCGGGGGCTCTTCGATGCTATTGCAGTTCGCCACAGGATGTTTTTGTGCTGGTCGAGGGCAGTCAGGTCTGGAGTGAACCAGGGGCTATATCTGTTCTTGGTTCTGCATTTTTTGAACGGAGCATGCTTGTCTAATATGGTGAGGAAGTAACATTTAAAGAATGACCAGGCATCCTCAACTGACGGGATGAGGTCAATATCCTTCCAGGGAACCCGGGCCAGGTCGATTAGAAAGGCCTGCTCGCAGAAGTGTTTTAGGGAGCGTTTGACAGTGATGAGGGGTGGTCGTTTGACCGCGGACCCGTGGCGGATACAGGCAATGAGGCAGTGATCACTGAGATCTTGATTGAAGACAACAGAGGTGTATTTGGAGGGCAGGTTGGTCAGGATAATGTCTATTAGGGTGCCCATGTTTACGGATTTAGGGTTGTACCTGGTGGGTTCCTTGATGATTTGTGTGAGATTGAGGGCATCAAGCTTGGATTGTAGGACTGCCGGGGTGTTAAGCATATCCCAGTTTAGGTCACCTAACAGAACAAACTCTGAAGCTAGATGGGGAGCGATCAATTCACAGATGGTGTCCAGGGCACAGCTGGGAGCTGAGGGGGGTCGGTAGCAGGCGGCAACAGTGAGAGACTTATTTCTGGAGAGATTAATTTTTAAAATTAGAAGTTCGAACTGTTTGGGCATAGACCTGGAAAGTATGACAGAACTTTGCAGGCTATCTCTGCAGTAGATTGCAACTCCTCCCCCTTTGGCAGTTCTATCTTGACGGAAAGTGTTATAGTTGGGTATGGAAATCTCAGAATTTTTGGTGGCCTTCCTAAGCCAGGATTCGGACACGGCAAGGACATCAGGGTTGGCAGAGTGTGCTAAAGCGGTGAGTAAGGCAAACTTAGGGAGGAGGCTTCTGATGTTGACATGCATGAGGCCAAGGCTTTTTCGATCACAGAAGTCAACAAATGAGGGTGACTGGGGACATGCAGGGCCTGGGTTTACCTCCACATCACCCGAGGAACAGAGGAGTAGTAGGATGAGGGTGCGGCTAAAGGCTATCAAAACTGGTCGCCTAGAGCGTTGGGGACAAAGAATAAAAGGAGCAGATTTATGGGCGTGGTAGAATAGATTCTGGGCATAATGTGCAGACAGGGGTATGGTGGGGCACGGGTACAGCGGAGGCAAGCCCAGGCACTGGGTGATGATAAGAGAGGTTGTATCTCTGGACATGCTGGTCTCAATGGGTGAGGTCACCGCATGTGTGGGGGGTGGGACGAAGGGGGTATCAGAGGTACGGAGAGTGGAACTACGGGGTCCATTGCAAACCAAAACAATGATAGCTAGCCTGAACAACAGTATGCAAGGCATATTGATATTTGAGGGAGACATACAATAAGGCATAAAGTGATTGCAGGTCTTGATTGGGAGAGCTAGCTAAAACAACAGGTGAGATAACAGCAGCTAGTCAGTTAACACAGCAGCAGCAGGTAAAAATGGCGACGGCTAGGCAGAGAGGGTCGGATTAACTACACACAGATCCTGAGTTAAAGCACAGAGCCGACAGATAAAACACAAATAAACGGAATGGAGTACCGTGAATTAATGGACAGTCAAGCAAGCATCAGCTATGTAGCCAAGTGATCATAGTGTCCAGGGGGCAGCCGTAGATGGAGCAGTGAGGCCTCCACTAAGCTAGCCCGCGGCGTAAGATTGTTCGATAGACCTGTTCAGATAGCAGCCGATATGCTCAAGACAGCTAACGATTAGCGGGCCGCAGTTAGCATATGTGCGTTCAGGTTACGTCGCGATGGAGGGGCCAGTTGAATAACTCCCTCGGGCAGATAACGTCGGTATCCCAGTCGTGAAGGCCCGGTGGGGCTCCGCATCGGCAGTAAAACGGGTCCGGATAGGTAATTGTAGCCCAGGAGTGGCTGATGGAACTCTTCAGCTGGCTAGCTCCGGGATAATTGGTGTTTGCTCCGGAATTGATGTTAGCCAATAGTCACTCGGATAGCAGCTAGTTAGCTGCAAGATCCAGGTGTAAATGTCCAGAGATTGCGGTAAAAATCCGGGGATATGGAGAGAAAATAGGTCTGGTATGCTCTGGTCTGAGTCGCGTTGTACAAAACTGGCAATAGTTTTCAGAGCTAAAGGATAGCTGATAAGCGCTAGCTGTGGTTAGCTGAACTACTCACGTTAGCTTGTGAGCTGGCTAACTTCTGGCTAGATGAATAACTCCCTCGGGCAGATAACGTCGGTATCCCAGTCGTGAAGGCCCGGCGGGGCTCCGCATCGGCAGTAAAACGGGTCCGGATAGGTGATTGTAGCCCAGGAGTGGCTGATGGAACTCTTCAGCTGGCTAGCTCCGGGATAATTGGTGTTTGCTCCGGAATTGATGTTAGCCAATAGTCACTCGGATAGCAGCTAGTTAGCTGCAAGATCCAGGTGTAAATGTCCAGAGCTTGCGGTAAAAATCCGGGGATATGGAGAGAAAATTGGTCTGGTATGCTCTGGTCTGAGTCGCGTTGTACAAAACTGGCAATAGTTTTCAGAGCTAAAGGATAGCTGATAAGCGCTAGCTGTGGTTAGCTGAACTACTCACGTTAGCTTGTGAGCTGGCTAACTACTGGCTAGCTTCTGTTGTAGATTTCGGATACGAGGTGAATAATACCTTTGAGGAGAAAAAAAGCAGATCCGCACCACATTTGGTGAGGTAGGTTGCAGGAGAGTGTTTTGAAGTTGAGTTTTTAAGAAGAAAAAATATATATATAAAAAGAAATGCGAAGAAAAATATATAAAAAATATATACACGGGACAGGACGAGGACAAAGGACATCTGACTGCTACGCCATCTTGGATTCAAGTTTGTGTGTTTATGTGTTTGTGTGTTGACAGTTAGTGCATTCGTCTAAAGATAGCTAGGTGGGACAACCACATCAGTATCACAGGCATAGTAGTTAACTTTTCCTCAATATACTAGCTATCAGCAAAGTCAGAGCTTTAAAAGGTCAAGTGCAAGTGTTGGTTCAGTTTTTTATTTTTAGGTGGGGGGTATTTAAGATACTGTTTGAAGAGGTAGGGTTTCAGGTGCTTTCGGAAGATGGGCAAGGACTCTGTTATCCTAGCTTCAGGGGGAAGCTGGTTCCACCATTGGGGTGTCAGGACAGAGAAGAGCTTGGACAGGGCTGAACGGGAGCTTGTCTCCGGCAGGGGTCGGACGGCCAAGAGACCAAAGGTGGCATAGTGCTCGGGTTGGTAAAGAGGGGCAATTCCTCTTGCTGCCCCGTAGGCAAGCATCATGGTCTTGTAGTGGATGTGAGCTTTGACTGGTAGCCAGTGGAGTGTACGGAGGAGTGAGGTGACTTGGGAAGGTTGAAAACCAGGCGGGCTGCAGTGTTCTGGATAAGTTGCAGGCGTTTGATGGCACCAGCAAGGAGCCCAGCCAACAGCGAGCTGCAGTAGTCCAGACTAGATATTACAAGGGAAAGGAGAAAACTGGTTGAGTGTCATCCGCATAGCGATGATAGGAGAGACCATGTGAGGATATGATGGAGCAGTGTGATTTGGTGTATAGAGAGAAGAGGAGAGGGCCTAGAACCGAGCCCTGGGGGACACCAGTAGTGAAAGTACGTGGTCCAGACACAGATCCTCTCTACTTGACCTGGTAAGAGCAGCCTGCCAGGTAGGATGCAATCCAAGAGTGTGCAGAGCCTAAGACGCCCAGCCCTGAGAGGGTGGAGAGGAGGTTCACGGTGTCAAAGGCAGCGGATAGATCTAAGAGTGTGCAAACAGAGGAGAGAGAGGCAGCTTTGGCAGTGCGGAGAGCCTCCGTGACACAGAGAAGAGCAGTCTCGTTTCAGTGACCAGTCTTGAAGCCTGACTGGTTAGGGTCAAGAAGATCATTCTGAGAGAGATAACGAGAGAGTTGATCAGAGACAGCTTGTTCAAGTGTTTTGGAAAGAAAAGAAAGAAGGGATACAGGTCTATAGTTTTTGACATCAGATGAGTCCAGTGTTGGTTTCTTGAGGAGGGCCATTTTGAAGTCAGAGGGGACGCAGCGAGTGGTCAGGGATGAGTTGATGAGGGATGTGAAAAGGTCTCCAGAGATGGTTTGGAGAAGGGAAGAGGGGATGAGGTCGAGCGGGCAGGATGTCCGGCGTATGTAGTGTTTGTGAATGTATGAGGCTTTTGTGTTGGTGTAACAGTGTAGTGTGTGTGAGTGAGTGTGTATGTGGTTTGTATGTATATTCTAGTGAGTGTGCGTAGGGTCAGTGCAAGATAGAGTCAGTACAGACAGTTTGGGTACCATTAATTGACTATATAGCAGTCTGGATATTTAGCAGTCTTATGGTTTGGGGGTAGAAGCTGTCTCGGAGCCTGTTGGTCCGAGAGCTGATGCTCCGGTACCATTTGCCAACAGTCTATGGCTTGGGTGGCTTGAGTCTTTGCCAATTTTTCGGACCTTCCTCTGACACCGCCTGGTATAGAGGTTCTGGATGGCAGGGAGCTCGGCTCCAGTGATGTACCCTCTGTAGTGCCTTGCGGTCGGAGGCCAAGCAGTTGCCATACCAAGCACTGATGCAGCCAGTCAAGATGCTCTCGATGGCGTAGCTGTATAACTTTTGAGTATCTCAGGGCCCATGCCAAATCTTTTCAGCCTCCTGAGAGGGACGAGGCACTGCCGTGCCCTCTTCACGACTGTGTGGGTGTGGATGGACCATATTAAGTTCTTAGTGATGTGGACGCCAAGGACTCACAGTCACACACAGATACACATACATGCTGGCTGGCTCAGCCCTTAATTATTGCTGGTACAGGAACAGAACAGTGGCAGCAGCAATCTCTTAGCACCAGCCCCCTTCATCACCTCCACCATGGTGACTAATGCATATTGACTCTACCCTAATGAAGCATCTCAAATGGAAGGGACGCCGAGAAATTGTCCCCCATGCATCTTAAAGATTGATTCACTCGCATCTCTCTCTCTTTCTCTATCTCTCTCTCTCTCTCTCTCGCTCTCTCTCTCCCTCTCTCTCTCTCTCTCTCTCTCTCGCTCTCTCTCTTTCTTCTTCTCTGTGTCTCACACTACTGTACAGTATGTCATACAGCACACACACAACCTTGACTGGAGTGTGTGTTTGTCCGTACCCGTCTGTGTGTGTGTACACCCTGGCTCTCATTAGCCGAGAGAAGCAAACTCTCAGACCATCCTCTGGGCATTTCATGACAACGAGCTCTATGCAGCATCAACATGACCTGATCTCCCAGTATTAGTTCAATCAATGTTTGTCACTTTTTGTGTTGGCTGTCCAAATGGACTGTCTGCACACACACACTGTAATAGTGTCTATCCACCAGTATTTTATGGATTCTAGTAACATACTGCACTGTTTGTGGGAGATAGGTTTTCAAAATATTGGCTGGTTTCTTAGATACGTGTCTCAGCCGCGGCCTTTGAGATGCTACAACACCATACTGTAGTGGAGAAGTCATTATAGCCTACACTTTTCTCCATCAATATGTTTATCTGTGCAAAGAGTCCTCGGGCTCTGACAGGGTGGAAAGGGCTCAGTCAATCGGTTCATCTTGCTGTTCTTTACTGTGGTTCGACAGACAGTAGTGATATTAAAGAAAAAACCCTGTCTGGACCCCTATCCATTACCCCCTCTATTACACCCCCACCCCCTATGCCCTTCACCTTTCCTAAACCCTCCTCCTCTCCCCTTCTCTTCACACTCTTTCCCTCACCCCCTGTCCCTGTTCAACTAAACCATCCACCTCAGCCCTGACACCTGACAACACACCTCCATCCTCCAGCTGACCCTCCTGGTTAAATAGAGGGTTCGGGAAGAAAAGGACCGAATCTAAAATAATCAGAGGAAATATATCCACATCCACCTGAGTCCTCCAGTTCTGCTGGCTCCCCCATGGTCCTCCTCTCTTATCAGGCTGTAGCAACAGTGGGGATTAGACCCTGGGGCTGGGGGTAAGGTGACATTGGGCTGGGCAGGCAGGCATTAACATAACACACACACATGCAAATTAATTACTTAAAATGCAAATTAATTACTTAAAAATCATACAATGTGATTTTCTGGATTTTTGTTTTAGATTCCGTCTCTCACAGTTGAAGTGTACCTATGATAAAAATTACAGACCTCTACATGCTTTGTAAGTAGGAAAACCTGCAAAATCGGCAGTGTATCAAATACTTGTTCTCCCCACTGTACACACACCAGCAATCACCACTTGCATGTCCTTGAGCATAGCGAGAGGAAAGCCCTCGGCCTTTGAACAGCACAAATCCCAGCCGTATTAATGGATTGCTGCATACATTAGTATACATGAGTCACTTTGGGTAAAAGCCTGGGTTAATGAGGAGAGAATAATAATAGTCATTATGGGAAGCTGTTTCTCTAATGTATGTCATCTTCTGGGGCTTAATGGTCCTGTCGTGTTAAATAAATAAATACATAAATGTTATCATCAAAGCCAAGACACACTGTGACGGTAGCAGAAGAGAGGGGGAACTTCATGTACTGAAGTTAGACATTAAGTTGTGACTCCTTGAAAAACAAGTTAAGCTATCCTGAAAAGGGTTACCACAGAGGGGGAGGTTGATGTTGAGGGAGGCCCTGAAAAGGGTTACCACAGAGGGGAGGTTGATGTTGAGGGTGGGCCTGAAAGGGTGACCACAGAGGGGGAGGTTGATGTTGAGGGAGGCCCTGAAAAGGGTTACCACAGAGGGGAGGTTGATGTTGAGGGAGGCCCTGAAAAGGGTTACCACAGAGGGGGGGTTGATGTTGAGGGTGGGCCTGAAAGGGTGACCACAGAGGGGGAGGTTGATGTTGAGGGAGGCCCTGAAAAGGGTTACCACAGAGGGGAGGTTGATGTTGAGGGAGGCCCTGAAAAGGGTTACCACAGAGGGGGACTATACTTTATTTCAATGTTATTTGGGTTAGTAGAAGCAGATCATAGAATGGCATAATTATACAGCTATGTATGGTATACCTATATCTGTTTTCCTGTCTTTTCCTACCAGGGTTCAAACTGAGGAAGAGGAGTATCGTCAACGAGCCCACGGTAGGAACAGGAAGCTGCCCTCACCTGGTGGAGGCCATACCATGTGACGAGCCCAGCTGCTATGATTGGCTGCTGGTGAAGCTGGATGAGTGTATCCCGGACAACGAGAGAGAGTGTGGACCAGGCACCCAGATACCACAAGTCCAGTGTGTCAACGGTGATGGTAAAGAGAGAGAGAGAGAGAGAGAGAGAGAGAGAGAGAGAGAGAGAGAGAGAGAGAGAGAGAGAGAGAGAGAGAGAGAGAGAGAGAGAGAGAGAGAGAGAGAGAGAGAGAGAGAGAGAGAGAGAGAGAGAGAGAGAGAGAGAGAGAGAGAGAGAGAGAGAGAGAGAGAGAGAGAGAGAGAGAGAGAGAGAGAGAGAGAGAGAGAGAGAGAGAGAGAGAGAGAGAGAGAGAGAGAGAGAGAGAGAGAGAGAGAGAGAGAGAGATGGGTGACATAAGTCTATTGTATCGATGTGTTAATTACCGTGTAACAATGGATTTTCATGGTTTGTTCAGGGGTTGTGTTACAATACGTTTTGGGTGAATTGCGGCTCAGAGAGCCATATTGTTTTGGCTTTAGCTTTACTGCCTTAAACTGTGCCTGCAGGGGCTCGGCCTTAGACAATGCCCAAGTGTGTGTGCGTGCGTGCGTGCGTCCGTCCGTCCGTCCGCCCGAAAGGGTAATTGCTGTTTCTGTAGCAATCTTGTTTTGTGGATATTTATTATATTTATTGTTTGCCTTGATCCTAAGATTGCACAGAGCTATGGAGGCTTGTGTGTGCATGCCAGTCTGTGTGTGTGTGTGTGCGTGTGTAAAGCTTTGTGCTAAAGGGTTTGACTGCAGCCACACCAGCCACGGCATGCTGCCTGATATCCCATGGGGCCAAGGGGCCAGGCACGAGCCACTGCTGGTCGTAATTGTGCTCGCTGAGACACACACAGAGCTGTGCTGGCACTGCCTGAGGAGGGACACACACACACACAGGGACAGAGATAGATATACAGCACCTGCTTGTTCATGTTCTCTCCAAATGAAACTGGGCTACAGAGACAGAATTCAGTTAGCATGTGAGAGTAAATTAAGAAACAGTAACCACAGTGCTTGTTGCTTTTGGCAAGCACGGTTCTATTGGCTACTTGTAGTACTGTAGATGTCCACCATTTGAAGACTGAAGTGAGCACCTTTATTTGGTTGGTTGGTATAGTCTTAGTCTAACAGGGCACAAATTTAAATCCTTTACTTTCCTCATTCTTATTCACACACCAAATGACAACTCTACCATTGTCTCCTACGATGTACATTGTTTTTCTAACAGTGCCGAACCAAAATGCTAAAATCAAAGAGATGCACAACTCCTCAAACCCATCTTCACACAGATCGCGAAATTCTCTGATCGTGTCTGACGCAGAGCAAACATTTGTTATGGCATGTGTAATAGGTGCACTTTGGAAGGAGTGTAACTGATGCATTTTTTTATGTGGTTTGGGAGGTGAGCGTTTTAGTCAGGGAAGACCGAAGGGGCCTTGTGTTTTAGTCAGGGAAAACCGAAGGGACCTTGTGTTTTAGTCAGGGAAGACCGAAGGGACCTTGTGTTTTAGTCAGGGAAGACCGAAGGGGCCTTGTGTTTTAGTCAGGGAAGACCGAAGGGACCTTGTGTTTTAGTCAGGGAAGACCGAAGGGGCCTTGTGTTTTAGTCAGGGAAGACCGAAGGGGCCTTGTGTTTTAGTCAGGGAAGACCGAAGGGGCCTTGTGTTTTAGTCAGGGAAAACCGAAATGGCCTTGTGTTTTAGTCAGGGAAAACCGAAGGGGCCTTGTGTTTTAGTCAGGGAAAACCGAAGGGGCCTTGTGTTTTAGTCAGGGAAGACCGAAGGGGCCTTGTGTTTTAGTCAGGGAAGACCGAAGGGGCCTTGTGTGTTAGTCAGGGAAGACCGAAGGGGCCTTGTGTTTTAGTCAGGGAAGACCGAAGGGGCCTTGTGTTTTAGTCAGGGAAGACCGAAGGGGCCTTGTGTTTTAGAGACACAGTTTAGTCTCATTTCAATAATTTCATTCACCCTAACTTAAGTTCAGAATAATAGAGAAAATATGCATAGCTGACTTGAGAATTTAACAATGCAAATGATTACAAGTGTGAGTTTATTTATAGAGGAATGAAGATGTGATTCACCTGTATAGAATCCCAATTCAATATATCTGAAATAGTTCATCTTGGTTTAAGATGATTAAATAATCCAACAATGAATAGAAGGTAATAGAAATGAGAGATGTCGATGGCATCCCTTCTCACTCCATTGTGTTATAAGGGAAATGTGAAGAACTCAATTGTCATGATTCAATATTGGACTGTGCGTTGTAATTGTATTCTACATCCTGGGAATTTTCTATTCTTTCTCGTTCGACTAAGATTCAGCATATGAATATAGTAATTATCCGAAGATTCCTGAACCATAGAACACTGCCCGCTAATAAGTACCCTAAGGAGGGAGGGAGTGTAAGTGTGTGTGTGTGCGCGTGCTCATGTGTGTGTGTGTGTGTTGGTACTTCTCAATCAGTTCTCATATTATAAAAGTAATCAAGGTTCCCATTCACATCCGCCAGAGCCTGGTGCTGCCTGTACCATGCTGTTGCTGTGACGCTGATTACACACAGTCCTCTTATTGTAGCCGAATGGGGAAAGGCAGCTTAACTAGAAGCGGAAAGTAAACCTTGGTGATTACTAGTCTAATGGTCTCTTCCTTTCTGAGGACAAGAATATCTAGATTGTATATTGAAAGATGTATGGTACACGAGGAATGCTATTTGAACTGAGAAAGGGAGATTTTTACATAAAGTAGTAATATTGATGAGGTGAAACACTAATAACACTAGTCTCTCTCTTTCCCTCCTCAGCTCTTCATCCTTTCATCCCTCCCTCCCTCTTCTACTCACCACTCCCTATTTCTTTTTAAACCCTTCCTACCTCCTTATTTTCACAACTTTCTATCTCTCTCCATCCCTCTTTCAATCCCTACCTACAGACTCTGTGTGTTATATTGATCCATTTAGCTATGTGGTGAACAAGCCCAGGTAGCCTTTTTGTCTAGATTTCTGATTTCTTCATTCATGGTGACCTTCCCATCACTCTTTGCCACTTACAGAGACAATATGGCTGCTGGATGTGGTGAGCTTGTTTTTACGGCTGCACCCTGTTGAATCAGACTTAGTTACTGGTAAATTAGATTATCTGGTGCTGCTCCACACAGTCAGATCCCATTTACACTGTCTTTCTTCCACATTAGTGTGTGTGTGTTTCCTGTGTGTATGTTCTGTGTGTGTGTGTGTGTGTGTGTGTGTGTGTGTGTGTGTGTGTGTGTGTGTGTGTGTGTGTGTGTGTGTGTGTGTGTGTGTGTGTGTGTGTGTGTGTGTGTGTGTGTGAAATCTATGTGCGACAGAAGTCTTTCCCCGCCTGGATGGAATGAGACAGGGTTAAATAGAGGATATGTCAAACGATGTCTGGTACTTTTCCATCAAGACACAGATGAGACCCAGCTGGGGGGGGGGGGTTCTCATGTGAGGTGTGTAAAAGTTAAAGGAGAATTATCTCTTTGATCGGTTGGAAGCTTGTTTCGCCTCTGTGGGTTTTGTTGAATTGATTTCCAGACACTTGCTTGACGGGGAAAGGGAGGATGGGGGGGAAGAGGGGACTTTCTGAAAGGTGAGAAGGATGTTTTGGATTTGAACGGTCCATGATTCAATTCGTTTGTTGTTCATTTGCATTGCAAATAATGTACTTCTTGCAAGTCATGAATCTCTTCATTATTAAAGCCTTTCGTGTGTACGTGTTTGTTGTCTTTCAACATTCTGAAAGACAGTAACGTCCTGACCAGAGTTCTTATGTGTTGTGCTTGTTTTAGTGTTGGTCAGGACGTGAGCTGGGTGGGCATTCTATGTTGTGTGTCTAGTTTGTCTTTTTCTGTGTTCAGCCTAATATGGTTCTCAATCAGAGGCAGCTGTCAATCGTTGTCCCTGATTGAGAATCATATATAGGTGGCTTGTTTTGTGTTGGGATTTTGTGGGTGGTTGTTTTCTGTGTCAGTGTTTGTGCCACACGGGACTGTGACGGTTAGTTTGTTTGTATTTTTGTATAGTGTCTTGTTTTCATGTTCATTAAATCATGGAAACTTACCACGCTGCACATTGGTCCTCCGATCCTTCTCGCCTCTCCTCGTCCGAGGAGGAGGAAGAGCTAGACTGCCGTTACACATTCATGTTTGTTTTACTGTCTTGACTCTCTTGAGGACTTGTGATTAAGACAGAATCTACAGTATTCTGTCAAACAAAGATGTCACAAAAAGACAGTGAGTCAAAAGCCATAAGAATAATCATTGTCATTAACTAGGAGTACATAATTTTGGTGACAGATTCATGCGAATATTTTCAAATCTGCATAAAGAAAACATGCGCATTTTCTCACCCCTGGTGTTTCCACCAAACAGACTTCTTGCGAATGAAAATCAATACGTGATGAGGTATTGCACACATTTTCTCTTACGTTTTCATGTAACGATTAAAAATCAAAGTTCAATGTATTTCTATAACATTTTCAATTCTACCGATATTTTTGGCACAAAACTGTTGTTTTAAATAGCAAATGTGCCTACTCTTGTCACATGTGCTCTAGCCAACAGCTCGCAGATACAGTGCGGGTAGGCTGTGGGTGTAGGCTACCTACACGATGAGATTATAATGGATAAGAGCGAGAATATTTGTATTTGTCAAACAGCAGTCAAGCATCGATCTTCATGTCACCAGAATAAGACCCTGGATATTTATTGAAAGGAGCATCAAGCTCATCACTTTGCACTTTCACCCCCCTGTGAAGTTCATCAAAATGTATTTCATCTGTAGGCTAATAACCTGCATGCTTCCCGCGATGCTTTATCATCGCGTGACTCAAAGTTTACTTTCATATGATGGTTATTATATTAATATGTGCGTATAAAGTTGTTTCTACTACCATTTTTCGCATAATACATTTTACAGACACAAAAAAGATCCCACCATGTCAAAAGCACAAATTATCTGTCAGCATTTATAAAATTGTACCAAAACTTCATGTTTCCATCAAAGCTGTCATAATTTTTTTAATGTGGTATGACTTTACTCGCATAAAAACTGTGGATGGAAACATGGTTATACAAACAATTAAACGATTTCCTCACCCAATCTATCGCATGGAAGACTTCCATTTCAACACCCCCTATACACACACACACACACACACACACACACACACGCACACGCACACGCACACGCACACGCACACACACACCCAGCCCCCATGGCGGCCCCCCCCAGTCCCTCTTGACTGGACCTTATTGATCTTCTGTTGTCTGCTGATGAAAATGGATTCGTTTCCCCCAAGGGGCTCCAGACATGTCATCAGACTGGCTGCTCCTCTGGTTCCTCATGTCACTATAGGACTTTTTATCACTGGTACAGATAGGAGAGAGGGGACCATGAAAGAGAGATGAGATGTGCTGGAATACAATGGGGTGAGAATAGGGGTTTCACAAAGATATTTTATCGGATGACCTGGGGTGAAGATAGGATGGGTGAAGATAAGGGGAGGGGGTTGTGGAAAGAGGGAGGGGGTAAAGGTGGGGATGATGAGGATAGGGGTAGAAGTGGGAGTTGTGGTGGCATCCTGGTCACTGAAACCAATGGAGAAACAAAAGAGAGATGGAGTGAGGATGGAATGGGGGTAGTGGTGGGCATGGGATGGAGTGAGGATGGAATGGGGGTAGTAGTGGGCATGGGATGGAGTGAGGATGGAATGGGGTTAGTGGTGGGTATGGGATGGAGTGAGGATGGAATGGGGTTAGTGGTGGGTATGGGATGGAGTGAGGATGGAATGGGGGTAGTAGTGGGTATGGGATGGAGTGAGGATGGAATGGGGTAGTGGTGGGTATGGGATGGAGTGAGGATAAGGGTGGGGGTTGTGGTGGGTATGGGATGGAGTGAGGATACGAGTGGGGGTTGTGGTGGGTATGGGATGGAGTGAGGATAAGGGTGGGGGTTGTGGTGGGTATGGGATGGAGTGAGGATAAGGGTGGGGGTTGTGGTGGGTATGGGATGGAGTGAGTATAAGGGTGGGGGATGTGGTGGGTATGGGATGGAGTGAGGATGGAATGGGGGTAGTGGTGGGTATGGGATAGAGTTAGGATGGAATGGGGGTAGTGGTGGGTATGGGATAGAGTTAGGATAAGGGTGGGGGTTGTGGTGGGTATGGGATGGAGTGAGGATAAGGGTGGGGGTAGTGATGGGTATGGGATAGAGTGAGGATAAGGGTTGGGGTTGTGGTGTGTATGGGATGGAGTGATGATAAGAGTTGGGGTAGTGATGGGTATGGGATAGAGTGGGGATGGAATGGGGGTAGTGGTGGGTATGGGAAGGAATGAGGATGGAATGGGGTAGTGGTGGGTATGGGATGGAGTGAGGATGGAATGGGGTAGTGGTGGGTATGGGATGCAGTGAAGATGTAATGTGGTAGTGGTGGGTAAGGGATGGAGTGAGGATAAGGGTGGGGGTTGTGGTGGGTATGGGATGGAGTGAAGATGGAATGTGGTTGTGGTGGGTATGGGATAGAGTGAGGATGGAATGGGGGTAGTGGTGGGTATGGGGTAGAGTGAGGATGGAATGGGGGTAGTGGTGGGTATGGGGTAGAGTGAGGATGGAATGGGGGTAGTGGTGGGTATGGGATAGAGTGAGGATGGAATGGGGTTGTGGTGGGTATGGGATAGAGTGAGGAGGGAATGGAGGTAGTGGTGGGTATGGGATGGAGTGAGGATGGAATGGGGTTGTGGTGGGTATGGGATGGAGTGAGGATAAGGGTGGGGGTTGTGGTGGGTATGGAATGGAGTGAGGATAAGGGTGGGGGTTGTGGTGGGTATGGGATGGAGTGATGATAAGGGTGGGGGTTGTGGTGGGTATGGGATGGAGTGAGGATGGAATGGGGTTGTGGTGGGTATGGGATGGAGTGATGATAAGGGTGGGGGTTGTGGTGGGTATGGGGTGGAGTAAGGATAAGGGTGGGGGTTGTGGTGGGTATGGAATGGAGTGAGGATAAGGGTGGGGGTTGTGGTGGGTATGCGATGGAGTGAGGATAAGGGTGGGGGTTGTGGTGGGTATGGGATGGAGTTATGATAAGAGTGGGGGTAGTGATGGGTGTGGGATAGATTGAGGATGGAATGGGGGTATTGGTGGGTATGGGATGGAATGAGGATGGAATGGGGGTAGTGGTGGGTGTGGGATGGAGTGAGGATGTAATGGGGGTAGTGGTGGGTATGGGATGGAGTGAGGATGGAATGAGGTAGTGGTGGGTATGGGATGGAGTGAGGATAAGGTTGGGGGTTGTGGTGGGTATGGGATGGAGTGAAGATAAGGGTGGGGGTTGTTGTGTGTATGGGATGGAGTGAGGATGGAATGGGGGTAGTGTTGGGTATGGTATTGAATGGAATGAGGATGGAATGGGGGTAGTAGTGGGCATGGGATGGATTGAGGATGGAATGGGGGTAGTGGTGGGTATGGGGTAGAGTGAGGATGGAATGGGGGTAGTGGTGGGTATGGGGTAGAGTGAGGATGGAATGGGGGTAGTGGTGGGTATGGGATAGAGTGAGGATGGAATGGGGTTGTGGTGGGTATGGGATAGAGTGAGGAGGGAATGGAGGTAGTGGTGGGTATGGGATGGAGTGAGGATGGAATGGGGTTGTGGTGGGTATGGGATGGAGTGAGGATAAGGGTGGGGGTTGTGGTGGGTATGGGATGGAGTGAGGATAAGGGTGGGGGTTGTGGTGGGTATGGGATGGAGTGAGGATAAGGGTGGGGGTTGTGGTGGGTATGCGATGGAGTGAGGATAAGGGTGGGGGTTGTGGTGGGTATGGGATGGAGTTATGATAAGAGTGGGGGTAGTGATGGGTGTGGGATAGATTGAGGATGGAATGGGGGTATTGGTGGGTATGGGATGGAATGAGGATGGAATGGGGGTAGTGGTGGGTGTGGGATGGAGTGAGGATGTAATGGGGGTAGTGGTGGGTATGGGATGGAGTGAAGATGGAATGGGGGTAGTGATGGGTATGGGATGGAGTGAAGATGGAATGGGGGTTGTGGTGGGTATGGGATGGAGTGAGGATAAGGGTGGGGGTTGTGGTGGGTATGGGATGGGATGGAGTGAAGATAAGGGTGGGGGTTGTTGTGTGTATGGGATGGAGTGAAGATAAAGGTGGGAGTAGTGATGGGTATGGGATGGAGTGAGGATGGAATGGGGGTAGTGGTGGGTATGGGATAGAGTGAGGATAAGGGTGGGGGTTGTGGTGGGTATGGGATGGAGTTATGGTAAGAGTGGGGGTAGTGATGGGTATGGGATGGAATGAGGATGGAATGGGGGTAGTGGTGGGTATGGGATGGAATGGAATGAGGATGGAATGGGGGTAGTAGTGGGCATGGGATGGAGTGAGGATGGAATGGGGTTAGTGGTGGGTATGGGATAGAGTGAGGATGGAATGAGGTAGTGGTGGGTATGGGATAGAGTGAGGATGGAATGAGGTAGTGGTGGGTATGGGATGGATTGAGGATGGAATGGAGGTAGTGGTGGGTATGGGATAGATTGAGGATGGAATGGGGGTAGTGGTGGGTATGGGATGGAATGGGGGTAGTAGTGGGCATGGGATGGCGTGAGGATGGAACAGGGTTAGTGGTGGGTATGGGATAGAGTGAGGATGGAATGAGGTTGTGGTGGGTATGGGATAGAATGAGGATGGAATGAGGTAGTGGTGGGTATGGGATGGATTGAGGATGGAATGGAGGTAGTGGTGGGTATGACATGGAGTGAGGATAAAGGTGGGGGTAGTGATGGGTATGGGATAGAGTGAGGATGGAATGGGGGTAGTGATGGGTATGGGATAGAGTGAGGATGGAATGGGTAGTGGTGGGTATGGGATGGAGTGAGGATAAGGGTGGGGGATGTGGTGGGTGTGGGATGGAGTGAGGATAAGGGTGGGGGATGTGGTGGGTGTGGGATAGATTGAGGATGGAATGGGGGTAGTGGTGGTTATGGGATGGAATGAGGATGGAATGGGGGTAGTGGTGGGTGTGGGATGGAGTGAGGATGTAATGGGGGTAGTGGTGGGTATGGGATGGAGTGAAGATGGAATGGGGGTAGTGGTGGGTATGGGATGGAGTGAGGATGGAATGAGGTAGTGGTGGGTATGGGATGGAGTGAGGATAAGGTTGGGGGTTGTGGTGGGTATGGGATGGAGTGAGGATAAGGGTGGGGGTTGTTGTGTGTATGGGATGGAGTGAAGATAAAGGTGGGAGTAGTGATGGGTATGGGATGGAGTGAGGATGGAATGGGGGTAGTGGTGGGTATGGGATAGAGTGAGGATAAGGGTGGGGGTTGTGGTGGGTATGGGATGGAGTTATGGTAAGAGTGGGGGTAGTGATGGGTATGGGATGGAATGAGGATGGAATGGGGGTAGTGGTGGGTATGGGATGGAATGGAATGAGGATGGAATGGGGGTAGTAGTGGGCATGGGATGGAGTGAGGATGGAATGGAGGTAGTGGTGGGTATGGGATGGAGTGAGGATGGAATGGGGGTAGTGGTGGGTATGGGATAGAGTGAGGATGGAATGGGGGTAGTGGTGGGCATGGGATGGAGTGAAGATACGAGTGGGGGTAGTGATGGGTATGGGATGGAGTGAGGATGGAATGGAGGTAGTGGTGGGTACGGGATGGAGTGAGGATGGAATGGGGGTAGTGGTGGGTATGGGATGGAGTGAGGATGGAATGGGGGTAGTGGTGGGTATGGGATAGAGTGAGGATGGAATGAGGTAGTGGTGGGTATGGGATGGAGTGATGATAAGGGTGGGGGTTGTGGTGGGTATGGGATGGAGTGAGGATAAGGGTGGGGGTTGTGGTGGGTATGGAATGGAGTGAGGATAAGGGTGGGGGTTGTGGTGGGTATGGGATGGAGTGATGATAAGGGTGGGGGTTGTGATGGGTATGGGATGGAGTGATGATAAGGGTGGGGGTTGTGGTGGGTATGGGATGGAGTGAGGATAAGGGTGGTGGTTGTGGTGGGTATGGAATGGAGTGAGGATAAGGGTTGGGGTTGTGGTGGGTATGGGATGGAGTGATGATAAGGGTGGGGGTTGTGATGGGTATGGGATGGAGTGATGATAAGGGTGGGGGTTGTGGTGGGTATGGGATGGAGTGAGGATAAGGGTGGGGGTTGTGGTGGGTATGGGATGGAGTGATGATAAGGGTGGGGGTTGTGGTGGGTATGGGATGGAGTGAGGATAAGGGTGGGGGTTGTGGTGGGTATGGGATGGAGTGATGATAAGGGTGGGGGTTGTGGTGGGTATGGGATGGAGTGATGATAAGGGTGGGGGTTGTGGTGGGTATGGGATGGAGTGATGATAAGGGTGGGGGTTGTGATGGGAATGGGATGGAGTGAGGATAAGGGTGGGGGTTGTGATGGGTATGGGATGGAGTGATGATAAGGGTGGGGGTTGTGGTGGGTATGGGATGGAGTAATGATAAGGGTGGGGGTTATGGTGGGTATGGGATGGAGTGATGATAAGGGTGGGGGTTGTGGTGGGTATGGGATGGAGTGATGATAAGGGTGGGGGTTGTGGTGGGTATGGGATGGAGTGATGATAAGGTTGGGGGTTGTGGTGGGTATGGGATGGAGTGATGATAAGGGTGGGGGTTGTGGTGGGTATGGGATGGAGTGATGATTAGGGTGGGGGTTGTGGTGGGTATGGGATGGGATGGAGTGATGATAAGGGTGGGGGTTGTGGTGGGTATGGGATGGAGTGATGATAAGGGTGGGGGTTGTGGTGGGTATGGGATGGAGTGATGATAAGGGTGGGGGTTGTGGTGGGTATGGGATGGAGTGAAGATAAAGGTGGGAGTAGTGATGGGTATGGGATGGAGTGAGGATGGAATGGGGGTAGTGGTGGGTATGGGATAGAGTGAGGATAAGGGTGGGGGTTGTGGTGGGTATGGGATGGAGTTATGGTAAGAGTGGGGGTAGTGATGGGTATGGGATGGAATGAGGATGGAATGGGGGTAGTGGTGGGTATGGGATGGAATGGAATGAGGATGGAATGGGGGTAGTAGTGGGCATGGGATGGAGTGAGGATGGAATGGAGGTAGTGGTGGGTATGGGATGGAGTGAGGATGGAATGGGGGTAGTGGTGGGTATGGGATAGAGTGAGGATGGAATGGGGGTAGTGGTGGGCATGGGATGGAGTGAAGATACGAGTGGGGGTAGTGATGGGTATGGGATGGAGTGAGGATGGAATGGAGGTAGTGGTGGGTACGGGATGGAGTGAGGATGGAATGGGGGTAGTGGTGGGTATGGGATGGAGTGAGGATGGAATGGGGGTAGTGGTGGGTATGGGATAGAGTGAGGATGGAATGAGGTAGTGGTGGGTATGGGATGGAGTGATGATAAGGGTGGGGGTTGTGGTGGGTATGGGATGGAGTGAGGATAAGGGTGGGGGTTGTGGTGGGTATGGAATGGAGTGAGGATAAGGGTGGGGGTTGTGGTGGGTATGGGATGGAGTGATGATAAGGGTGGGGGTTGTGATGGGTATGGGATGGAGTGATGATAAGGGTGGGGGTTGTGGTGGGTATGGGATGGAGTGAGGATAAGGGTGGGGGTTGTGGTGGGTATGGAATGGAGTGAGGATAAGGGTTGGGGTTGTGGTGGGTATGGGATGGAGTGATGATAAGGGTGGGGGTTGTGATGGGTATGGGATGGAGTGATGATAAGGGTGGGGGTTGTGGTGGGTATGGGATGGAGTGAGGATAAGGGTGGGGGTTGTGATGGGTATGGGATTGAGTGATGATAAGGGTGGGGGTTGTGGTGGGTATGGGATGGGATGGAGTGAGGATAAGGGTGGGGGTTGTGGTGGGTATGGGATGGAGTGATGATAAGGGTGGGGGTTGTGGTGGGTATGGGATGGAGTGATGATAAGGGTGGGGGTTGTGGTGGGTATGGGATGGAGTGATGATAAGGGTGGGGGTTGTGATGGGAATGGGATGGAGTGAGGATAAGGGTGGGGGTTGTGATGGGTATGGGATGGAGTGATGATAAGGGTGGGGGTTGTGGTGGGTATGGGATGGAGTAATGATAAGGGTGGGGGTTATGGTGGGTATGGGATGGAGTGATGATAAGGGTGGGGGTTGTGGTGGGTATGGGATGGGATGGAGTGATGATAAGGGTGGGGGTTATGGTGGGTATGGGATGGAGTGATGATAAGGTTGGGGGTTGTGGTGGGTATGGGATGGAGTGATGATAAGGGTGGGGGTTGTGGTGGGTATGGGATGGAGTGATGATTAGGGTGGGGGTTGTGGTGGGTATGGGATGGGATGGAGTGATGATAAGGGTGGGGGTTGTGGTGGGTATGGGATGGAGTGATGATAAGGGTGGGGGTTGTGGTGGGTATGGGATGGAGTGATGATAAGGGTGGGGGTTGTGGTGGGTATGGGATGGAGTGATGATAAGGGTGGGGGTTGTGGTGGGTATGGGATGGAGTAATGATAAGGGTGGGGGTTATGGTGGGTATGGGATGGAGTGATGATACGGGTGGGGGTTGTGGTGGGTATGGGATGGAGTGATGATAAGGGTGGGGGTTGTGGTGGGTATGGGATGGAGTGATGATAAGGGTGGGGGTTGTGGTGGGTATGGGATGGAGTGATGATTAGGGTGGGGATTGTGGTGGGTATGGGATGGGATGGAGTGATGATAAGGGTGGGGGTTGTGGTGGGTATGGGATGGAGTGATGATAAGGGTGGGGGTTGTGGTGGGTATGGGATGGAGTGATGATAAGGGTGGGGGTTGTGGTGGGTATGGGATGGAGTGATGATAAGGGTGGGGGTTGTGGTGGGTATGGGATGGAGTAATGATAAGGGTGGGGGTTATGGTGGGTATGGGATGGAGTGATGATACGGGTGGGGGTTGTGGTGGGTATGGGATGGAGTGATGATAAGGGTGGGGGTTGTGGTGGGTATGGGATGGAGTGATGATAAGGGTGGGGGTTGTGGTGGGTATGGGATGGAGTGATGATAAGGGTGGGGGTTGTGGTGGGTATGGGATGGAGTGATGATAAGAGTGGGGGTTGTGGTGGGTATGGGATGGAGTGATGATTAGGGTGGGGGTTGTGGTGGGTATGGGATGGAGTGATGATAAGGGTGGGGGTTGTGGTGGGTATGGGATGGAGTGATGATTAGGGTGGGGGTTGTGGTGGGTATGGGATGGAGTGATGATAAGGGTGGGGGTTGTGGTGGGTATGGGATGGAGTGATGATAAGGGTGGGGGTTGTGATGGGTATGGGATGGAGTGATGATAAGGGTGGGGGTTGTGGTGGGTATGGGATGGAGTGAGGATAAGGGTGGGGGTTGTGGTGGGTATGGAATGGAGTGAGGATAAGGGTTGGGGTTGTGGTGGGTATGGGATGGAGTGATGATAAGGGTGGGGGTTGTGATGGGTATGGGATGGAGTGATGATAAGGGTGGGGGTTGTGGTGGGTATGGGATGGGATGGAGTGAGGATAAGGGTGGGGGTTGTGATGGGTATGGGATTGAGTGATGATAAGGGTGGGGGTTGTGGTGGGTATGGGATGGGATGGAGTGAGGATAAGGGTGGGGGTTGTGGTGGGTATGGGATGGAGTGATGATAAGGGTGGGGGTTGTGGTGGGTATGGGATGGAGTGATGATAAGGGTGGGGGTTGTGGTGGGTATGGGATGGAGTGATGATAAGGGTGGGGGTTGTGATGGGAATGGGATGGAGTGAGGATAAGGGTGGGGGTTGTGATGGGTATGGGATGGAGTGATGATAAGGGTGGGGGTTGTGGTGGGTATGGGATGGAGTAATGATAAGGGTGGGGGTTATGGTGGGTATGGGATGGAGTGATGATAAGGGTGGGGGTTGTGGTGGGTATGGGATGGAGTGATGATAAGGGTGGGGGTTATGGTGGGTATGGGATGGAGTGATGATAAGGTTGGGGGTTGTGGTGGGTATGGGATGGAGTGATGATAAGGGTGGGGGTTGTGGTGGGTATGGGATGGGATGGAGTGATGATTAGGGTGGGGGTTGTGGTGGGTATGGGATGGGATGGAGTGATGATAAGGGTGGGGGTTGTGGTGGGTATGGGATGGAGTGATGATAAGGGTGGGGGTTGTGGTGGGTATGGGATGGAGTGATGATAAGGGTGGGGGTTGTGGTGGGTATGGGATGGAGTGATGATAAGGGTGGGGGTTGTGTTGGGTATGGGATGGAGTAATGATAAGGGTGGGGGTTATGGTGGGTATGGGATGGAGTGATGATACGGGTGGGGGTTGTGGTGGGTATGGGATGGAGTGATGATAAGGGTGGGGGTTGTGGTGGGTATGGGATGGAGTGATGATAAGGGTGGGGGTTGTGGTGGGTATGGGATGGAGTGATGATTAGGGTGGGGGTTGTGGTGGGTATGGGATGGGATGGAGTGATGATAAGGGTGGGGGTTGTGGTGGGTATGGGATGGAGTGATGATAAGGGTTGGGGTTGTGGTGGGTATGGGATGGAGTGATGATAAGGGTGGGGGTTGTGGTGGGTATGGGATGGAGTGATGATAAGGGTGGGGGTTGTGGTGGGTATGGGATGGAGTAATGATAAGGGTGGGGGTTATGGTGGGTATGGGATGGAGTGATGATACGGGTGGGGGTTGTGGTGGGTATGGGATGGAGTGATGATAAGGGTGGGGGTTGTGGTGGGTATGGGATGGAGTGATGATAAGGGTGGGGGTTGTGGTGGGTATGGGATGGAGTGATGATAAGGGTGGGGGTTGTGGTGGGTATGGGATGGAGTGATGATAAGAGTGGGGGTTGTGGTGGGTATGGGATGGAGTGATGATTAGGGTGGGGGTTGTGGTGGGTATGGGGTAGAGTGAGGATGGAATGGGGGTAGTGGTGGGTATGGGATAGAGTGAGGATGGAATGGGGTTGTGGTGGGTATGGGATAGAGTGAGGAGGGAATGGAGGTAGTGGTGGGTATGGGATGGAGTGAGGATGGAATGGGGTTGTGGTGGGTATGGGATGGAGTGAGGATAAGGGTGGGGGTTGTGGTGGGTATGGGATGGAGTGAGGATAAGGGTGGGGGTTGTGGTGGGTATGGGATGGAGTGAGGATAAGGGTGGGGGTTGTGGTGGGTATGCGATGGAGTGAGGATAAGGGTGGGGGTTGTGGTGGGTATGGGATGGAGTTATGATAAGAGTGGGGGTAGTGATGGGTGTGGGATAGATTGAGGATGGAATGGGGGTATTGGTGGGTATGGGATGGAATGAGGATGGAATGGGGGTAGTGGTGGGTGTGGGATGGAGTGAGGATGTAATGGGGGTAGTGGTGGGTATGGGATGGAGTGAAGATGGAATGGGGGTAGTGATGGGTATGGGATGGAGTGAAGATGGAATGGGGGTTGTGGTGGGTATGGGATGGAGTGAGGATAAGGGTGGGGGTTGTGGTGGGTATGGGATGGGATGGAGTGAAGATAAGGGTGGGGGTTGTTGTGTGTATGGGATGGAGTGAAGATAAAGGTGGGAGTAGTGATGGGTATGGGATGGAGTGAGGATGGAATGGGGGTAGTGGTGGGTATGGGATAGAGTGAGGATAAGGGTGGGGGTTGTGGTGGGTATGGGATGGAGTTATGGTAAGAGTGGGGGTAGTGATGGGTATGGGATGGAATGAGGATGGAATGGGGGTAGTGGTGGGTATGGGATGGAATGGAATGAGGATGGAATGGGGGTAGTAGTGGGCATGGGATGGAGTGAGGATGGAATGGGGTTAGTGGTGGGTATGGGATAGAGTGAGGATGGAATGAGGTAGTGGTGGGTATGGGATAGAGTGAGGATGGAATGAGGTAGTGGTGGGTATGGGATGGATTGAGGATGGAATGGAGGTAGTGGTGGGTATGGGATAGATTGAGGATGGAATGGGGGTAGTGGTGGGTATGGGATGGAATGGGGGTAGTAGTGGGCATGGGATGGCGTGAGGATGGAACAGGGTTAGTGGTGGGTATGGGATAGAGTGAGGATGGAATGAGGTTGTGGTGGGTATGGGATAGAATGAGGATGGAATGAGGTAGTGGTGGGTATGGGATGGATTGAGGATGGAATGGAGGTAGTGGTGGGTATGACATGGAGTGAGGATAAAGGTGGGGGTAGTGATGGGTATGGGATAGAGTGAGGATGGAATGGGGGTAGTGATGGGTATGGGATAGAGTGAGGATGGAATGGGTAGTGGTGGGTATGGGATGGAGTGAGGATAAGGGTGGGGGATGTGGTGGGTGTGGGATGGAGTGAGGATAAGGGTGGGGGATGTGGTGGGTGTGGGATAGATTGAGGATGGAATGGGGGTAGTGGTGGTTATGGGATGGAATGAGGATGGAATGGGGGTAGTGGTGGGTGTGGGATGGAGTGAGGATGTAATGGGGGTAGTGGTGGGTATGGGATGGAGTGAAGATGGAATGGGGGTAGTGGTGGGTATGGGATGGAGTGAGGATGGAATGAGGTAGTGGTGGGTATGGGATGGAGTGAGGATAAGGTTGGGGGTTGTGGTGGGTATGGGATGGAGTGAGGATAAGGGTGGGGGTTGTTGTGTGTATGGGATGGAGTGAAGATAAAGGTGGGAGTAGTGATGGGTATGGGATGGAGTGAGGATGGAATGGGGGTAGTGGTGGGTATGGGATAGAGTGAGGATAAGGGTGGGGGTTGTGGTGGGTATGGGATGGAGTTATGGTAAGAGTGGGGGTAGTGATGGGTATGGGATGGAATGAGGATGGAATGGGGGTAGTGGTGGGTATGGGATGGAATGGAATGAGGATGGAATGGGGGTAGTAGTGGGCATGGGATGGAGTGAGGATGGAATGGAGGTAGTGGTGGGTATGGGATGGAGTGAGGATGGAATGGGGGTAGTGGTGGGTATGGGATAGAGTGAGGATGGAATGGGGGTAGTGGTGGGCATGGGATGGAGTGAAGATACGAGTGGGGGTAGTGATGGGTATGGGATGGAGTGAGGATGGAATGGAGGTAGTGGTGGGTACGGGATGGAGTGAGGATGGAATGGGGGTAGTGGTGGGTATGGGATGGAGTGAGGATGGAATGGGGGTAGTGGTGGGTATGGGATAGAGTGAGGATGGAATGAGGTAGTGGTGGGTATGGGATGGAGTGATGATAAGGGTGGGGGTTGTGGTGGGTATGGGATGGAGTGAGGATAAGGGTGGGGGTTGTGGTGGGTATGGAATGGAGTGAGGATAAGGGTGGGGGTTGTGGTGGGTATGGGATGGAGTGATGATAAGGGTGGGGGTTGTGATGGGTATGGGATGGAGTGATGATAAGGGTGGGGGTTGTGGTGGGTATGGGATGGAGTGAGGATAAGGGTGGTGGTTGTGGTGGGTATGGAATGGAGTGAGGATAAGGGTTGGGGTTGTGGTGGGTATGGGATGGAGTGATGATAAGGGTGGGGGTTGTGATGGGTATGGGATGGAGTGATGATAAGGGTGGGGGTTGTGGTGGGTATGGGATGGAGTGAGGATAAGGGTGGGGGTTGTGGTGGGTATGGGATGGAGTGATGATAAGGGTGGGGGTTGTGGTGGGTATGGGATGGAGTGAGGATAAGGGTGGGGGTTGTGGTGGGTATGGGATGGAGTGATGATAAGGGTGGGGGTTGTGGTGGGTATGGGATGGAGTGATGATAAGGGTGGGGGTTGTGGTGGGTATGGGATGGAGTGATGATAAGGGTGGGGGTTGTGATGGGAATGGGATGGAGTGAGGATAAGGGTGGGGGTTGTGATGGGTATGGGATGGAGTGATGATAAGGGTGGGGGTTGTGGTGGGTATGGGATGGAGTAATGATAAGGGTGGGGGTTATGGTGGGTATGGGATGGAGTGATGATAAGGGTGGGGGTTGTGGTGGGTATGGGATGGAGTGATGATAAGGGTGGGGGTTGTGGTGGGTATGGGATGGAGTGATGATAAGGTTGGGGGTTGTGGTGGGTATGGGATGGAGTGATGATAAGGGTGGGGGTTGTGGTGGGTATGGGATGGAGTGATGATTAGGGTGGGGGTTGTGGTGGGTATGGGATGGGATGGAGTGATGATAAGGGTGGGGGTTGTGGTGGGTATGGGATGGAGTGATGATAAGGGTGGGGGTTGTGGTGGGTATGGGATGGAGTGATGATAAGGGTGGGGGTTGTGGTGGGTATGGGATGGAGTGAAGATAAAGGTGGGAGTAGTGATGGGTATGGGATGGAGTGAGGATGGAATGGGGGTAGTGGTGGGTATGGGATAGAGTGAGGATAAGGGTGGGGGTTGTGGTGGGTATGGGATGGAGTTATGGTAAGAGTGGGGGTAGTGATGGGTATGGGATGGAATGAGGATGGAATGGGGGTAGTGGTGGGTATGGGATGGAATGGAATGAGGATGGAATGGGGGTAGTAGTGGGCATGGGATGGAGTGAGGATGGAATGGAGGTAGTGGTGGGTATGGGATGGAGTGAGGATGGAATGGGGGTAGTGGTGGGTATGGGATAGAGTGAGGATGGAATGGGGGTAGTGGTGGGCATGGGATGGAGTGAAGATACGAGTGGGGGTAGTGATGGGTATGGGATGGAGTGAGGATGGAATGGAGGTAGTGGTGGGTACGGGATGGAGTGAGGATGGAATGGGGGTAGTGGTGGGTATGGGATGGAGTGAGGATGGAATGGGGGTAGTGGTGGGTATGGGATAGAGTGAGGATGGAATGAGGTAGTGGTGGGTATGGGATGGAGTGATGATAAGGGTGGGGGTTGTGGTGGGTATGGGATGGAGTGAGGATAAGGGTGGGGGTTGTGGTGGGTATGGAATGGAGTGAGGATAAGGGTGGGGGTTGTGGTGGGTATGGGATGGAGTGATGATAAGGGTGGGGGTTGTGATGGGTATGGGATGGAGTGATGATAAGGGTGGGGGTTGTGGTGGGTATGGGATGGAGTGAGGATAAGGGTGGGGGTTGTGGTGGGTATGGAATGGAGTGAGGATAAGGGTTGGGGTTGTGGTGGGTATGGGATGGAGTGATGATAAGGGTGGGGGTTGTGATGGGTATGGGATGGAGTGATGATAAGGGTGGGGGTTGTGGTGGGTATGGGATGGAGTGAGGATAAGGGTGGGGGTTGTGATGGGTATGGGATTGAGTGATGATAAGGGTGGGGGTTGTGGTGGGTATGGGATGGGATGGAGTGAGGATAAGGGTGGGGGTTGTGGTGGGTATGGGATGGAGTGATGATAAGGGTGGGGGTTGTGGTGGGTATGGGATGGAGTGATGATAAGGGTGGGGGTTGTGGTGGGTATGGGATGGAGTGATGATAAGGGTGGGGGTTGTGATGGGAATGGGATGGAGTGAGGATAAGGGTGGGGGTTGTGATGGGTATGGGATGGAGTGATGATAAGGGTGGGGGTTGTGGTGGGTATGGGATGGAGTAATGATAAGGGTGGGGGTTATGGTGGGTATGGGATGGAGTGATGATAAGGGTGGGGGTTGTGGTGGGTATGGGATGGGATGGAGTGATGATAAGGGTGGGGGTTATGGTGGGTATGGGATGGAGTGATGATAAGGTTGGGGGTTGTGGTGGGTATGGGATGGAGTGATGATAAGGGTGGGGGTTGTGGTGGGTATGGGATGGAGTGATGATTAGGGTGGGGGTTGTGGTGGGTATGGGATGGGATGGAGTGATGATAAGGGTGGGGGTTGTGGTGGGTATGGGATGGAGTGATGATAAGGGTGGGGGTTGTGGTGGGTATGGGATGGAGTGATGATAAGGGTGGGGGTTGTGGTGGGTATGGGATGGAGTGATGATAAGGGTGGGGGTTGTGGTGGGTATGGGATGGAGTAATGATAAGGGTGGGGGTTATGGTGGGTATGGGATGGAGTGATGATACGGGTGGGGGTTGTGGTGGGTATGGGATGGAGTGATGATAAGGGTGGGGGTTGTGGTGGGTATGGGATGGAGTGATGATAAGGGTGGGGGTTGTGGTGGGTATGGGATGGAGTGATGATTAGGGTGGGGATTGTGGTGGGTATGGGATGGGATGGAGTGATGATAAGGGTGGGGGTTGTGGTGGGTATGGGATGGAGTGATGATAAGGGTGGGGGTTGTGGTGGGTATGGGATGGAGTGATGATAAGGGTGGGGGTTGTGGTGGGTATGGGATGGAGTGATGATAAGGGTGGGGGTTGTGGTGGGTATGGGATGGAGTAATGATAAGGGTGGGGGTTATGGTGGGTATGGGATGGAGTGATGATACGGGTGGGGGTTGTGGTGGGTATGGGATGGAGTGATGATAAGGGTGGGGGTTGTGGTGGGTATGGGATGGAGTGATGATAAGGGTGGGGGTTGTGGTGGGTATGGGATGGAGTGATGATAAGGGTGGGGGTTGTGGTGGGTATGGGATGGAGTGATGATAAGAGTGGGGGTTGTGGTGGGTATGGGATGGAGTGATGATTAGGGTGGGGGTTGTGGTGGGTATGGGATGGAGTGATGATAAGGGTGGGGGTTGTGGTGGGTATGGGATGGAGTGATGATTAGGGTGGGGGTTGTGGTGGGTATGGGATGGAGTGATGATAAGGGTGGGGGTTGTGGTGGGTATGGGATGGAGTGATGATAAGGGTGGGGGTTGTGATGGGTATGGGATGGAGTGATGATAAGGGTGGGGGTTGTGGTGGGTATGGGATGGAGTGAGGATAAGGGTGGGGGTTGTGGTGGGTATGGAATGGAGTGAGGATAAGGGTTGGGGTTGTGGTGGGTATGGGATGGAGTGATGATAAGGGTGGGGGTTGTGATGGGTATGGGATGGAGTGATGATAAGGGTGGGGGTTGTGGTGGGTATGGGATGGGATGGAGTGAGGATAAGGGTGGGGGTTGTGATGGGTATGGGATTGAGTGATGATAAGGGTGGGGGTTGTGGTGGGTATGGGATGGGATGGAGTGAGGATAAGGGTGGGGGTTGTGGTGGGTATGGGATGGAGTGATGATAAGGGTGGGGGTTGTGGTGGGTATGGGATGGAGTGATGATAAGGGTGGGGGTTGTGGTGGGTATGGGATGGAGTGATGATAAGGGTGGGGGTTGTGATGGGAATGGGATGGAGTGAGGATAAGGGTGGGGGTTGTGATGGGTATGGGATGGAGTGATGATAAGGGTGGGGGTTGTGGTGGGTATGGGATGGAGTAATGATAAGGGTGGGGGTTATGGTGGGTATGGGATGGAGTGATGATAAGGGTGGGGGTTGTGGTGGGTATGGGATGGAGTGATGATAAGGGTGGGGGTTATGGTGGGTATGGGATGGAGTGATGATAAGGTTGGGGGTTGTGGTGGGTATGGGATGGAGTGATGATAAGGGTGGGGGTTGTGGTGGGTATGGGATGGGATGGAGTGATGATTAGGGTGGGGGTTGTGGTGGGTATGGGATGGGATGGAGTGATGATAAGGGTGGGGGTTGTGGTGGGTATGGGATGGAGTGATGATAAGGGTGGGGGTTGTGGTGGGTATGGGATGGAGTGATGATAAGGGTGGGGGTTGTGGTGGGTATGGGATGGAGTGATGATAAGGGTGGGGGTTGTGGTGGGTATGGGATGGAGTAATGATAAGGGTGGGGGTTATGGTGGGTATGGGATGGAGTGATGATACGGGTGGGGGTTGTGGTGGGTATGGGATGGAGTGATGATAAGGGTGGGGGTTGTGGTGGGTATGGGATGGAGTGATGATAAGGGTGGGGGTTGTGGTGGGTATGGGATGGAGTGATGATTAGGGTGGGGGTTGTGGTGGGTATGGGATGGGATGGAGTGATGATAAGGGTGGGGGTTGTGGTGGGTATGGGATGGAGTGATGATAAGGGTTGGGGTTGTGGTGGGTATGGGATGGAGTGATGATAAGGGTGGGGGTTGTGGTGGGTATGGGATGGAGTGATGATAAGGGTGGGGGTTGTGGTGGGTATGGGATGGAGTAATGATAAGGGTGGGGGTTATGGTGGGTATGGGATGGAGTGATGATACGGGTGGGGGTTGTGGTGGGTATGGGATGGAGTGATGATAAGGGTGGGGGTTGTGGTGGGTATGGGATGGAGTGATGATAAGGGTGGGGGTTGTGGTGGGTATGGGATGGAGTGATGATAAGGGTGGGGGTTGTGGTGGGTATGGGATGGAGTGATGATAAGAGTGGGGGTTGTGGTGGGTATGGGATGGAGTGATGATTAGGGTGGGGGTTGTGGTGGGTATGGGATGGAGTGATGATAAGGGTGGGGGTTGTGGTGGGTATGGGATGGAGTGATGATTAGGGTGGGGGTTGTGGTGGGTATGGGATGGAGTGATGATAAGGGTGGGGGTTGTGGTGGGTATGGGATGGAGTGATTATAAGGGTGGGGGTTGTGGTGGGTATGGGATGGAGTGATGATAAGGGTGGGGGTTGTGGTGGGTATGGGATGGAGTGATGATAAGGGTGGGGGTTGTGATGGGTATGGGATGGAGTGATGATAAGGGTGGGGGTTGTGATGGGTATGGGATGGAGTGATGATAAGGGTGGGGGTTGTGGTGGGTATGGGATGGAGTGATGATAAGGGTGGGGGTTGTGATGGGTATGGGATGGAGTGATGATAAGGGTGGGGGTTGTGGTGGGTATGGGATGGAGTGATGATTAGGGTGGGGGTTGTGATGGGTATGGGATGGAGTGATGATAAGGGTGGGGGTTGTGGTGGGTATGGGATGGAGTGATGATAAGGGTGGGGGTTGTGGTGGGTATGGGATGGAGTGATGATAAGGGTGGGGGTTGTGGTGGGTATGGGATGGAGTGATGATAAGGGTGGGGGTTGTGGTGGGTATGGGATGGAGTGATGATAAGGGTGGGGGTTGTGGTGGGTATGGGATGGAGTGATGATAAGGGTGGGGGTTGTGGTGGGTATGGGATGGAGTGATTATAAGGGTGGGGGTTGTGGTGGGTATGGGATGGAGTGATGATAAGGGTGGGGGTTGTGGTGGGTATGGGATGGAGTGATGATAAGGGTGGGGGTTGTGATGGGTATGGGATGGAGTGATGATAAGGGTGGGGGTTGTGATGGGTATGGGATGGAGTGATGATAAGGGTGGGGGTTGTGGTGGGTATGGGATGGAGTGATGATAAGGGTGGGGGTTGTGGTGGCGTCCCACAGATTTAGATCAATACGGTGATGGTTCAGGATCCCACAATCACTAGCTCTTCTTCCCATCTCTATGGCATTTTCCACTGATACAGATCGGTGGGACCAACAAGAGGGATGGGTTGGGATGAGGATAGGGGTAAGGGTGGGGGTTTCACTGATACAGTGGGACTGACATAAGAGTGATGGGATGGGTTGAGGTGGGGTGAGGAAAGAGGTAGTGGTGGGTGTTGGAGAGATCCATGCCATGATAGAGGGAAGTTATGCAATAGGATGGGGTGAGGAGAATGGTAGGAGTGGCGGTAGTGGTGGAGTACCACAGATTTAGATCGATACAGTCCTGGTGCAGGACCACAACACTATCTCATGTCCTAATGAAACCTTGAAAATACCTCAACTGTCTCTAAATCCTAAATGCCTTAAAGCCCTAAGTTGTTGTTTGTTTCCTTTTTAAGCCATTTAGGATGGTCCTAAATCCATTTTGAGACTTTCGGGCAAACAGATCCTCAAGGAAGATGGATTCTTTTAATTATGCTATTGGACCAAAAAACAGATCTGGCTAATTAATCTATATGGGCCAAATAATGATGATTCACACTTCTAAAATATATATAATAATCTATTGAGCTCACCGGCAACGAATGAATCTATTATTATGGTGGGAGATTATAATACGGTTTTAAGTACCTCTATGGATCGTAAAAGAAATCACACTACAAACTATCCCCCTCATGCACCTAAGGAGATCACAAATACCATGGATACATTAGAACTAGTGGCTATATGGAGGCTGGAAACCCTGACCTAGTGAGATATACATGGAGGAGGTTTAATCAAGCTAGCCGTCTTGACTACTTCCTGGTCTTATTCTTGCTGGCATCAAAAGTTTAAAACAGTTTTAATAGGAGAACGAATGCGATCGGACCACCATCGAATTGGCCTCAATATAACTCTTACAGAATTTCCATGTGGACGGGGATATTGGAAATTTAATCAAAGCCTAATGGATGACAATATGTTCTTAACTAAGATATTAGTATATAAACAATTCAGAATCCCCTTATTGTATTGGATGCTTTTGCATGTACTTTTAGAGGCCATTCAATACAATGCCAATACAATTACCATCCAATACAATACAATTAAAACAAAAGCAGTATAGGTCAAAAGAAAATAGACTGACAAAGAAAATGGACGAATTAACAGCGCAGGTAGATGGTAATGGAAACTGTACTATAGAGGAACAAAATAGGTAAGAGGAAAAACAAAAATAATTGGAGGTACTTACTCAAGAACGATCAAGTGTAATGTATAAAAATAAAGCTAATTGGATGGATAATTGTGAAAAATGCACAACATGATGTAAAGCTTTCTTTCCTAATAATAATAATGTAAAATATACAAATTTACAGAAAGACCTGTGTGAAGGCCAACTTACAGAAGAGGAACTTTTTGAGGCAATTAAATATTTTCAGTCTGGAAAACCACCAAGTCTTGATGGTATACCAGTAGAGGTATATCAGTCCTTTTTTGATGTACTCAAAGATCCATTATTATCATGTTTTAATTACTTTAATTACAAATGGTAGACTTTCAGGTACTCAACAAGAAGGTTTGATTGTATTACTACTAAAACAGGACTCAGGTGGTAAGTATAAAGATCCAGTCCATTGAAAAATCTGGAGGCCTCTTATACTTCACTGTTGTGATGCGAAAATCCTGGCGAAATGCATGAACATAGAATAAAAAAGGTTTTACCAGATATTGTTCATCCTGATCAGACCGTTTTTTTTGCATGGACGATATATTGGAGATAATATATGGCAATTACTTGTAACAATTGAACATCAAAGATACAGTACCAAGCCTGGTCTTCATAGCAGATTTTGAAAAGGCGTTTGATAAAGTATGACTAGAATTTATATATAAATGCCTGGATTACTTTTCAGTGAATCTCTTATACAATGGGTTAAAGTTATGTACAGCAACCCCAGATGTAAAATTGTAAATAATGGTTACTTCTCAGAAAGTATTGAGCTTTAAGAGGAGTAAAACAAGGCTGTCCGTTGTCTCCATATCTATTTATTATGGCCATTGAAACGCTAGCTATTAAAATTAGATCCAACAAGAACTTCAAGGGGATAGAAATCCAGGGGATAAAAACAAAAGTAGCAATGTAGATCCATGACTCAAGATTTTTCTTTAAGTCCGCAATCTCAATCCCTGCACAGTCTCATTGAAGATCTTGATCACTTTTCTAGCCTCTTTGGACTAAAACCTAATTATGACAAGTGTACCATATTACGTATTGGATCGTTAAAAGACACAGTGTTTACACTACCTTGTAGTTTACCAATAAAATGGGCAGATGGTGAAGCAGACATTCTTGGTATTCACATATCGAAAATATAAAGGAACTTACCACAATCAATTTCAATAGAAAGTTAGCAAAAATAGATAAGATTCTGCAACCATGGAGAGGTAAATACTTGTCTTTTTATGGAAAAATCACATTGATTAAATTAACTATTTGGTCCTATTACAGTTCACTTACTTACTTACTAATCGTGCTGCATAATCCAGACGACTCGTTTTTTAAATCCTATGAGCAAAAAATATTTCATTTTCTTTGGAACCCTAAGCCAGACAAAATTGAATGTGCCTATTTATATAATGAATATGAGTTTGGGGGCTAAAATTATTCAATATAAAAGCTTTAAACCTCTCACTAAAAGCTTCACTCATACATAAGTTATACTTAAACCCCAAATTGTTCTCCAGTCGATTATTAAGAAAGGCTCCTCCTTTGTTAAAAAAATGCCTTATTGCCTTTATACAGATTACAACTTCTAATTTCCGACTATTTTAAATGTAATTTTGTTTAAAGTATCGCCCTTTCTTAAACCAGCCATACTAAGCTGGTTACAATTTCAGTTTTATCCTCCAGAAAAGATAGAACAAATATTACAACAAATGTTATGGTTAAACTCAAATATCCTCTACGGGATTTCAGGTCCTGAGCTACACACAGTTAGATTTGTGTATGTCACTTTAGGCGAAAACGGGTCAGATCCTTAAGAGGATGTACTGATTGATAAAAAAATATTTTAAAGGATTTTTATTATTTGTATTATTATATTTATTAATGATATTATGAAAAGAATTGAAGGAGTTATGTCACATATGCAGCTATCGAAAATATATGGGAATGTCTGCTCAATCCAAACTTACAACCAACTGACTGCAGCATTACCACAAAAATGGAGGAGGCAAGTGGAAAAGGGAGAAGGTAGGGAACTTGTTTGCCTGCCATATTTGATAGATACATGGCAAATGGTACAAAACTGGTACAAAACTGGTACAAAAAACACTTTGAATTTTTCAATTTAAATTATTATATAAAATTCTTGCCACTAACAGAATGCTATATACAGTTGAAGTTGTAAGTTTACATACACCTTAGCCAAATACATTTAAACTCAGTTTTTCACAATTCCTGACATTTAATCCTAGTAAATATTCCCTGTTTTAGGTCAGTTAGTATCACCACTTTATTTTAAGAATGTGAAATGTCAGAATAATAGTAGAGAGAATTATTTACATCCTGACTGATGGCAGCTCATTCCTGCATAATCAATGCTTGGAGTTTGTCAGAATTTGTGGGGTTTTGTTTGTCCACCCGCCTCTTGAGGATTGACCATAAGTTCTCAATCGGATTAAGGTCTGTGGAGTTTCCTAGCCATGGACCCAAAATATTGATGTTTTGTTCCCCGGGCCACTTAGTTATCACTTTTGCCTTATGGCAACGTGCTCCATCATGCTGGAAAAGGCATTGTTCGTCACCAAACTGTTCCTGGATGGTTAGGAGAAGTTGCTCTCGGAGGATGTGTTGGTACCATTCTTTATTCATTGCTGTATTCTTAGGCAAAATTGTGAGTGAGCCCACTCCCTTGGCTGAGAATCAACACCACACATGAATGGTCTCAGGATGCTTTACTGTTGGCATGATACAGGACTGATGGTAGTGCTCGCCTTGTCTTCTCCGGACAAGCTTTTTACCGGATGCCCCAAACAATCGTAAAGGGGATTCATAAGAGAAAATGACTTTACCCCAGTCCTCAGCAGTCCAATCCCTGTACCTTTTGCTGAATATCAGTCTGTCCCTGATGTTTTTCCTGGAGAGAAGTGGCTTCTTTGCTGCCCTTCTTGACACCAGGCCATCCTCCAAAATTATTTTCCTCACTTTCTTTCCCTCACTTCTCCAGAAAGTTTGATCTTTGTCCCCATGTGCAGTTGCAAACCGTAGTCTGGCTTTTTTATGGCGGTTTTGGAGCAGTGGCTTCTTCCTTGCTGAGCAGCCTTTCAGTTTATGTTGATATAGGACTCGTTTTTACTGTGGATAGAGATACTTTTGTATCTGTTTCCTCTACCTGTTTCCTCCAGCATCTTCACAAGGTCCTTTGCTGTTGTTCTGGGATTGATTTGCACTTTTCACACCAAAGTACAATCATCTCTAGGAGACAGAACGCGTCTCCTTCCTGAGCGGTATGACGGTTGCGTGGTCCCATGGTGTTTATACTTGTGTACTATTGTTTGTACAGATGAACGTGGTACCTTCAGGCATTTGGAAATTGCTCCCAAGGATGAACCAGATTTGTGGAGGTCTTTTTTTCTGAGGTCTTGGCTGATTTCTTTAGATTTTCCCATGATGTCAAGAAAAGAGGCACTGAGTTTGAAGGTAGGCCTTGAAATACATCCACACCTCTAATTGAGGTCTCCCTCCTAGCAGCCCCTCCCAACTCCATAGGGGTTGGATCCAAGGAGCTGGGTAATGGAATGGGCGGACCCCGATCTAGACGCCCGCGGGAGGCCAACAGGTTATCGAGCCGGATAGATAAATCCACCAGCTGGTCCAGGTTGAGAGTGGTGTCCCTGCAGGCTAGCTCCCTACGAACGTCCTCTCGTAGACTACACCTGTAATGATCGATCAGGGCCCGCTCATTCCATCCCGCACCAGCGGCCAGAGTACGGAAGTCCAGGGCGAATTCTTGAGCGCTCCTTATCCCCTGTCTTAGATGGAACAATCGCTCTCCCGCCGCTCTCCCTTCAGGTGGATGATCAAAAACTGCCCGGAAGCGGCGAGAGAAGTCATCATAATTATCCAGGGTAGAACCCTCTCTTCCCCAGATGGCGTTGGCCCACTCCAGGGCTTTACCAGTCAGACAGGAGATGAGGGCGCCCACCCTCTCGGATCCCGAAGGGGACGGATGAACAGATGCCAGGTAGAGCTCCAGCTGTAGGAGGAACCCCTGGCACCCGGCTACTGTTCCATCATACGCTCCTGGGAGCGAGAGCCGAATCCCACTGGGTCCGACCGGTGGAGGGATGGACGGTGGTGTAGGTAGAGGTGCGGGTGTTGGTGCTGGGGTCTGATTTACTGGGAGACCTCCTCTCTCCCATCTGTCCATAGTTTGCAGCACGCGATCCATGGCTGTCCCTAAACTATGCAACATGGTCGCGTGCTGTTGAACCTGCTCCTCTACTGGTAGAGAAGGGCTGGCTGCGCCTGCTGACTCCATTTGAAGAGGTCCGTGATTCTGTCAGGGTTGTGTGCGGAGAATTATCGGAGTCAAGCGCAGGACACAGGTGTTGAGCGAAACCACAGTGTTTTACTCAAAATTAATGGCAAAAATTCCACAAATGGAAATAATCACAAACACAACGTATAAACCACAACCACTAACGCACAAACAATCATGGACAAAACAGAAATGAAAGCAAGAGGGTTAAATAGGGAACATGATAGGGGAATTGAAACCAGGTGTGTATAATACAGACAAAACAAAACGAAACTGAAAAATGGATCGATGGTGACTAGAAAGCCGGTGACGTCGACCGCCGAACACCACCCGAACAAGGAGAAGGGCCGACTTCGGCGGAAGTCGTGACATATATGTCACATGGAAACCAAACGAGGGTGGTCTGAGAGTGGCTGAGGGGTGGGATTAAAGAGCTTATGTTTGGTAATGTATTATTGTAATGTGACTGCTTTATATAAAAGTACCATGAATGTAAAATGTGTATGCAAAATGTGTATGTATAATATATGTATATGTAGCAGAAAAGCTTTAAAAAAACTAAAAAGATATCTGTCCTCCAAAGATGGGTTTGGTGGATGAGTTAATAAAAAAAAAATGTAATAAAAAAAGATGACAATGATTCAGTATCTGTTGTCTTAATGTCTGTGTGACACAGTTGGAGATACACAAGGTTTTATCCAGCTAGCTTATGCATTAGAGATGCAGTCATTTGGATATGAGCACATTTTTATTCCATGTATGCTGTCAAAGTCATTATTAAAATATTAAACTAATGCCCCACTGCCTGAGTTCGAATTTAAATTGGTGCAAATATCCACTTTAATTCATATGTTCTTGTTTTGAAATATGTTTTAATTCCCCCTCATGTCTAATGGCTCTGTCGTCTGCCTGAGAAAGCGAACCAATCTTTCATGATGGTGTAAACATTTATCGTAATACCCAATGCGTATTTTCCCTTCAGACTTGGTGAACATGTGGACAAGTATTGTATGTGGTTTGTGTACTCTTATAGGGTTGTCTATTAAACTCCATCTCTCCTTAGATAACCAATATCTGGGTTTTATTTATTTATTTTTATTGAGAATAAAGAATAAATAAGAATAAAGAATAAATTATTATTTACAATGACAGCCTACACCAGCCAAACCCGAACCAGGACGACTCTGGGCCAAATGTGCGCCGCCCTATGGGACTCCCTATTGCGGCCAGTTGTGATACAGCCCAGGATCGAACCAGGGTTTGTAGTGGTGCCTCTAGCACTGCAATGCAGTGTCTTAGACCGCTGCGCCTCTCGGGAGCTAGGTGTCTATGTGAACAAGTGCGCCAGATCTGATTTTGCAATGTGATTTTGTGGATGATATCGGCACATGATACGGACTGTGTATTGTATTGTATGTGTATGTAACAGATATGGACACCTTCACTTTCTAAGTATCCTCAGCTAGCCTCATACTGTGTCTCCTGTCTCCCTGTGCTTCCAGGTGAGTATGTGGACCGCCAGTTATGCCGTGATGCCATCCTGCCCATGCCCATCATCTGTGAGGTGCCTTGCCCCAAGGACTGTGTCCTCAGTCCCTGGACCACCTGGTCCCTGTGCTCACACACCTGCTCCGGGAAGAACACAGAGGGAAGGCAGATGAGAGCACGCTCTGTACTGGCCTACAGCGCAGGGGAAGGTGAGACTACAATCACACAACGCACAGCGTCAGACCTGGTCCCAGACCTGTCTGTGTAGTACAGCTGACTCAAATGGTTGTTGTCATACCAAACATAGGAGTTGACCTATGGGAGTTGGCAAGACCGCACTAACGGATCTAGGACCAGGCCACACAGCATCAGACCGGGGTTCAAATAGTATCTGTTTTCTTTCAAGTACATTGATGATTGATAGAGCCTGTCTGTAGTGTATGTAGCTGGACAGGGTTTTCACTTTTCTATTGGTTCTGTTGCACCAGATGAGCTCAATCATGTGCAGCTAAAATATTGGAAAGATAACATTTTCTTCATTTGATCCCAGGTCTGCACAGCATGCAGGAGAGTATCTGGTATCTCATATGAGGCTGCTGAAGCAAGCATTTCACCATGCCCTCATTCTTTGCTTCTCTCTGCCTCTCTTCTATGTTCCAACAGCCAAATAGTATAAATGATTGTGTATGTTCCTCCTCCACAGCGACTGCTCAGGTTGTAGCCTGGGTTACTGTGATGCAGGGTAAGGTTGTGTGATGTGACATAGTCACAAGGAATAACAAGCTTGAATACTGTAGGATATATGGCTGTACAACTCTAGAGCTACATTTTCAATGTTTAGGCTCAAAGAATCTGAGCGTTGTTGTGAAGTGCTTGGAGCCCTAGTGCATAGTATTCTTTATTGCACCTTTCACAAATGTATGGATGGTTCCAAAAAAATCATAACCACTTTGCGTTTACCTTCCTTTAAGGTCTATCGCAGGTGCCCAAGGTTCCTGCACTTTTCGGTACTATCATTTCCCATGCCTTTAGAATGCAGTGTTCCCATAGATGTAGTTACTCAGCCCTGTAGATGTTATAAGTTGATGTATGTAGTCGATATATGGCTACCTGCGTACCAATCTATGTCCCCTCACTGCCTGCTCAGCATAATGTTATGCTTGTACTATGTAAAACTTGTACTGACCCTCAACAGTGCAGTGCTAGTAAAGAGAATTCCTTAGTGTTAAGTGCTGTCTGAAACCTGAACGAGAGGAGACTGAAACCCTAAGGAGAAGAGAAGTGTGGAAGGGGGAGTGTGGTCAGTAATGGAACAAGTGCCTCTGGGTTAGAGTCTTACCGTCTAAGCTGCCAGTCACGACCTGAGAACCCATCTCTATACAACCCACTCTAGGCTGTGTGATTGCCTGGCAGTAGATCAGCATGTTGTAGTATATTTTATAGTCTGCTATGATTTTAACAGTTCTTGTAGATATTCTCCACTGGACCATAGCAAGACATTGATGATAGTCAGATTAATATAATAGTTTGATTAAAATGTTTACATGCTTAGGTAGAAGAACGATTTCCCTAATAATCTTGTTTACATGGACACATCTGAAATCAGGCTAATTGCAGAAAATCGGCAATCAAAATAAACGTTCCACCACAGCTGCCAGGTTATTTCTTGGAAGCATATTTGATTCTGGGTTCGGACATATGAAGTATTTATGTGAAAACTACTTCTAAGAAGCATACATTCAGTTGTTCCGAACACACTTCACTCGCGCTAAAGAGGGAGGCTCGCTCGGCTGGTGCTAGCACATGACCAGATCAAATACACAGCTGGAACCCCGATTAAGGTGTTTACTGTACGTGTCCTAATCATTTGAAAGATTGTCGGTGGCATATTCAAAATATCCGGAGAGAGAGAGAGAGAGAGAGAGAGAGAGAGAGAGAGAGAGAGAGAGAGAGAGAGAGAGAGAGAGAGAGAGAGAGAGAGAGAGAGAGAGAGAGAGAGAGAGAGAGAGAGAGAGAGAGAGAGAGAGAGAGAGAGAGAGAGAGAGAGAGAGAGAGAGAGAGAGAGAGAGAGAGAGAGAGAGAGAGAGAGAGAGAGAGAGAGAGAGAGAGAGACTTTCTACATTATGAATACTAACTCCGTCGTCACTGCAGAAAGAGAATCAGGCTGAATGCCTTGCTTCATTTATCAGCCTTCCTATCCCTCAGCAGACAGACACTGTCCAGGACAAACGACAAGCGGTGTGTGTAAGTGCCTGTGCGTGTGTCTGCGTGTGTGTGTGTGGCAGACGCCAGGTGTGGGTTGAGTGTCGTCCTACATCTCTACTGAACATCTGTTATCACACACGCTGATTGAGGACCTCCCAATTCAGGCCCGAAACCTGACTTGAGAGATGCATAAATTCTGAATTGGTAAAATGTTTTGCCTTGTGCCAACATTCAAGTGGTGCGGTGATCTCAAGTTAGACTCTCAGGGAGTAGCGAGGAGGAAAAAAGTCAATAGCACCCTTTAGAAATGACCCGTTGAAGGACATGCTCCCAAAGGGGCTACAGAGGTCAATTATAAATCTTCACTGTGTGGCTTTTGAAGACAGAAACATTTCCCTATGTAAGCTTCATCAGTTTTCCCCTGCTCCACCAATGATTGGCTGATCTTAGTCCTTCTCCAGCATTGAATGGAGGATCGCGGTGGTTATGTCCTTCACTTTCATTGGCTGGTGGATCTCATTGATTGGCCACTGGATCGCATTGATTGGTAATGGTTGACCTTCCCTTCGGGGGTCTGGTATCCCAGCGTGACAGAGCCTGCTAATGTCTGACATCCCATCGTGGTGAGGGGTGGTTAAGGGTCACACACACACAGATACAACACACACACATGACAACGATCTGTGATAGGGGTGGAAAAGGGGTCACATGTGGTCCACCTGGTGTCCAAGATACTGTCAGACCCCGGGTCAACTCATCTCCGTTGTCTCCATCTCCATGACTGCTTTCCCCCAAGGGACAATATTGGTTTATTTAGCTCTGACACTGCTGTACTAATGTTTTTAACCCAATGAGTGGAACCAAAAAGAGAAGTTAATCTTTAGAGCACAAGACACAGATGGATCAATTGAATGGAAGTGGAGAAGGCTTGGATGATCAGAGACAAACAGCTTAACTTACTCACTTTCTCGTTATGATAAGATGACAACGTTGTCAGCTCAGGCTCAATATTCAGTGCAACTTACGAAGCTTAGCAAATAAACCCTATTGGCTGAGCTGTCTTGTTCCCAGCGAATCAAGGCAAACCACACTCATGTAACTGAGTATTTGTATTTATTAGGGATCCCCATTAGTATCTCCTGTATTTGAATGTGGTGTTTGTGCTTCTGCTTCCTCTTTGGGGTCTTTTTGACAATTGCTGTTGGGGTTTATAGATACGTTTGATTGATTGATCATTTGGTTGTTGTGTATTTGACAGGCGGGGTCCAGTGCCCCAACAGCAGTGCTCTCCAGGAGGTGCGGAGTTGCAACGACCACCCTTGTACTGTGTACCACTGGCAGACAGGACCCTGGGGACAGTGTATCGAGGACACCTCAGTCCCCTCTGCCAACTCCACAGGGGCTCGGGCCGGAGTTGGGGGAGGGGACTCCTCATGCTCTGTGGGGATGCAGACACGGAAGGTCATCTGTGTACGGGTCAATGTGGGACAGGTGCCACCCAAAAAGTAAGAGTCTCTCCTTCAAAATAAGAGTTTATATTTTCTAAGTAAGAGTTCCACCTTCAAAATAAAAATAATAATAATACTTGGTATTTATATAGCGCTTTATAAGCACCCAAAGTTGTAAGAGTAAAAGTTTTTCCTTCAAAAAGATAACTGAATACCAACATAAGTAGTATATGAATATAATATTTGTGTAAAGTGAGAGAGGAATATTTTTGTTCAAGCAAATTACAGAAAGTAAATGCGAGTAGAACGGTTATGCTTAGGCTGATTTGGCATACTACGTATGCAGGGTTCAATAAGCCTTTGCTAAGCATAAATCAAAGCACGAAAGCACAGAGCATTTGTCCCAGTATCTGTCCATGGAAGGAACAAAATCCTATTGTTATCACTGTCTGACTGGCTGCATAGCTGTAAGCTGATGGGTTCCCTGACAGGTTTCTGCCTAGGTTCCAGACATTTGTTCTAAAGCATCTGGGTTCTCCCTCCCTACCACCCTTAGGGCATCTTAGGGACATGAATTATATTGAAT
Source organism: Salvelinus alpinus (assembly GCF_045679555.1). Classification (NCBI taxonomy): domain Eukaryota; kingdom Metazoa; phylum Chordata; class Actinopteri; order Salmoniformes; family Salmonidae; genus Salvelinus; species Salvelinus alpinus. The sequence goes on from NC_092114.1 coordinate 28,569,231, forward strand.
TATCTATTTATTTATTCAGCTTTAATAGAAGCATTATTCTGGCAGGATAAGCTGGAGCTACTAGGCTGACTGGGGAAGGGCTAGATCCCATGCTGGGTATGGAAATGAGCCTCGGACAGTTTTATTCCAGCAGTTTCTGATTCTCCCATCCAGGGTTTTATTTTACCCAGCTACCACTTCACACTAGCGCACAATGCTGCTCATAGTTACAGCTGCTGAACTACTATCACTTAATACATGACACATAACTTAACGCACCCACTAGGTTTGGGACAATATACTAATATACCATCATATCAAATAATGAAATCGTATAATGTCATGACTGAAACGGGTATGATATGCTAATGAGTTCATTACCATTTAGAACATGAACAAGTTAACACTGTTACAGGGGGGATATGATATTCAAAGCAATGTACAGTAGGGGCTCAATCTGCAGCCCTAAAACCAATGATTCACAATATACTGGGAGAATCCCTGCAGCATTCCTTATACCAATGACCCGTATTGATATATACCGGAAGCGGTGATATTATTTTGACCAGACAAATATGCATTCGTTAACAGAAGCGGTATATGCACACATCTCGACACATTTAGATTTTGACACATTCAAGCACTGTCACGGCCGTCAAAGAGAGGAGACCAAGGTGCAGCGTGGGATGCGTACATACTAATTTATTTAAAGAACGAACACTAAACAAACTAACAAAATAACAAACGAACCGCGAAGCTATACAAAAATGAGTGCTGACAGGCAACAACACATAGACAACTACCCACAAAACCTAAATGGAAAATGGCAACCTAAATAGGATCCCCAATCAGAGACAACGATAAACAGCTGACTCTGATTGGGAACCAATTCAGGCCACCATAAACCTACATTACCTAGACATACAAAATCCCCATAGATAAACAAAAACCCTAGACAAGACAAAAACACACATACCCACCCTCGTCACACCCTGACCTGACCAAAATAACACAGAAAATATAGAAAACTAAGGTCAGGGCGTGACAAGCACCCCATCCTCAGCTGAACACAGCGCAGTATGGTTATTTTGGCTCTATCATGTGTCTGTGCATATGCATCTAGCACAGGGGAGTCAAACTCATTCCATGGAGGGCCTAGAGTCTGCTGGTTTTAGTTTTTTTCCTTTCAATTAAGACTTAGACAACTAGGTGAGGGGAGTTCCTTACTAATTAGTGACCTTAATTCATCAATCAAGTACAAGGGAGGAGCAAAAACCTGCAGACACTCGGCCCTCCGTGGGATGAGTTTGACACGTGATCTAGATCATGTGATTTCATGTAATTTCAGGTGTCCGGAGAGTATTCGTCCTGAGACAGTCAGGCCCTGCCTCCTGCCATGTAAAAGAGACTGCAGCGTCACCCCCTACAGCGACTGGAGCGCCTGCCCTGCCATATGCAAAGCAGGTACCTACTAGCCTTCTCAACATTCTCAAGAATACACAGATATAAAACAATGTACATCCTCTCAACACACTCAAGTACAGACATATATTGTTTGTTGTCTATGGCAAAAATGCAATTATGTCAAGAGATGTAGCCTATGGCATGTGGTTTTGAGAAGAGCACGCGCTTCAAAGCATTTGAAGGAATTCCTTACAACAGAGAATGCTAAATAATAGTGGGTCTGTCGTTAAGTGTTTGCTTTCTGGTTTCGACAGGCCCGACAAATCTGATAAACAAAACACTTGCACCCTTATGGAATGGTTACTCTTCTCCTCATCAAATGTTTCAGTTTGAGCTGAGAAAATAATTAGCTAAGTCAGAACCGTAACAGGAACCAACGAACGCGCATTGTTGCTTGGCTAGGCGTATGTCGGAAGTCCCGACTTCATAGGAGAGCCGTTTGAATGGATTTCATTTTTTTTTATCAACAATTTTATCTGGACACTTTCTGTTTACCTGGAATTTTTCCTTATTGTAGGCTACTACTTTCACCACTTTTAATCTTAATCTTTACTTCTCACTGTTTAGCACATGACCTCACATGTAATCCTTAAAGAGATGGGTTGGGCTGGCATAAGAGGGTGTGAACAATGCTGAATGGGCATAGACAAAGGAGAGCTCTCCAGTAGGTACCAAAACATTCAAAGGCCCTTTTCTCAAAAGTGAGTTTACAAGTTTATCAACTTTCAACTTTCAAAAACCTTCCTATTGTTCCTCAAAAATGCTGTGTATGTTATACCATTTTGTAGCTTTGCGTCTCTACTTTTTGCCAATGTAAAAAAATCTAATTTCTAATAAGACCGAATCCAGGTGGTGAGTCACATATGGACTTCCTGTAGTAAGGACAATATAACCTCACTGAGGTGGGTGGACACTAGCACATAAGAGAAGCCCATATCAATTAATATCCCATACCTGTTTGCATTACCTTCTCTCAGAACTGGTCAGGAAAGTACAGATCTGCTGTAGAACACTAAACTAGAGAGAGCTGGGAACCAACTGTGCTCCTTCATTATGTTTCATTGTTGAGCAAGGTTAATGACACACAGCTGCTAAAAGTCAACAGCAAACAAAACACACTTGTTTTACAAGGACCTTTTCAAGGAACTGTGATTTGCATTTCTCAAGTACGTAACAGGCATTCATCATAATAATTTTACACTTCCAGGCCCAATGGAAGTTGCTTGAGTGCTGCTGTTATTGTCTCTGTCTATTGATTCTGACAGTGTGTGAATAAAGTGCTTTTCTATTGGTTTTTATAAGGCGGCAACGCGAAAAGGAAACAGAACAGGAAACGCATCATCATCCAGCTGCCGGCCAATGGGGGACAGGACTGTCCGGAGGTGTTGGCTCAGGAGAGAGACTGTGAGGTGCCGTCTGTCTGTCTGGGATACAGGTAAGGCTCCATCACCATCCAAAACCACTCTACTCACTATGTAGTCTCTCTTGACTAAAGAGGAGTCAAGTTAACTACTATTTTAGAAAGAAAGGTGCTGTCTGGAACCTAAAATGGTTATTCAGCTGTCCCCATAGGAGAACCCTTTGAAGAACCATTATTGGTTCTAGGTTGAACCCTTTTGAGTTCCATGTATAACTCTTTGCACAGAGAATTTAAATGAAACCCAAAAGGGTTATACCTGAACCAAAAATGGTTATCCTATGGGGACAGCCAAATAACCCTTTGGAACCCTTTTTTCTCTGAGTGTAGAGCAAGACTTTGACTCTCAAGATGACTGAGCTGTGTTCTGTTTCTTGTATTGCAGGTGGAAGACACACAAGTGGCGGCGATGCCAGTTGGTTCCCTGGTCCGTGCGTCAGGACAGTCCTGGAGCTGTGGAGACCTGTGGGCCTGGGCTGCAGGCTAGAGGTGAGCAACAAAATATTGCATGCACTAGCTACTCCATTTAATTCTGGGGACAAAGTGTTCAAATCTGTACTGCCGGAAATAGTAGAAAAGACACGAGAGACTACCCATAATCTGGTAACTATTGAATACAGGTAGATACAGACACTTCTAAGGGTTCAGACTTGGTCGCATTCATACAGTCTTTCAAATACTTTCAAATATTAGAGTTGTGCTTGATTTAACATGTTAACTTGCATGGTACTGATGAAGTTGTGGGATTGTTGATGTGATCACGTGTATCCGTCCGACTCCCTGAAAGAGCGCGGGACAGGGGAGTGAGGCATCAAAGTAACACCTTGGGCTGCATGCATCTTTCATCTCCTTCTAGATGTTACACTGGGACTCAGAGGAGGATGTAAGGTTAAATAACCTCTATCCAAACCTCTTCCCTCTAGCCGTACCAGGCGTGGATTATTTACATTAAGGTTCAAACACAAAATGTCCATTCCGGTGGATTGCTTTGTGTTGAGCTTCACATAGCGTGGCAAAAATGCATCTATCTGACTTCAATTTACAAAATGGCGCCAGTCGGTGAATTGAAGGCAGAGAGTTCTTCTTCCACTCGTTGCACCAGACCTCTATTAGCATCTTGAAGATGGTAGAAGGCCATTATCTGATCAGATGATGAGCACTTTTCAACCTTCGTCTTCACACTCCACATTAGGCCCCATTACCTGTAATGGTATATGTGTAGAAATTGACGCAGGTGGAGAGACAATTCAATACAGAGCTCTTACTCCTCCTCACTCAATGCTATCTGGTCTGTTTGGGTGGGAAAGTCAATAGACATTACACTATGTTCAGTTTCATCACTTACCCTTGTTCTCACCTCTATGTGCGTTTCTAACTGAGAGAACCAGAGACAGAGAGTGCGCATGAAATTGAACCCTATTACCTACGTTGTGCACTAATTTGGACTAGATCACTACAGGAAATAGGGTGCAATTTGGAATACAATGTAGTGAGTCACACCACCTAGCAATGAGTCATTCCAGATCCCACAGTGACAGTACTGTAGGTTAATCATCACTTAAAACACTTTCAGGTCTTGATCACATGTGATGGGACTGTCGTGTTTACCTCCAAATGCAGCCAAAGTGCATTAGCCAAATGAGATTGAGCCAGCAATAAAAAGTGGCCAACGTGTACCAAAGCTTCCTGCCCTACACCATCCCAACCTCCACCACCACATCATTCTCCTTTCTTTCTTTCTTTCTTTCTTTCTTTCTTTCTTTCTTTCTTTCTGTCTTTCTTTCTGTCTTTCTATAGCTGTCTCATGCCGGAAGCAAGATGGGGGTCAAGCGGACATGGGAGCATGTCTGAAGTTTGCCAGCTCCATGCCCTCTCTGACCCAGCCCTGCCAGCTCCCATGCCAGGACGACTGCCAGCTAACCACCTGGTCCAAGTTCTCTTCCTGTACACAGGACTGTGTGGGCGTCAAGACCCGCAAGAGGATGCTAGTGGGTGAGTGGACTGGAGTAGGCCGTACAAGTACAGTAAACGAACTAACTTAGTCCTGTTTGTCTTTGGAGGGGCACAATGTAACTGGAGTCTGTATTTGGCCACAGCTTGCAAGTACAGTAGAGGTCATCCCTAAATACTGATACAGGCTCAGATATTTGAATTTCTTTCATCCCCTTAATGGTTAAGGTTAGTATGAGGGTTAGATCCTATTTCATCTAATCCTGTAGCTCTGTTAAGAGCAGCTTTCTACCTAAAGAAACTTAAGTACTTGACATGACTTTGATGTTAGGTTTCCAGAGCGAGTGAGACAGTATCACCGCTTAGTCGGATGCCGGTGTCACAAATCTCCATGGTATGCCTTGAGGTCAGTTGAATTTATAGCCTAAAGGATTATATAGGATAAGTCTATAGGACCCTGAGATTCTTCAGGATAAGCTCATGTTGCTAGAAGTGACTCTTATCAAAACAAACAAATATTTTCACATGGTCCAAACAAATATGTTCACGTTGCGTTTTCACCTGGTCCAAGATAGTGGAGATAAGAAGTAAGTAAAAAGTAAAAACATATATGATAATCTCTCTCCTTAATCTGGATCCAGGATACCGGCTTTTAAAAAACTTCATTTCAATTCTGGCCAGATCATTTGGCAGCCAATGCGGAATGACCCTATTCTGGGCTCTCACCAGTTCAAACGATGACCAGTCGGTATGTGCTGTTCTCCGGCAGGCCCGGAGCTGTGATTTAGACATAGGCCGACTGCATATCAGTTTTTATTGATCGCCTTTCCTCCCTTCCTCCCTTCATTCTTCCCAGGAAAGAGCAAAAAGCAAGACCAGTGTAAGAACAACCAGGTCTACCCCCTCAGTGAGATCCAGTACTGCCCCTGTAACAAGTACAACGCCCAGCCCGTGGGGAACTGGTCGGACTGCATCCTGCCTGAGGGTGGGCGCGTGGAGGGCCAGCTGGGCATGAAGGTCCAAGGGGACATCAAGGAGTGTGGCCAGGGCTACCGCTACCAGGCCATGGTGTGTTACGACCAGGACAACAGGCTGGTGGAGACGTCACGGTGCAACAGCCACGGTGAGTCCTAAAGGCGTCTCACCAACATCCTATTATTGTCTATAAGCAGGAAGTCACCTCGCTATGAATGATGATGTTATGTTGGTTAGTCTACCTTTGTCATGGTGCAACAGCTACGGTGAGTCAACCTCTACCATCTCTCATTAACTCACTTAAAGTTGTATGCATTAAACATAGCCACTGTGATTCATACAAAGTGTCTGAATTTCCAATGAAAGGCATGCTCAGTGATATGACATCATCATACACAGTGGGCCACTTCCTGTTACAGAAAACAACAATGATCAGTGTAGAGAAATACAAGACGATGCAATTGGAAGCACTTTGGTTGTGGTCTTTGGAATTCTCATCAATTTGTTACAACCCCTTATTGAATACATTTAGAGAACATTGTTTCGTTGTTTTCTCCATCAAGAGAATAATTATTCGATCATTTACATACGTGTTCTATTGATTCGGCTCCGTTCGACCTAATTTGATGTCAGACTGTTAGTGCAGAGTTTCTCTCATCTCACTGTCCTTTTCAGCATCCCTTGATTGTAAATTCAATAGAGAACAAATCAATGTGGTAACGGAGAGGATGCAGGATGCAGTCGCTCCGCCCCTAGCCCAAATCTGTCAGAGGAACATCAATCAAATTTCAATCAATCTAATTTATTTATAAAGCCCTTTTTACACCAGCAGATGTCACAGTGCTGTACAGAAACCCAGCCTAAAACCCCAAACAGCAAGCAATGCAGATGTAGAACATCAGATCTGCTTTCTTCCCAAAGTATTAGCATTCAGGAATATGCAGCAGGATCGCCACCCAACCAATGCAGAGAAGAAATGTAGGAATCATAGTGCTGTCGTATCTTCCATGTTAACCCGAGGAAGACGCAGCGCTTTATCAAAGTGTTTGTTCTCTGTATAAACCCATGCCTGTGAATCATAGCTTCACTTGCAGTATGGGGCCTGTGGTGTGGTTGATGGTGTAGAACTGTCATGAGACGTCACAAGCAATTGCTATTGCTGTACTCTGGCTATTGCTATTGTATGTGTAGCTCTCCAACACCACTCTGCCTTAGACGTCACACTAAGATTCCGGTGCCTTTTTTCCCAGCTTAAGCAACCATAGGAGATCAGGGATGGTGCTATAGCTATACACAAGTCACTGGTATTGTAGCTCTATTTCTCCAACACCACAATCAACCTACCTGGTTGGCTCCCACACGTGCTATGGATTAAATTATTTAAAAAATTATAATAATTTATTGTATTATCATTACAAACAAAAAATTTAAAATAAGTTATATTAAAAAACATTCAAATACATTAAAAGGTATATGGTTACCTACAGTGCCTTGCAAAAGTATTCCTCCCCCTTGGCGTTTTTCCTATTTTGTTGCAATACAACCTGTAATTTAAATAGATTTTTATTTGGATTTCATGTAATGGACATACACAAAATAGTCCAAATTGGTGAAGTGAATGCAAAAAAAATTGCTTGCTTCAAAAAATGCAAAAAAATTATAAACGGAAAAGTGGTGCGCGCGCATGAATTCACCCTCTTTGCTATGTAGCCCCTAAATAAGATCTGGTGCAACCAATTAACTTCAGAAGTCACATAATTAGTTAAATAATGTCCACCTGTGTGCAATCTAAGTGTCACATGATCTTTTATATATACACCTGTTCTGAAAAGCCCCCGAGTCTGCAACACCACCATGAAGATCAAGGAGCTCTCCAAACAGCTCAGGGACAAAGTTGTGGAGAAGTACAGATCAGGGTTGGGTTAAAAAAAAAAGATCCAAAACTTTGAACATTCAACGGAGCACCATTAAATCCATTATTAAAAAATGGAAAGAATATGGTGCCACAACAAACCTGCCAAGAGAGGGCCACCCACCAAAACTCAGGCAAGGAGGGCATTAATCGGAGGCAACAAAGAGACCAAAGATAACCCTGAAGGAGCTGCAAAGCCCCACAGTGGAGATTGGAGTATCTGTCCGTAGGACCACTTTAAGCCGTACACTCCACAGAGCTGGGCTTTACGGAAGAGTGGCCAGAAAAAAATATTGCTTCAAGAAAGAAATAAGCAAACACGTTTGGTGTTCGCCAAAAGGCATGTGGGAAACTTCCCAAACTTCTGGAAGAAGGTACTCTGGTCAGATGAGACTACAATTGAGCTTTTTGGCCATCAAGGAAAACACTATGTCTGGCTCAAACCCAACACCTCTCATCACCCCGAGAACACCATCCCCACAGTGAGGCATGGTGGTGGCAGCATCATGTTGTGGGGATGTTTTTCATCTGGTGGGAGTGGGAAACTGGTCAGAGTTGAAGGAATGATGGATGGCGCTAAATACAGGGAAATTCTTGAGGGACACCTGTTTCAGTCTTCCAGAGAGTTGAGACTGGGACGTAGGTTCACCTTCCAGCAGGGCAATGACCCTAAGTATACTACTAATGCAACACTCGAGTGGTTTAAGGGGAAACATTTAAATGTCTTGGAATGGCCTAGTCAAAGCCCAGACCTCAATCCAATTGAGAATCTGTGGTATGACTTAAAGATAGCTGTCCACCAGCGGAACCCATCCATCTTGAAGGAGCTGGCACAGTTTTGCCTTGAAGAATGGGCAAGAATCCCAGTGGCTAGATGTAACAAGCTTATAGAGACATATCCCAAGAGACTTGCAGCTGTTATTCCTGCAAAAGGTGGCTCTACAAAGTATTGACTTCGGGGGCGGGGGTTGAATAGTTATGCACGCTCAAGTTTTTGTTGTCTTATTTCTTGTTTGTTTCACAATAAAACATATTTTGCATCTTCAAAGTGGTAGGCATGTTGTGTAAATCAAATGATACAAACCCCCAAAAAACTATTTTAATTCCAGGTTGTACGGCAACAAAATAGGAAAAATGTCAAGGGGGGTGAATAATTTCACAAGCCATTGTATACACCTTTCAAATCAAGAAGTTTTTCGGCCAACATTAGCATCTTGCCAACTTTTTTCCACCTTATCTATATCTGAAAGGTGTTGCCGACATCAAAGCCCAAACTTTTATTTACGTGATCTGACCTAGTCATGATCAGAAACATGTAGCATGCAGTAATGTAGCCATTCAAGTGTAGGCCTGTTATTTTGCTCGATGACGAGACTCGCTTGCTTTTAAAAGTATAGATTGCTGAAATGTTCTATTGGTATCATGATTTTATTGATTTAACCTTTATTTTACCATGTAAGTTGACTGAAAACACATTTTAATTTACAGCAACAACCTAGGCAATACTTACAAGGGAGGGGAAGGTGAGTGAATGAGCCAATTGGAAGCTGGGGATGATTAGGTGGCCATGATCACATAAGGGCCAGATTGGTAATTTAGCCAGGACACCGGGGTTAACACCCCTACTCTTATGATCAGTGCCATTGGAGTCAGGACACCTTTTTAACGTTCTATCTGAAAGACGGTACCCAATAACTGAGGAAAATAATGCTTCCTACTGGCCCTCCAATATCACTTCCAGCAGCATCTGGTCTCCCATCCAGGGACTAGCCAGGACTGACCCTGCTTAGCTTCAGTAGCAAGCCAGCAGTGGGATGCAGGGTGGTATACTCTCAATGTAAGACCCTATGCCTGCTCTGTAACAAAGTGAAGTGATAGAGATAAAACGTGGATCAAAAAATAATGGGCTTGCCTTGGGCTCTGTTTCAAAATATAACTTTTTTATATGACAGCGGTTCCACATGTTGCCATGGCGTAAATTGTGTGGGACATTTTTGGGGGGTATTTTATTCTGTTATATTTCATTATATTCTAAGGCTGCTATAAAATATATGCGTGTTGACTGTAATCATGGTAGCCTAAGCGTGTCTTGTCTGTTTAGTGAACAAAATAACTATTGAGTTCAAACTCAAAATATGCCATTCTTTTATTTTATTAGTCGTATGTTTCTTAGGACCTGCCTAAAAACTATTAATAGTGGATTTCTTTGTGATGTGTATATTTAATGGATTGTCGGCATGTGCACTGGAGATATAAAAGGCTTACCACAGCAAGAATGTGGTAAAAATGGGACTGTATGAATTGGGTTCTAAAAAACATTGCCTGTTTTTTTTCACAGACAACATACCGTCTGTCTGTAAACGGTACTATAGTGACAATTTAATTCCCTGCTTTACGTGGGCTTGGCAGAATGGATCCATGTTAAAACAAATAATGAGGATGGCTGGAAAGGTTGACAGTGAGTGATCAATGGGTGTGTTCTGACGTGATGGCCGGGTATTAGTGTGAGTGAGATGGCAGGTTCTGAGAAGCAGTGACCAATAGGCAGACTCTTATTGCCAGTGGCATGACAGTAGTGGGGCGGCCGCTAACGATATAGAGGGATTGTCTGTCTTACAGTAGCTTCTCTGCTACAGTATACTGTTGGGAAAAATGGTGCTGTATAAAACCAAAAGGGCTCAATAGCTTGTTTCAAAATGGCTCTATATAGAACCACAAAAAAACTAAGCAAAATATGCAGTGTATCTGTAGTAGCGTTACTGTATCATAAGAGTGTCTGTAACTTACACATGTCAGTTCCTCAGGAATTGGATTGATTTGATTTGTCTTTTCATTTTGGTTAACTAGTTGTTTACAAATTGTTGTTTTTGTGGGTCTTTTAGGAATAGTAACCCAAATACAACTAGATTAGGGGGTAATCAATTTGGGCAACAAAAACATCCCTCTAATAACGCTGTTAGTCTTAGTTTTTTTTAAATGTCCTAGAGGGAAAATAGACAACACTGTGTTTGTTCTTCTGATCTCATCTTACTTCAGCAAGTTCACAAACATACATTTACCAGATGTAAAATAGTCTAAGAAAAATAGAATGTACTCTAAAATTCCTAATTCTCAGTATGTTAATGTATTTCCGCTGCTGCAGGTTCCTGTGTTGCGAGTCACAACTTGTGACCTAGCTCCAGTAGCAGTAGTAATAACACTCGAAACAGCTAAGACCGCTGACCTCCCTGCTCTTTCAGTGGACACATGAGGCTCAGTAATCCACCCTTGCCCAGATAAAAATAAATAACAAGCCGAGAGAGAAGCACTCCTGCCAAAACTCCCAAAATCATGACCTCTCTCTCTCCCGTCCTCCATCTCTCTCTCCCTCCATTTCTCTCTCTCTCTCTTTCTCTTGCTCTCTCCGTTCTCTCTGCCTCAGTTTCTTTCTCTCTCACTTGCTCTCTCTCTCTCTCCGACTGGCTTGCCCAGAAAAACAACAGTCTTTTAAATCGCACAACAGGCTGCTGCCCTCTTGTTCCATTGCATTTGCCAAGCTACAGTAAACAGTGTAATAATGCTGTTTGTTGCACAGCGCTGCCATCTCAGTTTTTTATAATCCTCTCTGTAGCTTTTCATCCGTATCAGTAGGAATGTTGGATTTAGCTTGCTGCATCAACAGCTGTGTAAACTGATACAGATACTGTCAGATGATGAAACTATACTGAAGCCTAGTTGTCTCTGTGGTTTCAGGGTATATTGAGGAGGCTTGCATCATCCCCTGTCCGTCTGACTGCAAGCTCAGTGAGTGGTCAAACTGGTCACGATGCAGCAAGTCCTGCGGCAGCGGGGTCAAAGTGCGTTCCAAGTGGCTGAGGGAGAAGCCTTACAACGGTGGTCGACCGTGCCCCAAACTGGACCATGTCAACCAGGTGAGTGGGGGACATTCATCACTCTTGGCCCTGTCTAGAAACAACCACTAGCCCTTACCCCAAAGACACTTGTAGAGATCTGAGAGGATTGGACAGATTTTTCCATATTGCTTAAATTGATAAAACTTAGTGTCTAGTCTCTCGGGGGTAGAGGATAACAGATAAGGGTTGTTTCTGGGCAAGACTAGAACATGGTAGAGGGTAGAGGTCTCTGGCTTGTTTTAATGTTTAAATAAAATACTTTGATTATGATTTAATGCATTAGATTAAAGGAACCATAACAGTGTTCATTTTTTAATGAAGCCAGAGTGGACATCTTTCAGTGTTTTATTCATTAGCTGAGTTAGGGCTTGTACACATTTACATTTTAGTCATTTAGCTTACAGGAGCAAGGAAGGTTAAGTGCCTTGCTCAAGAGCACATCGACAGATTTTTGCACGTTGTCGGCTTAGAACTTTGAACCAGATACCTTTCAGTTACTGGCCCAACGCTCTAACTGCTAGGCTACCTGTAAGATTACGGAAGGGGAAGGAACTGTGAACTTTATGCTCCTACAGAGAAACAAGAGAACATGCTGTACTGCATTCTAATAATCCTGTATTTAAACACTCACTGTCTGTTTCCACGCTATTCTTTTCTTCTTTTCCTTGGTGTATGAACTGACCCCGTCCACAGGCTCAGGTGAGTGACTTGTCACTGCCTTTTATAGTGTTTTTCAATGTATTTCTTCTTGCCATGGGATGGATAATAGTGTGGGAGTAAATGTAATGAATGGGTTTTGCGCTAGCACAAACCTGCTCTATACTATTTCATCATATACAAATGTGTTACAATACGTGCATTTTTGCTACGGGATGAATGGTTGTGTGACCGTGGGTGGCTAACAGTCTAGTGGTCTCTCACAAGGTGTATGAGGTGGTGCCCTGTCTCAGTGACTGTGGTCAGTATGTGTGGGTGGCTGAGCCTTGGAGTGTCTGGAAGGTCAGCAACGTGGACCTGAAGGAGAACTGTGGAGAAGGAGTGCAGACCAGAAAAGTCAGGTACGGACGATCAGCTCTTATAGGTACAACAGCCTATTTGACTTAGTCATTTAAGCTCCTAGTGGAGTGAAGGACCACGGCAGTCTCTCCAACTAACCCTGTTCTGTGACGTTTTCTTAGCTTCATTCATTCAAGGTGATTCCTGCCTTCATCTCACCTTCATCTCCTCTACAAAAACCAATGATAATTGTATCAGTATTGCTAACCTATCGTCCCCCCTCTTTCCAGGTGTATGCAGAACACTATCGATGGGCCGTCGGACCCTGTGGAGGATTACCTGTGTGACCCAGAGGAGATGCCTCTAGGGGCCAGAGACCGCCAGCTGCCCTGCCCTGAGGACTGTGTCCTGTCTGACTGGGGGGCCTGGAGCCGCTGCTCACTGGTATGGACAGATGCTGACTACCTTGTTGTTTTACCACCTATTTTATCCCTTTGCAATATTTCTGATATTTTGTGTTTTCTGGGTTTGGTTAGGAGCAAAGAAAAGTCCATCTCAGTAGGTGGACCAATGCAGGACTATTCTAATTTGTTATATTCTAAGGGTGTGGTGCTGAACACACTCAAAGCAAGAGTAGACTGCTTAAAGGGTTAACTATTACCTGAAATGCCCAGAGGTATTATGCTACTCACCATGGATCTCTGTCTCACACCTTAACATATAATAACTGGCGAATCAGAAAGTCTCCACTTTCTATTTAACCTGTTTCGGCCATATTCCCATGTTCAGAAATTCAATTCACAGCAGAGCTGTTGTCAGCAACTTTCACTTTGGGTTTGCATCAATTTACAGTTTTTTACATTCGCCAGGACCAATTTCTCAATACTTAGTTAAATTTTTCAAATCTCTTCACACAGTTCTCCTAACCATCTTTCAGCTTGGCACAGCAGTTAATTTCACATCTAAAATGCACTAAAACTACCAAAACACTACATACATGTGTCAAATCAACTCATTTTTCCATAACACTAGCAAAGGTTGTTACCTAACAAGCACACACTGTCACTCATAAAACAATGACCAAAAAAATACTAACAACAGGTAGCATTACACAATGTTCTCTTTTGTAAAATGTCTTTACAAAACAAGAATGACACCTCTCTACTGTTTAGAATTCACTGCAGTATATGTTACAGGAATGAATCAGACATGATGCTATATGCTTCAATATGTTTTATGTCATTTTTTGGCATTGAGTGATTCCAAAATAGAATCATATGTATATACACCATCTACCGATACAGATACAGTAGCAATGCTAGTCAACTATGTCTTCTGCATTTGGCCCCAGGTTCTCATCCACATCATCTTACATCATCTTGGGCAATACACAGAGGAAAGAATCTTTTGGCATGCCTGGTCCATCCCTGGCAATCTTCTGCAGATATGTCCAGGCATCCAGCATTCATTGCGTCCAGGACATTTGATCACGTGGATGGTGGTCATAAACCTTCCACCTCCATGAGGAGGAAAATAATTCCTCTATGGGGTTGAGGAATGGAGAGTAAGGTGGGAGGAAAAGTGACACCATCCTGGGATGGGCTGCATACCGCTCTGTGACTGCACGGGAGTGGTGAAATTCCACATTGTCCCATACAATTACAAACGTTGGCCGATTTCACCTCACTGCAACCATTTCCTCACCTGGCACAACCCTTCCATAGAGGTCATCCAGGAATGAAATCAGACGCTCGGTGTTGTATGGCCCAATTAGCGGTTTGTGTAACAGCAATCCATCAGAGGATTTTTCTGCACACATTGTGATGTTGGCACCCCTCTGGCCCGGGACATCCACTGTGGCTCTTTTCCCAATCACATTCCTTCCTCACCGCCATGTTTTGGCCAAGTTGAAACCAGCCTCATCCACAAAGATGAATATGTGGGGTGTTTTCCTAGCTTCAATCTCCATGACTCTCTAAAATATATCCACAAGGCAACATAAGAGTTAGGCTATTACAGTTGTTTACATTATGCCTAAAAACATGCCATTGTGTGCCTCTGCCCTGTTCGGTTCTGTTCAAAACCAGTTGTGTATTTTATAGTCATCTTACCTGGACATATTTGTTCCTGAGTTGCTTGACTCGTTCAGAGTTCCTCACAAAGGGGACAGTGTACAATTGCTTCATCCTGACTTGATGTTGTTTCAGGACTCTAGAAATAGTTGTTATGCTTACATTGTGAATATTTCCAAATGTAATGTTGTCTGCCAACACTGTTCCGAATCTCTGTGAGTTTTATGCCATTGTTTCTGATGACCATATCAACGATTGCAGTTTCCTGCACAGCAGTGAAAATCCTACCTCTCCTGCCTGTGGGAGGTAACCGTTGGGTCCTAAGCATAAATACAATATTACACATAAGTGGGTTTGGAGGCTTTGCTCAATTTACTTCTGTAATGAGCAGTTCAGTCAGATGCCCTTGCAGAATGCACATCTTACCTGTTGTTTTGCCGGAAATTTCTCACAATAGATGCCACTGTTGAGCGTTGCAGATTTGGCTGCACTCTCAGACCAGCCTCTCTCATTGATAGACCAGGATTTATTACATGATCAATTATAGTATCCCTAATCTCATCTGAGACTACAGCTCTTGATCTTCCTCTGTCTTCTTCTACCACACATACGTACTCCTCTCCCTCTCCCTCTCCCTCTCCCTCTCCCTCTCCCTCTCCCAGCCACTCTTCTTCCTCTGTCAGCCACTTCTCTATCTCTGGCTGGGTCCATGTTTACATTACAGTACATCATTATTCCTAAAATGTCCCCTTTTGTATAGATGGTAATGAAATTGAAAGACGAACACCTGGGTAGGTGTTCAGCTACAATGGGAATCAGCTGTGGTTGGTCTAATTGTTTTGATAGTATACATTTTTTTTGATTTGGAATATATTTTAATACGGTATTACTGTATAAATGTAGCTAATTGCTGTCTTATTCAATTTTGTGTTATGTTAGGTTTTGAACTTAAGTTTAACAGTTTTGAAAAGAGTATGTAAACATGTGCAAATTGGCCTGTAGGTACATAGAGTTTTGGTGGTGGTTGTGTCTGAGTGAGAAAATAACTCATGAAATTTGAAAGATGTAGTCATTGAATGCATTTTGTGCCAAAGCAATGAAAAACGATCCACAGTTTAGCCCACATAGACTGCTGTTGTGTTCACTGTGTGATGAGTTTTGAAAAAGTGACCTAAGTATTGAGAAATGGGTCCTAGCGATTGTAAAAAAAACTGTAAGCGATGGCCATTTGGTATGTGTGATTCTCCTGTTGGGCTGTCACCAGTTTAGAATGATGCCATTTGGTAAGTGTGATTCTCCTGTTGGGCTCTCACCAGTTTAGAATGATGTCATTTGGTAAGTGTTATTCTCCTGTTGGGCTCTCACCAGTTTAGAATGATGCCATTTGGTAAGTGTTATTCTCCTGTTGGGCTCTCACCAGTTTAGAATGATGCCATTTGGTAAGTGTGATTCTCCTGTTGGGCTGTCACCAGTTTAGAATGATGCCATTTGGTAAGTGTTATTCTCCTGTTGGGCTCTCACCAGTTTAGAATGATGCCATTTGGTAAGTGTTATTCTCCTGTTGGGCTCTCACCAGTTTAGAATGATGCCATTTGGTAAGTGTTATTCTCCTGTTGGGCTCTCACCAGTTTAGAATGATGTCATTTGGTAAGTGTTATTCTCCTGTTGGGCTCTCACCAGTTTAGAATGATGCCATTTGGTAAGTGTTATTCTCCTGTTGGGCTCTCACCAGTTTAGAATGATGTCATTTGGTAAGTGTTATTCTCCTGTTGGGCTCTCACCAGTTTAGAATGATGTCATTTGGTAAGTGTTATTCTCCTGTTGGGCTCTCACCAGTTTAGAATGATGTCATTTGGTAAGTGTGATTCTCCTGTTGGGCTCTCACCAGTTTAGAATGATGTCATTTGGTAAGTGTGATTCTCCAGCAAGGCTCTTACCCATTTAGGTGATGTCCATTTTGTATGTGTTATGTTCCTACTGGGCTCTCACCAATTTAGTGTGGTGCTCCGGCAATGCTTGCACCAATTTAAGTGATGGCTATTCAGTATGTGTTATTCTCTGGTGGGAGAATAGCTAGGATTTTCCCTTAGAAATGAATGGAGGGAGAGAGAGAGGGTGGATGACTTTCAGCAGGGAAGATGATCTCATGCAGCTCCAAATAGCATGCTGTGACCAAGGTATTATTGGAAAATCTCTGGTGGAAGGAGGGGACCTGTGTCGGTGTCTGTGTGTGTCTGTGTGTATCTGTGTGTGTGTGTGGGAGCGTGTGTGTATGGGAGAGTGCTGTGGAAACGTGTGTCTGTGAAACGTGCGTGAGTGTGTGTGTGTGTGTGTCTGTGTGTGTCTATGTGTGTGTGTGGGAGCGTGTGTGTATGGGAGAGTGCTGTGGAAACGTGTGTCTGTGAAACGTGCGTGAAAGTGTGAGCGTGTGTGTGTGTGTGTGTGTGCCCGTGGTGAACCTCTAGTGGGAAGAGTGGTCAACCGTGTCATGTGCCTTGCCATTGCCCTTCCCAGGCACTCTGCCACGGATCCGTTGGGACAGTTAATGATCATGGATATGGAATATGTGGCTGTATAAGCAGGGGAAGACAGCACTCCAAATAGAAATGGTCTGAAAACACCTGAATAGACCAATTTATCTTGTAGGGGTTGGTTGGGGAAAATAGACAGAGGGCAATGTAGGGGAAAATATATATTCATGGGAAACCTTTTTCAATTTGCTGTTGGAAAGTGGTAAATTCACTTTTACAGGGTCCATATTTGGTTCGCATTAAATTGCTGACTTGCTTTAGGTCTAGGCCAGGTTATTGTAAAAGCATGTTGTGACTACGACTGATGTAGAAAGGGCTTTATAAATTAATCTGTTTGATTGATTGATTGACTTCTTCTCTGATTTAAGCCATGCAACAAAATCAGCACTCGGGAGAGGACAACATACCCCGTTCGTCAACCTGGAGAGGGAAAGCTGTGCCCCAACACCACGGAGACAGAGCCCTGCAGCCTCAACAGCAACTGCTATCACTACTCCTATAACATCACCGGTAAGGCAAATGTCAGCCTGGGTTACTGGATGCGATGGATGGTAACAGAGACGTATATCAATATGGAAATATATGGCTCTGGATGGTAAATACAGTATTGAATGTGATCTTACATCAAGTATATTTAGACCGCATGGCATTTGATATATACAGTGGGGAGAACAAGTATTTGATACACTGCCGATTTTGCAGGTTTTCCTACTTACAACGCATGTAGAGGTCTGTAATTTTTATCATAGGTACACTTCAACTGTGAGAGAAGGAATCTAAAACAAAAATCCAGAAAATCACATTGTATGATTTTTAAGTAATTAATTTGCATTTTATTGCATGACATAAGTATTTGATACATCAGAAAAGCAGAACTGAATATTTGGTACAGAAACCTTAGTTTGCAATTACAGAGATCATACGTTTCCTGTAGTTCTTGACCAGGTTTGCACACACTGCAGCAGGGATTTTGGCCCACTCCTCCATACAGACCTTCTCCAGATCCTTCAGGTTTCGGGGCTGTCGCTGGGCAATACGGACTTTCGGCTCCCTCCAAAGATTTTCTATTGGGTTCAGGTCTGGAGACTGGCTAGGCCACTCCAGGACCTTGAGATGCTTCTTACGGAGCCACTCCTTAGTTGCCCTGGCTGTGTGTTTCGGGTCGTTGTCATGCTGGAAGACCCAGCCACGACCCATCTTCAATGCTCTTACTGAGGGAAGGAGGTTGTTGGTCAAGATCTCGCGATACATGGCCCCATCCATCCTCCCCTCAATACGGTGCAGTCGTCCTGTCCCCTTTGCAGAAAAGCATCCCCAAAGAATGATGTTTCCACCTCCATGCTTCACGGTTGGGATGGTGTTCTTGGGGTTGTACTCATCCTTCTATTCCTCCAAACACGGCGAGGGGAGTTTAGAGCAAAAAGCTCTATTTTTGTCTCATCAGACCACATGACTTTCTCCCATTCCTCCTCTGGATCATCCAGATGGTCATTGGCAAACTTCAGACGGGCCTGGACATGCGCTGGCTTGAGCAGGGGGACCTTGCGTGCGCTGCAGGATTTTAATCCATGACGGCGTAGTGTGTTACTAATGGTTTTCTTTGAGACTGTGGTCCCAGCTCTCTTCAGGTCATTGACCAGGTCCTGCCGTGTAGTTCTGGGCTGATCCCTCACATTCCTCATGATCATTGATGCCCCACGAGGTGAGATCTTGCATGGAGCCCCAGACCGAGGGTGATTGACCGTCATCTTGAACTTCTTCCATTTTCTAATAATTGTGCCAACAGTTGTTGCCTTCTCACCAAGCTGCTTGGCTATTGTCCTGTAGCCCATCCCAGCCTTGTACAGGTCTACAATTTATCCCTGATGTCCTTACACAGCTCTCTGGTCTTGGCCATTGTGGAGAGGTTGGAGTCTGTTTGATTGAGTGTGTGGACAGGTGTCTTTTATACAGGTAACGAGTTCAAACAGGTGCAGTTAATACAGGTAATGAGTGGAGAACAGGAGGGCTTCTTAAAGAAAAACTAACAGGTCTGTGAGAGCCGGAATTCTTACTGGTTGGTAGGTGATCAAATACTTATGTCATGCAATAAAATGCAAATTAATTACTTAAAAATCATACAATGTGATTTTCTGGATTTTTGTTTTAGATTCCGTCTCTCACAGTTGAAGTGTACCTAAGATAAAAATGACAGACCTCTACATGCTTTGTAAGTAGGAAAACCTGCAAAATCGGCAGTGTATCAAATACTTGTTCTCCCCACTGTATTAAGATGCACTCCAGAGGAAAAGGGTTTGGGAGGTAGGCAGTCTCCTTTTTCACCTCACGTTTCTTATGCTATTTTGTTTTTTACGCAGATTGGAGCACCTGCCAGCTGAGTGAGAGAGCTGTGTGTGGTAGTGGCATGAAGACACGCATGCTGGACTGTGTACGAAGCGACGGCAAGTCTGTCGACCTCAAGTTCTGTGAAGAGGTCTGTGTTCTTCTCTTTCCATTCCAAAGCTCATTAGTGAATAATGAGAGCGATTCTTCTGTCGTCAGAGTCCAGACAGGTTGCTGTTGGTGTGTTGCCTGGGCGACTTGGAAACAGGGAAGAAGAAGAATCTCTCATTCTCCACAAATGGCCAAATAAAGTACTTTTCTTTTTGTTTTCTTGTCTCTTTCAGCTGGGGCTGGACAGGAAGTGGCAGATGAACGCTTCCTGTGTGGTGGAGTGTCCCGTCAACTGCCAGCTATCTGATTGGTCACCCTGGTCCGAGTGCACACAAACCTGTGGACTAGCAGGTACGTCACCATCTCCTTAACCCAGTCTTTGTTAGAAAAATTTGATTCCCTGTTAGAATGCTGGGAATGCGTTGAAGGCTAATCACATCCAATTCTGAAGGTATAGCCACAAATCATAGAAGTAACAGAGAACTGATTAAGTGGTCCATTCACCTGTCTATTTCAGCTATCTATTTTATATCGATCCATGGATAGTGGGTAGTCTTTGACTAGAAGTCATTTGACTAATTATCCGTCCATCAACATTATAAACTGGGTGGTTCGAGCCCTGAATGATGATTGGCTGAACACTATGGTATATCAGACCGTATACCGCGGGTATGACAAAGCATTTTTTTATGACAAAGCTTAATTATAGCACTGTATATCGTAGTATAGGGTGTGGATTTGCAGGAATGGTGGGTAGTCTGTGAGTCATTCCTTATTACTCATAGCTCTGCAGGTTCACAAAGCTACTGATCAACAGCACACACAGCTTAGAAACAGCCTCTCCTCTGAGGTAATGGCTGAAACGAGAAGCATTTTATGATGTGAGAGAGAAACAATTGTGAGCCTTAAACCAACTGAGAGTAATGGAGGGGGGGGTGGAGGAAAGAGGGAGGGATGATGATGTCCTCATGTGTAATCCTATAGGATCAGAGGATTGATTGGCGGTCCATTAAGCCTGTGTGCTCTGGGCCTGAGGGACCACTATGCCACTCCAGGAGTCCTTCAGAGCACTGGCCAGTGTCATAGTTGGCCAGAGAGAAAATCCAGGCTGAGATATGAAACCAATACAGGCTCTAGCTATTGTGGTAGCCATTAATCTGTCCCCAGGCAACGTGAGGATTTGCCACAGGATAGAGTAGCAGCAGGTGAACCACAGGAAGAGGAAGAGAACAGCTTCTCACACTCACTACTTTTCTTCCTGGAGTTGATTTTTTATCTAAATGTCGGATGGCAGGACACAATTACGTTGAGTAGCTAATATCTGTTCCTGAGCCAGGTTATAGTTTTTTCTAAATTAAATGGAGACACCTAGAAGCACCAATGTGTCGTATCCATCAGTGCGATGTAAACACAAACACAGGCACTCGCACGTGCGCACACACGCAGACACACACACCAGACCTGGGTTAAAATACAATTTTGGTCATTTCATTTACTTTCAAAGACATATATTATTCAATGGAAGGTATTTGGAAATATACTTGGAAATCAGTTGACAATACTTTCAAATACTTCCAATAGAGTTAGTTGATTGCGGCCAAATTATTTGAAAATACTCAAAGAAAATTAACTATTTCATAATAAATACTCCAATGTATTTGAACCCAGGTATTTCGCACGCATGCACGCACACTAGTTTCCTGGGGCATATCAGACCTGTGTGCATAGATAATGTGTCTTCCTCTGCAAAACACTAATAGCGACAGCTGGCACTAGCTTCCCCCTTGACCAGCGGCCCACCCAGTCACACACTGCTCCTCATCCCAAAACTCACTGCTGCCATAGACCACCTGTTGAGTGAGTAGGTGAGTAGAGAGACAGCACCGGAGAGCATAGAATCAGAATCCCATTGGAGAATAATTGTTACCTTAGGTGTACGCAATAGTGAACCTCCCCTTTAGTGAACCACCTTTAAAAAAAGCACAGGAGAGAATCTCAGGAAAACCCTGACTGCTGATTAAAAAGGAAGGAAAGAACCTCTATGGGGACAGCACATCCCCTCTCTATGGTGACACGCATCATGGCATGCATCACGGTGTGTTCACTAGAAGATGAATTGTCAGCTGTGTGAGACTAGAGACTTGCTGCAGGCTACACCAAGCCTGGGGGACTCTGTTCTAACTGTGTTCAACATTAAGGAGCAGTATATGCCTCCCAGGCCCTCTGTGTGTGCAGTCAGCCTTAGAGAAAATAACACTGACACATGGAGATATCAATTACTTCTACAGCGTACAACAGAGAAGGAAAGTGGCAAATGTATTTTAAGGAGAGGGAACTTTATTTGATGTAGCATCAACTGAATTTGTATCATGAACAAAATATAGACAGGGAGTGGAGCTAGGAGTATAGTAGAGGACTGGTCACGCCTCTGAGCCTGGTTCCTCTCTAGTGGAGCTAGGAGTATAGTAGAGGACTGGTCACGCCTCTGAGCCTGGTTCCTCCCTAGTGGAGCTAGGAGTATAGTAGAGGACTGGTCAGCCCTCTGAGCCTGGTTCCTCTCTAGTGGAGCTAGGAGTATAGTAGAGGACTGATCACCCCTCTGAGCCTGGTTCCTCTCTAGTGGAGCTAGGAGTATAGTAGAGGACCTGTCACCCCTCTGAGCCTGGTTCCTCTCTAGTGGAGCTAGGAGTATAGTAGAGGACTGGTCACGCCTCTGAGCCTGGTTCCTCTCTAGTGGAGCTAGGAGTATAGTAGAGGACTGGTCACGCCTCTGAGCCTGGTTCCTCTCTAGTGGAGCTAGGAGTATAGTAGAGGACTGGTCACGCCTCTGAGCCTGGTTCCTCTCTAGTGGAGCTAGGAGTATAGTAGAGGACTGGTCACGCCTCTGAGCCTGGTTCCTCTCTAGTGGAGCTAGGAGTATAGTAGAGGACTGGTCAGCCCTCTGAGCCTGGTTCTTCTCTAGTGGAGCTAGGAGTATAGTAGAGGACCTGTCACCCCTCTGAGCCTGGTTCCTCTCTAGTGGAGCTAGGAGTATAGTAGAGGACTGGTCACGCCTCTGAGCCTGGTTCCTCTCTAGTGGAGCTAGGAGTATAGTAGAGGACTGGTCACGCCTCTGAGCCTGGTTCCTCTCTAGTGGAGCTAGGAGTATAGTAGAGGACTGGTCACGCCTCTGAGCTTGGTTCCTCTCTAGTGGAGCTAGGAGTATAGCAGAGGACTGGTCACCCCTCTGAGCCTGGTTCCTCCCTAGTGGAGCTAGGAGTATAGTAGAGGACTGGTCATCCCTCTGAGCCTGGTTCCTCTCTAGTGGAGCTAGGAGTATAGCAGAGGACTGGTCACCCCTCTGAGCCTGGTTCCTCCCTAGTGGAGCTAGGAGTATAGTAGAGGACTGGTCATCCCTCTGAGCCTGGTTCCTCTCTAGTGGAGCTAGGAGTATAGTAGAGGACTGGTCACGCCTCTGAGCCTGGTTCCTCTCTAGTGGAGCTAGGAGTATAGTAGAGGACTGGTCATCCCTCTGAGCCTGGTTCCTCTCTAGTGGAGCTAGGAGTATAGTAGAGGACTGGTCACCCCTCTGAGCCTGGTTCCTCTCTAGTGGAGCTAGGAGTATAGTAGAGGACTGGTCATCCCTCTGAGCCTGGTTCCTCTCTAGTGGAGCTAGGAGTATAGTAGAGGACTGGTCACCCCTCTGAGCCTGGTTCCTATCTAGTGGAGCTAGGAGTATAGTAGAGGACTGGTCAGCCCTCTGAGCCTGGTTCCTCCCTAGTGGAGCTAGGAGTATAGTAGAGGACTGGTCACCCCTCTGAGCCTGGTTCCTCTCTAGTGGAGCTAGGAGTATAGTAGAGGACTGGTCAGCCCTCTGAGCCTGGTTCCTCCCTAGTGGAGCTAGGAGTATAGTAGAGGACTGGTCATCCCTCTGAGCCTGGTTCCTCCCTAGTGGAGCTAGGAGTATAGTAGAGGTCTGGTCATCCCTCTGAGCCTGGTTCCTCCCTAGTGGAGCTAGGAGTATAGTAGAGGACTGGTCATCCCTCTGAGCCTGGTTCCTCTCTAGTTGAGCTAGCAGTATACTAGAGGACTGGTCAGCCCTCTGAGCCTGGTTCCTCTCTAGTGGAGCTAGGAGTATAGTAGAGGACTGGTCAGCCCTCTGAGCCTGGTTCCTCTCTAGTGGAGCTAGGAGTTTAGTAGAGGACTGGTCAGCCCTCTGAGCCTGGTTCCTCCCTAGTGGAGCTAGGAGTTTAGTAGACTGGTCAGCCCTCTGAGCCTGGTTCCTCTCTAGTGGAGCTAGGAGTATACTAGAGGACTGGTCAGCCCTCTGAGCCTGGTTCCTCTCTAGTGGAGCTAGGAGTATTGTAGAGGACTGGTCAGCCCTCTGAGCCTGGTTCCTCCCTAGTGGAGCTAGGAGTTTAGTAGAGGACTTGTCAGCCCTCTGAGCCTGGTTCCTCTCTAGTGGAGCTAGGAGTTTAGTAGAGGACTTGTCAGCCCTCTGAGCCTGGTTCCTCTCTAGTGGAGCTAGGAGTATAGTAGAGGACTGGTCAGCCTTCTGAGCCTGGTTCCTCTCTAGTGGAGCTAGGAGTTTAGTAGAGGACTTGTCAGCCCTCTGAGCCTGGTTCCTCTCTAGTTGAGCTAGGAGTTTAGTAGAGGACTTGTCAGCCCTCTGAGCCTGGTTCCTCTCTAGTGGAGCTAGGAGTTTAGTAGAGGACTTGTCAGCCCTCTGAGCCTGGTTCCTCTCTAGTGGAGCTAGGAGTTTAGTAGAGGACTTGTCAGCCCTCTGAGCCTGGTTCCTCTCTAGTGGAGCTAGGAGTTTAGTAGAGGACTTGTCAGCCCTCTGAGCCTGGTTCCTCTCTAGTGGAGCTAGGAGTATAGTAGAGGACTGGTCAGCCCTCTGAGCCTGGTTCCTCTCTAGTGGAGCTAGGAGTATAGTAGAGGACTGGTCAGCCCTCTGAGCCTGGTTCCTCTCTAGTGGAGCTAGGAGTATAGTAGAGGACTGGTCAGCCCTCTGAGCCTGGTTCCTCTCTAGTGGAGCTAGGAGTATAGTAGAGGACTGGTCAGCCCTCTGAGCCTGGTTCCTCCCTAGTGGAGCTAGGAGTATAGTAGAGGACTGGTCAGCCCTCTGAGCCTGGTTCCTCTCTAGTGGAGCTAGGAGTATAGTAGAGGACTGGTCAGCCCTCTGAGCCTGGTTCCTCTCTAGTGGAGCTAGGAGTATAGTAGAGGACTGGTCAGCCCTCTGAGCCTGGTTCCTCTCTAGTGGAGCTAGGAGTATAGTAGAGGACTGGTCAGCCCTCTGAGCCTGGTTCCTCTCTAGTGGAGCTAGGAGTATAGTAGAGGACTGGTCAGCCCTCTGAGCCTGGTTCCTCTCTAGTGGAGCTAGGAGTATAGTAGAGGACTTGTCAGCCCTCTGAGCCTGGTTCCTCTCTAGTGGAGCTAGGAGTATAGTAGAGGACTGGTCATCCCTCTGAGCCTGGTTCCTCTCTAGTGGAGCTAGGAGTATAGTAGAGGACTTGTCAGCCCTCTGAGCCTGGTTCCTCTCTAGTGGAGCTAGGAGTTTAGTAGAGGACTTGTCAGCCCTCTGAGCCTGGTTCCTCTCTAGTGGAGCTAGGAGTTTAGTAGAGGACTTGTCAGCCCTCTGAGCCTGGTTCCTCTCTAGTGGAGCTAGGAGTTTAGTAGAGGACTTGTCAGCCCTCTGAGCCTGGTTCCTCTCTAGTGGAGCTAGGAGTATAGTAGAGGACTGGTCAGCCCTCTGAGCCTGGTTCCTCTCTAGTGGAGCTAGGAGTATAGTAGAGGACTGGTCAGCCCTCTGAGCCTGGTTCCTCTCTAGTGGAGCTAGGAGTATAGTAGAGGACTGGTCACGCCTCTGAGCTTGGTTCCTCTCTAGTGGAGCTAGGAGTATAGCAGAGGACTGGTCACCCCTCTGAGCCTGGTTCCTCCCTAGTGGAGCTAGGAGTATAGTAGAGGACTGGTCATCCCTCTGAGCCTGGTTCCTCTCTAGTGGAGCTAGGAGTATAGCAGAGGACTGGTCACCCCTCTGAGCCTGGTTCCTCCCTAGTGGAGCTAGGAGTATAGTAGAGGACTGGTCATCCCTCTGAGCCTGGTTCCTCTCTAGTGGAGCTAGGAGTATAGTAGAGGACTGGTCACGCCTCTGAGCCTGGTTCCTCTCTAGTGGAGCTAGTATAGTAGAGGACTGGTCATCCCTCTGAGCCTGGTTCCTCTCTAGTGGAGCTAGGAGTATAGTAGAGGACTGGTCACCCCTCTGAGCCTGGTTCCTCTCTAGTGGAGCTAGGAGTATAGTAGAGGACTGGTCATCCCTCTGAGCCTGGTTCCTCTCTAGTGGAGCTAGGAGTATAGTAGAGGACTGGTCACCCCTCTGAGCCTGGTTCCTATCTAGTGGAGCTAGGAGTATAGTAGAGGACTGGTCAGCCCTCTGAGCCTGGTTCCTCCCTAGTGGAGCTAGGAGTATAGTAGAGGACTGGTCACCCCTCTGAGCCTGGTTCCTCTCTAGTGGAGCTAGGAGTATAGTAGAGGACTGGTCAGCCCTCTGAGCCTGGTTCCTCCCTAGTGGAGCTAGGAGTATAGTAGAGGACTGGTCACCCCTCTGAGCCTGGTTCCTCTCTAGTGGAGCTAGGAGTATAGTAGAGGACTGGTCAGCCCTCTGAGCCTGGTTCCTCCCTAGTGGAGCTAGGAGTATAGTAGAGGACTGGTCATCCCTCTGAGCCTGGTTCCTCCCTAGTGGAGCTAGGAGTATAGTAGAGGTCTGGTCATCCCTCTGAGCCTGGTTCCTCCCTAGTGGAGCTAGGAGTATAGTAGAGGACTGGTCATCCCTCTGAGCCTGGTTCCTCTCTAGTTGAGCTAGCAGTATACTAGAGGACTGGTCAGCCCTCTGAGCCTGGTTCCTCTCTAGTGGAGCTAGGAGTATAGTAGAGGACTGGTCAGCCCTCTGAGCCTGGTTCCTCTCTAGTGGAGCTAGGAGTTTAGTAGAGGACTGGTCAGCCCTCTGAGCCTGGTTCCTCCCTAGTGGAGCTAGGAGTTTAGTAGACTGGTCAGCCCTCTGAGCCTGGTTCCTCTCTAGTGGAGCTAGGAGTATACTAGAGGACTGGTCAGCCCTCTGAGCCTGGTTCCTCTCTAGTGGAGCTAGGAGTATTGTAGAGGACTGGTCAGCCCTCTGAGCCTGGTTCCTCCCTAGTGGAGCTAGGAGTTTAGTAGAGGACTTGTCAGCCCTCTGAGCCTGGTTCCTCTCTAGTGGAGCTAGGAGTTTAGTAGAGGACTTGTCAGCCCTCTGAGCCTGGTTCCTCTCTAGTGGAGCTAGGAGTATAGTAGAGGACTGGTCAGCCTTCTGAGCCTGGTTCCTCTCTAGTGGAGCTAGGAGTTTAGTAGAGGACTTGTCAGCCCTCTGAGCCTGGTTCCTCTCTAGTTGAGCTAGGAGTTTAGTAGAGGACTTGTCAGCCCTCTGAGCCTGGTTCCTCTCTAGTGGAGCTAGGAGTTTAGTAGAGGACTTGTCAGCCCTCTGAGCCTGGTTCCTCTCTAGTGGAGCTAGGAGTTTAGTAGAGGACTTGTCAGCCCTCTGAGCCTGGTTCCTCTCTAGTGGAGCTAGGAGTTTAGTAGAGGACTTGTCAGCCCTCTGAGCCTGGTTCCTCTCTAGTGGAGCTAGGAGTATAGTAGAGGACTGGTCAGCCCTCTGAGCCTGGTTCCTCTCTAGTGGAGCTAGGAGTATAGTAGAGGACTGGTCAGCCCTCTGAGCCTGGTTCCTCTCTAGTGGAGCTAGGAGTATAGTAGAGGACTGGTCAGCCCTCTGAGCCTGGTTCCTCTCTAGTGGAGCTAGGAGTATAGTAGAGGACTGGTCAGCCCTCTGAGCCTGGTTCCTCTCTAGTGGAGCTAGGAGTATAGTAGAGGACTGGTCAGCCCTCTGAGCCTGGTTCCTCTCTAGTGGAGCTAGGAGTATAGTAGAGGACTGGTCAGCCCTCTGAGCCTGGTTCCTCTCTAGTGGAGCTAGGAGTATAGTAGAGGACTGGTCAGCCCTCTGAGCCTGGTTCCTCTCTAGTGGAGCTAGGAGTATAGTAGAGGACTGGTCAGCCCTCTGAGCCTGGTTCCTCTCTAGTGGAGCTAGGAGTATAGTAGAGGACTTGTCAGCCCTCTGAGCCTGGTTCCTCTCTAGTGGAGCTAGGAGTATAGTAGAGGACTGGTCATCCCTCTGAGCCTGGTTCCTCTCTAGTGGAGCTAGGAGTATAGTAGAGGACTTGTCAGCCCTCTGAGCCTGGTTCCTCTCTAGTGGAGCTAGGAGTTTAGTAGAGGACTTGTCAGCCCTCTGAGCCTGGTTCCTCTCTAGTGGAGCTAGGAGTTTAGTAGAGGACTTGTCAGCCCTCTGAGCCTGGTTCCTCTCTAGTGGAGCTAGGAGTTTAGTAGAGGACTTGTCAGCCCTCTGAGCCTGGTTCCTCTCTAGTGGAGCTAGGAGTATAGTAGAGGACTGGTCAGCCCTCTGAGCCTGGTTCCTCTCTAGTGGAGCTAGGAGTATAGTAGAGGACTGGTCAGCCCTCTGAGCCTGGTTCCTCTCTAGTGGAGCTAGGAGTATAGTAGAGGACTGGTCACGCATCTGAGCTTGGTTCCTCTCTAGTGGAGCTAGGAGTATAGCAGAGGACTGGTCACCCCTCTGAGCCTGGTTCCTCCCTAGTGGAGCTAGGAGTATAGTAGAGGACTGGTCATCCCTCTGAGCCTGGTTCCTCTCTAGTGGAGCTAGGAGTATAGCAGAGGACTGGTCACCCCTCTGAGCCTGGTTCCTCCCTAGTGGAGCTAGGAGTATAGTAGAGGACTGGTCATCCCTCTGAGCCTGGTTCCTCTCTAGTGGAGCTAGGAGTATAGTAGAGGACTGGTCACGCCTCTGAGCCTGGTTCCTCTCTAGTGGAGCTAGGAGTATAGTAGAGGACTGGTCATCCCTCTGAGCCTGGTTCCTCTCTAGTGGAGCTAGGAGTATAGTAGAGGACTGGTCACCCCTCTGAGCCTGGTTCCTCTCTAGTGGAGCTAGGAGTATAGTAGAGGACTGGTCATCCCTCTGAGCCTGGTTCCTCTCTAGTGGAGCTAGGAGTATAGTAGAGGACTGGTCACCCCTCTGAGCCTGGTTCCTATCTAGTGGAGCTAGGAGTATAGTAGAGGACTGGTCAGCCCTCTGAGCCTGGTTCCTCCCTAGTGGAGCTAGGAGTATAGTAGAGGACTGGTCACCCCTCTGAGCCTGGTTCCTCTCTAGTGGAGCTAGGAGTATAGTAGAGGACTGGTCAGCCCTCTGAGCCTGGTTCCTCCCTAGTGGAGCTAGGAGTATAGTAGAGGACTGGTCATCCCTCTGAGCCTGGTTCCTCCCTAGTGGAGCTAGGAGTATAGTAGAGGTCTGGTCATCCCTCTGAGCCTGGTTCCTCCCTAGTGGAGCTAGGAGTATAGTAGAGGACTGGTCATCCCTCTGAGCCTGGTTCCTCTCTAGTTGAGCTAGCAGTATACTAGAGGACTGGTCAGCCCTCTGAGCCTGGTTCCTCTCTAGTGGAGCTAGGAGTATAGTAGAGGACTGGTCAGCCCTCTGAGCCTGGTTCCTCTCTAGTGGAGCTAGGAGTTTAGTAGAGGACTGGTCAGCCCTCTGAGCCTGGTTCCTCCCTAGTGGAGCTAGGAGTTTAGTAGACTGGTCAGCCCTCTGAGCCTGGTTCCTCTCTAGTGGAGCTAGGAGTATACTAGAGGACTGGTCAGCCCTCTGAGCCTGGTTCCTCTCTAGTGGAGCTAGGAGTATTGTAGAGGACTGGTCAGCCCTCTGAGCCTGGTTCCTCCCTAGTGGAGCTAGGAGTTTAGTAGAGGACTTGTCAGCCCTCTGAGCCTGGTTCCTCTCTAGTGGAGCTAGGAGTTTAGTAGAGGACTTGTCAGCCCTCTGAGCCTGGTTCCTCTCTAGTGGAGCTAGGAGTATAGTAGAGGACTGGTCAGCCTTCTGAGCCTGGTTCCTCTCTAGTGGAGCTAGGAGTTTAGTAGAGGACTTGTCAGCCCTCTGAGCCTGGTTCCTCTCTAGTTGAGCTAGGAGTTTAGTAGAGGACTTGTCAGCCCTCTGAGCCTGGTTCCTCTCTAGTGGAGCTAGGAGTTTAGTAGAGGACTTGTCAGCCCTCTGAGCCTGGTTCCTCTCTAGTGGAGCTAGGAGTTTAGTAGAGGACTTGTCAGCCCTCTGAGCCTGGTTCCTCTCTAGTGGAGCTAGGAGTTTAGTAGAGGACTTGTCAGCCCTCTGAGCCTGGTTCCTCTCTAGTGGAGCTAGGAGTATAGTAGAGGACTGGTCAGCCCTCTGAGCCTGGTTCCTCTCTAGTGGAGCTAGGAGTATAGTAGAGGACTGGTCAGCCCTCTGAGCCTGGTTCCTCTCTAGTGGAGCTAGGAGTATAGTAGAGGACTGGTCAGCCCTCTGAGCCTGGTTCCTCTCTAGTGGAGCTAGGAGTATAGTAGAGGACTGGTCAGCCCTCTGGGCCTGGTTCCTCCCTAGTGGAGCTAGGAGTATAGTAGAGGACTGGTCAGCCCTCTGAGCCTGGTTCCTCTCTAGTGGAGCTAGGAGTATAGTAGAGGACTGGTCAGCCCTCTGAGCCTGGTTCCTCTCTAGTGGAGCTAGGAGTATAGTAGAGGACTGGTCAGCCCTCTGAGCCTGGTTCCTCTCTAGTGGAGCTAGGAGTATAGTAGAGGACTGGTCAGCCCTCTGAGCCTGGTTCCTCTCTAGTGGAGCTAGGAGTATAGTAGAGGACTGGTCAGCCCTCTGAGCCTGGTTCCTCTCTAGTGGAGCTAGGAGTATAGTAGAGGACTTGTCAGCCCTCTGAGCCTGGTTCCTCTCTAGTGGAGCTAGGAGTATAGTAGAGGACTGGTCATCCCTCTGAGCCTGGTTCCTCTCTAGTGGAGCTAGGAGTATAGTAGAGGACTTGTCAGCCCTCTGAGCCTGGTTCCTCTCTAGTGGAGCTAGGAGTTTAGTAGAGGACTTGTCAGCCCTCTGAGCCTGGTTCCTCTCTAGTGGAGCTAGGAGTTTAGTAGAGGACTTGTCAGCCCTCTGAGCCTGGTTCCTCTCTAGTGGAGCTAGGAGTTTAGTAGAGGACTTGTCAGCCCTCTGAGCCTGGTTCCTCTCTAGTGGAGCTAGGAGTATAGTAGAGGACTGGTCAGCCCTCTGAGCCTGGTTCCTCTCTAGTGGAGCTAGGAGTATAGTAGAGGACTGGTCAGCCCTCTGAGCCTGGTTCCTCTCTAGTGGAGCTAGGAGTATAGTAGAGGACTGGTCAGCCCTCTGAGCCTGGTTCCTCTCTAGTGGAGCTAGGAGTATAGTAGAGGACCTGTCAGCCCTCTGAGCCTGGTTCCTCCCTAGTGGAGCTAGGAGTATAGTAGAGGACTGGTCAGCCCTCTGAGCCTGGTTCCTCTGTAGTGGAGCTAGGAGTATAGTAGAGGACTGGTCAGCCCTCTGAGCCTGGTTCCTCTCTAGTGGAGCTAAGAGTATAGTAGAGGACTTGTCAGCCCTCTGAGCCTGGTTCCTCTCTAGTGGAGCTAGGAGTATAGTAGAGGACTGGTCATCCCTCTGAGCCTGGTTCCTCTCTAGTGGAGCTAGGAGTATAGTAGAGGACTGGTCAGCCCTCTGAGCCTGGTTCCTCTCTAGTGGAGCTAGGAGTATAGTAGAGGACTTGTCATCCCTCTGAGCCTGGTTCCTCTCTAGTGGAGCTAGGAGTATAGTAGAGGACTGGTCAGCCCTCTGAGCCTGGTTCCTCTCTAGTGGAGCTAGGAGTATAGTAGAGGACTGGTCAGCCCTCTGAGCCTGGTTCCTCTCTAGTGGAGCTAGGAGTATAGTAGAGGACTGGTCAGCCCTCTGAGCCTGCTTCCTCCCTAGTGGAGCTAGGAGTATAGTAGAGGACTGGTCAGCCCTCTGAGCCTGGTTCCTCTCTAGTGGAGCTAGGAGTATAGTAGAGGACTGGTCAGCCCTCTGAGCCTGGTTCCTCTCTAGTGGAGCTAGGATTATAGTAGAGGACTGGTCAGCCCTCTGAGCCTGGTTCCTCTCTAGTGGAGCTAGGAGTATAGTAGAGGACTGGTCAGCCCTCTGAGCCTGGTTCCTCCCTAGTGGAGCTAGGAGTATAGTAGAGGACTGGTCAGCCCTCTGAGCCTGGTTCCTCTCTAGTGGAGCTAGGAGTATAGTAGAGGACTGGTCAGCCCTCTGAGCCTGGTTCCTCTCTAGTGGAGCTAGGAGTATAGTAGAGGACTTGTCAGCCCTCTGAGCCTGGTTCCTCTCTAGTGGAGCTAGGAGTATAGTAGAGGACTGGTCATCCCTCTGAGCCTGGTTCCTCTCTAGTGGAGCTAGGAGTATAGTAGAGGACTGGTCACCCCTCTGAGACTGGTTCCTCTCTAGTGGAGCTAGGAGTTTAGTAGAGGACTTGTCAGCCCTCTGAGCCTGGTTCCTCTCTAGTGGAGCTAGGAGTATAGTAGAGGACTTGTCAGCCCTCTGAGCCTGGTTCCTCTCTAGTGGAGCTAGGAGTATAGTAGAGGACTGGTCAGCCCTCTGAGCCTGGTTCCTCTCTAGTGGAGCTAGGAGTATAGTAGAGGACTTGTCAGCCCTCTGAGCCTGGTTCCTCTCTAGTGGAGCTAGGAGTATAGTAGAGGACTTGTCAGCCCTCTGAGCCTGGTTCCTCTCTAGCTTTCTTCCAAGGTTCCTTTTTTCTATGGAGTTTTTCCTGACCAGTTTTTTATTCCTTGGCTCTTTTGGGTTTTCGGCTGGGTATCTGTAAAGCACATTGTTGCATCTGCTGACGTAAAGAGGGCTTTATGAAATTTAATTTAATTTCATGAAATTATTTCAGTTAGGAGGAGAGTCATTGTGACTGTGAAGGAAATACTGTGCATGGGACATTTGGCCTTTAAGAGTTAAGTACCCGGTTAGAATGAATGGTCCTTTAGGCAAGCACTGTGGATTGATGGTCCTTGGCCAGGTTTGTGGATGGATGAGACAATTATCTTTTTTGTTATTCAATTTTCATAGTGCTCATAGTTTACAGGACCTAGTTTCTTTTCTGTGGTGGTTTTTGAAGTGGTATGCATTACTGAACGTGAATGTATTGTGTCATTTTGGGATAGCTACGTTTTAAGTATGCAGTAGGCAGAAATGCAAAACCCCATACGTTTCCCATGCTAATTGAGTTACATCATGTTTATCCCCCGGGCCACTCGCTTAACATGCAGGGTGCATTTTTAGTCCTTCCTGCCCCCCCTTACCCCTTCCCGTGACATTACACAGTCTCTTCAATTCCATTTTAAACAACAGAAGAGTATGAATATTCAGAATGACTACGGGCGTCAGAATTACTATCTAAAATGCACCACAAGATTAAATCATTTGAAGAGGACTTGCAGAACTTGGAGGGAGAGGGAGAGGGAGAGGGAGAGGGAGTTATTAAGTTACATGAGATAATGGTGTAATGTGATAGTGATCTTTTACAGTCAAGCCCCTAAAAAGAGCCTCAGATCATTGCGATGGAACTGGATATGAGTCCTATACATGATAGAGTATTTCTGGGTGTGTCTATGATTTTGTTACCACAAGACCCTATTCTCTTCTTAAAGAACTTAAAAGACTCCCAATCTTTAATGACGTTACAAGACGGTATTCAGTCATGACTGGTTGGGGACCACATTTTTGGGATATGTTTTCATATGTCGAGAAAATATATATATATTCCAGCACAATTAGAACACATGCTTATTTGAAATGCAGTGGATTGTATTTCTGTTTCAGCCACTATACATCATTTTGTTGACTATCCCAAAAAACAAAGACCTAATTTGATTTGGACAGGGATTTGGACACTCGATCATCCACTTGACAGACAGAAGTGTGAAATAACTAAAATGACTAACGGCACATCCGTAAATTCACTCTGGCTTTCTACTTTGATTTCAAAGCACTCTCGTCTGAGTGTGCCAGAGTGAAGAATAACTGATGAATTTACGAATGCGCAACACCCGTTGAATATGAACGGTGTCATTAAACGTTGGCAAAATTGTGTAATTAAATTGTTTCCAGCAGCACGAATGCTCTAGACAGCATGAAAACAGCCTAACCAGCTCTGCTAGGGTGGGTAAAATGGTCAGAGTGAGCTGTTCTCTCATTTGTTTCTGGAAGTTGCTAGCAAGCTAGCCAACGTTAGCCAGTTAGCTTGGGTGCTTGCCTGCCGTTGTGAGGTCAGAGCACTCGGATCAACCGTACTCCTCAGCCAGAGCGTCCAGGGTGCGCTGCGAACGCTCCGAGAGCAAAACAATCTGACAACGCTCTCAATTTACGAACAAACCCAAAGTGCACTTTGACAAACTGGAGGCAATTTATAAATGCACACTTTGTGGGGGAAAATCCATCATTAACACTTTCCTCTCTCCTCTTCAGGGAAGCTGTGGCGCAGGAGAACGGTGCTCCAGGTGCACCAGGGTGATGGGCGACCCTGCCCCCCTCAGAGGGAACAGTGGAAGCCTTGCCCCGTCAGACCCTGCTACCAATGGAGATACAGCTCCTGGTCCGAATGCAAGTCTGAGGTGAGGTGTTCTGTCTCTCTCTCTGTCTCTCTCTCTCTCTCTCTCTCTCTCTCTCTCTCTCTCTCTCTCTCTCTCTCTCTCTCTCTCTCTCTCTCTCTCTCTCTCTCTCTCTCTCTCTCTCTCTCTCTCTCTCTCTCTCTCTCTCTCTCTCTCTCTCTCTCTCTCTCTCTCTCTCTCTCTCTCTCTCTCTCTCTCTCTCTCTCTCTCTCTCTCTCTCTCTCTCTCTCTCTCTCTCTCTCTCTCTCTCTCTCTCTCTCTCTCTTTTGTGGTCAGAGGTGAGACCATTCAAACCACAACCTCCATCATATACTCCTGTCTATCCTGTACTGTAATTATATGTTGTTAAAAGCAATCCCCAAATGAACATGTTTCTCTATCTTTTAGTGTATATGTGGTATTATCCATCAGTGGTCTTACATCCCATGAAGACTCTTCTGTTTCTCTATGCCTGTCATTTACCTCCATGTTATTTCATCGTCATCCACAGATTCCCTTTTCTGTCATCAATTTTTTATTTTTTAGCAATAACGAAAAATTATATGTTCACCCCATAACCAATATAAAATAATATGTTCACCCCATACACAATATAAAATAATATGTTCACCCCATAACCAATATAAAATAATATGTTCACCCCATACCCAATATAAAATAATATGTTCACCCCATACACAATATAAAATAATATGTTCACCCCATAACCAATATAAAATAATATGTTCACCCCATACCCAATATAAAATAATATGTTCACCCCATACACAATATAAAATCATATGTTCACCCCATACCCAATATAAAATAATATGTTCACCCCATACCCAATATAAAATAATATGTTCACCCCATACCCAATATAAAATCATATGTTCACCCCATACCCAATATAAAATAATATGTTCACCCCATACCCAATATAAAATAATATGTTCACCCCATACCCAATATAAAATAATATGTTCACCCCATACCCAATATAAAATCATATGTTCACCCCATACCCAATATAAAATAATATGTTCACCCCATACCCAATATAAAATAATATGTTCACCCCATACCCAATATAAAATAATATGTTCACCCCATACCCAATATAAAATAATATGTTCACCCCATACCCAATATAAAATCATATGTTCACCCCATACCCAATATAAAATAATATGTTCACCCCATACCCAATATAAAATCATATGTTCACCCCATACCCAATATAAAATAATATGTTCACCCCATACCCAATATAACAATAATATGTTCACCCCATACCCAATATAAAATAATATGTTCACCCCATACCCAATATAAAATAATATGTTCACCCCATACCCAATATAAAATCATATGTTCACCCCATACCCAATATAAAATAATATGTTCACCCCATACCCAATATAAAATCATATGTTCACCCCATACCCAATATAAAATAATATGTTCACCCCATACCCAATATAAAATAATATGTTCACCCCATACCCAATATAAAATCATATGTTCACCCCATACCCAATATAAAATAATATGTTCACCTCATACCCAATATAAAATAATATGTTCACCCCATACCCAATATAAAATAATATGTTCACCCCATACCCAATATAAAATAATATGTTCACCCCATACCCAATATAAAATAATATATTCACCCCATACCCAATATAAAATAATATGTTCACCCCATACCCAATATAAAATAATATGTTCACCCCATACCCAATATAAAATAATATGTTCACCCCATACCCAATATAAAATAATATGTTCACCCCATACACAATATAAAATAATATGTTCACCCCATACCCAATATATAATAATATGTTCACCCCATACCCAATATAAAATAATATGTTCACCCCATACCCAATATAAAATAATATATTCACCCCATAACCAATATAAAATAATATGTTCACCCCATACCCAATATAAAATAATATGTTCACCCCATACCCAATATAAAATAATATGTTCACCCCATACACAATATATAATAATATGTTCACCCCATACCCAATATAAAATGATGTGTTTACCCCATACCCAATATAAAATAATATGTTCACCCCATACCCAATATAAAATAATATGTTCACCCCATACCCAATATAAAATAATATGTTCACCCCATACCCAATATAAAATAATATGTTCACCCCATACCCAATATAAAATAATATGTTCACCCCATACCCAATATAACAATAATATGTTCACCCCATACCCAATATAACAATAATATGTTCACCCCATACACAATATATAATAATATGTTCACCCCATACCCAATATATAATAATATGTTCACCCCATACCCAATATAAAATAATATATTCACCCCATAACCAATATAAAATAATATGTTCACCCCATACCCAATATAAAATAATATGTTCACCCCATACCCAATATAAAATAATATGTTCACCCCATACCCAATATAAAATAATATGTTCACCCCATACCCAATATAAAATAATATGTTCACCCCATACCCAATATAAAATCATATGTTCACCCCATACCCAATATAAAATCATATGTTCACCCCATACCCAATATAAAATAATATGTTCACCCCATACCCAATATAAAATAATATGTTCACCCCATACCCAATATAAAATAATATGTTCACCCCATACCCAATATAAAATCATATGTTCACCCCATACCCAATATAAAATAATATGTTCACCTCATACCCAATATAAAATAATATGTTCACCCCATACCCAATATAAAATAATATGTTCACCCCATACCCAATATAAAATAATATGTTCACCCCATACCCAATATAAAATCATATGTTCACCCCATACCCAATATAAAATAATATGTTCACCCCATACCCAATATAAAATCATATGTTCACCCCATACCCAATATAAAATAATATGTTCACCCCATACCCAATATAACAATAATATGTTCACCCCATACCCAATATAAAATAATATGTTCACCCCATACCCAATATAAAATAATATGTTCACCCCATACCCAATATAAAATCATATGTTCACCCCATACCCAATATAAAATAATATGTTCACCCCATACCCAATATAAAATCATATGTTCACCCCATACCCAATATAAAATAATATGTTCACCCCATACCCAATATAAAATAATATGTTCACCCCATACCCAATATAAAATCATATGTTCACCCCATACCCAATATAAAATAATATGTTCACCTCATACCCAATATAAAATAATATGTTCACCCCATACCCAATATAAAATAATATGTTCACCCCATACCCAATATAAAATAATATGTTCACCCCATACCCAATATAAAATAATATATTCACCCCATACCCAATATAAAATAATATGTTCACCCCATACCCAATATAAAATAATATGTTCACCCCATACCCAATATAAAATAATATGTTCACCCCATACCCAATATAAAATAATATGTTCACCCCATACACAATATAAAATAATATGTTCACCCCATACCCAATATATAATAATATGTTCACCCCATACCCAATATAAAATAATATGTTCACCCCATACCCAATATAAAATAATATATTCACCCCATAACCAATATAAAATAATATGTTCACCCCATACCCAATATAAAATAATATGTTCACCCCATACCCAATATAAAATAATATGTTCACCCCATACACAATATATAATAATATGTTCACCCCATACCCAATATAAAATGATGTGTTTACCCCATACCCAATATAAAATAATATGTTCACCCCATACCCAATATAAAATAATATGTTCACCCCATACCCAATATAAAATAATATGTTCACCCCATACCCAATATAAAATAATATGTTCACCCCATACCCAATATAAAATAATATGTTCACCCCATACCCAATATAACAATAATATGTTCACCCCATACCCAATATAACAATAATATGTTCACCCCATACACAATATATAATAATATGTTCACCCCATACCCAATATATAATAATATGTTCACCCCATACCCAATATAAAATAATATATTCACCCCATAACCAATATAAAATAATATGTTCACCCCATACCCAATATAAAATAATATGTTCACCCCATACCCAATATAAAATAATATGTTCACCCCATACACAATATATAATAATATGTTCACCCCATACCCAATATAAAATGATGTGTTTACCCCATACCCAATATAAAATAATATGTTCACCCCATACCCAATATAAAATAATATGTTCACCCCATACCCAATATAAAATAATATGTTCACCCCATACCCAATATAAAATAATATGTTCACCCCATACCCAATATAAAATAATATGTTCACCCCATACCCAATATAAAATAATATGTTCACCCCATACCCAATATAAAATAATATGTTCACCCCATACACAATATAAAATACTATGTTCACCTCATACCCAATATAAAATAATATGTTCACCCCATACCCAATATAAAATAATATGTTCACCCCATACCCAATATAAAATAATATGTTCACCCCATACCCAATATAAAATAATATGTTCACCCCATACCCAATATAAAATAATATGTTCACCCCATACCCAATATAAAATAATATGTTCACCCCATACCCAATATAAAATAATATGTTCACCCCATACCCAATATAAAATAATATGTTCACCCCATACCCAATATAAAATAATATGTTCACCCCATACCCAATATAAAATCATATGTTCCCCCCATACCCAATATAAAATAATATGTTCCCCCCATACCCAATATAAAATAATATGTTCACCCCATACCCAATATAAAATAATATGTTCACCCCATACCCAATATAAAATAATATGTTCACCCCATACCCAATATAAAATAATATGTTCACCCCATACCCAATATAAAATCATATGTTCACCCCATACCCAATATAAAATACTATGTTCACCCCATACCCAATATAAGAATGATATGTTTACCCCATACACAATATATAATAATATGTTCACCCCATACCCAATATATAATAATATGTTCACCCCATACTCAATATAACAATAATTTGTTTACTCCATACCCAATACTCTCTTATTGTCATCCGTTTGACGCATTCAGCCCAATAGGAGGCTTGATTAAAAACAGGAAGTCTATGAAAATGCCATGGTGCTCTCTCAGTCTCTCTCTCCCTCTCTTTCTCTGTCTCTCTCTCTCTGTCTTTCTTTCTCTCTGTCTCTCTCTCGCTCTCTATTACTTTATCACTCTATCTCTTTCTTTCTTTCTCTCTTTCTCTCTCTCTCTCTCTCTCTCTCTTTCTTTTTTGCCAGAAGCATCTATATTTTTGACAGACAGGGCACTGTATTCTATTGCAGAGTAAGGGAATGTTGACACTCCTTTGTTCTGGGCTGTTTTCACCTCCTGTTGGAGTTCCTGACAGCAGACAGTAGCTCATCAGCAGCCTACAGCACAATCCTAGAATAGCTGTTATTTCTGACAAACCAAATCATGGGGGCTCCCGAGTGGCGCAGAGGTCTAAGACACTGCAACCCAGTGCAAGAGGCGTCACTGCAGTACCTGGTTCGGATCCAGGCTGCATCATGTCTGGCTGTGATTGGGAGTCCCATGGGACGGCGCACAATTGGCCCAGCATCGTCCGGGTTTGGCCGGGTTTGGCCGGGGTAGGCCGTCATTGTAAATAAGAATGTGTTGTTAATAACTGACTTGCCTCGTTAAATAAAGGTAAAAATAAAAAAGATCAATGTCATGGCCTTGAGAGAGTTGGATGTTGTCTACACAGCAGACCAGCTCTCTGTGAATGTATGGATGTAAGGGAGGTGGTTCAGTGAACCTAGCTCACGTCGTGGGTAACCTTGCCTGAGACCTGAAGACTTGTGTTAGCTTCCCAAGCTGATGCCTTTAGCCCAGAGGGCTAACACAGTATTGTGGCACAAACCGAGTCAATACGCAAAATGGCAATCTGTGACACACAATAAAATAGCTATGGAGGTGTATTTTAACCTGTGTTTTCTCTCTATGTTTATTGTCCAGGGTGCAAGGTGCGGAGAGGGGCTGCGGTTCCGTAACGTGTCCTGCTTTGTGTCGGACGGGTCTGGCCAGGGAGAGGGCAGTCTGGTGGATGATGAGCTGTGTGGAAACCTTGAGCCCTCGGTAGACGGCGACAAACAGATCACCCTGGAAGAACCCTGCACCTCGCCCTGTCCAGGTAACTAACTTACCTTGGCCTGCAATGACTGGGGATCCAGAGTCCTGGACAATGGACCCGGTCCCTAGATAAGAGGGCGATTAGATCTGACGAGGAAAAACGCCTGACCCTATAATCAGTAAAGATTCACCTCTGAGCATCCATCTAATCTACTTGTAGCTAGTTCAACACAGCAATACAGTTACAATGTGTAGCTCTATCTGGTCGAGGAAGCCCCTTGTCATTCAATGTTCTATACCAACTACGCAGAGACCTTTTTGCTGTGCCTTTTAGGCTGAGCTGAGTTCACTACTGCCATTAAATCACATTTATGTGGTCCTAGCTGTGTTACATGCTATTCCAGCTCTCTCATAACATCTCTTAGGAGCAGTATCCTGCTGACACTGACAGTAAGCACTAATGACTGGATGGTTAGATAATCAGAGGCTGGTGCTAGAGAGGACTCCAATGCCTGCTACGGTGCGTCATTCTCTGTTCATAGTGATGTTGACTGACATTGTAGGGAATCCAGTGAGG
The DNA here is from genome assembly GCF_045679555.1 of Salvelinus alpinus. NCBI lineage: Eukaryota > Metazoa > Chordata > Actinopteri > Salmoniformes > Salmonidae > Salvelinus > Salvelinus alpinus. The sequence goes on from NC_092114.1 coordinate 28,610,100, forward strand.
TTTCTAAGATCTGATTACATGATTTCTTTATCTCCAATGACTTGAAAGTGGCGATAACACTTTCTCTTCTGAGTAAAAACCTTTCAACGTCATACATTTCAGAGAGTTGCTAGGGAAAAAAGTGCATCTGAAAACGACTCGTATGAACGTTATTTTTCCAGTACGTATTTCCTTTTTAGCCAGTGCCTATGAATGACAGATCCAACATCCCATTTTGACAGGTCCTTTGTAGCAGAAGTAGAGTTGTGACAAGCTCATGCAGCAGAAAATTGTGTGTGGTGTGTTTGATCTGTGTGTGTGTGTGTGCGTGTCCAGAGCTGTAAATTTGGTTGTGTGTAGTCGTAGTCCATAGCTCTAATCTCCCGTGGTTTAGCTCAGGCAGCCAGAACAGAGGGGGCAGGTACTTAATCCAAGTGTACACTCTCTCACCACATGAAACCCCACCAGACAACACCTCCCCTCCTCTGCGTATCACAGCCCTGCCTCCCGTGCCTGATCGTAGCCCAGTCCAGGACCCCACCATGCCTGACGCCTGACACACAGAGGGCAGACAGAGGAATGTGCACGTACTCCGATAATCATAAGGCGGATTAGGTCTCTTTGGAACTGACGGCTTTACGATGAATTAATATTTAGTCGTGTGCTCACTTCTTCCCTGCCACTACAATGGCATGAATGAATGACTGACCTATTTTAATGGGAAATGGCCTGTTTTCTGAGAACACCCTGATCCATGTTAGAATACAAGATAATAAAAAATCTGGCTCTGTTGGAGAAATATTTGAGGAGAGGTTTAATTTTTAGAAGTTGATATTCTTAACTTTACCAGGGATAGGGTATAACATCTAGGATGACATCTAAACCAAATATAAGTAATATTCAAGTTTCCCATTATAATTATGTAGTGCCGGGGCCAGGAATTTTGTGATATGACCAGGATAATCTCTGGAGCCATGGTCAGGTTACATGGGTAACAGTAATGTCTCATATAGTTCTGTAAGTTCTCAACTGTGTACAGCTAAATGTGTTGTAAGTTATGTACTGTGTGGTTCTGTACAGGTGACTGCTACCTGACTGACTGGACAGTGTGGAGCCCGTGTCAGCTAAGCTGTGTCAGTGGAGATGACCTGGGTTTCGGCTCGGTGCAGGTCAGATCCAGAGCCGTGCTGGCCCAGGAGCCAGAGAACCTACTGCAGTGTCCAGAACAGGAGTGGGAGGCCCGGCCCTGCACTGGTCAGTCTACGCACACATACACACATTCACACAGGAACACACATACAGTGGGGCAAAAAAGTATTTAGTCAGCCACCAATTGTGCAAGTTCTCCTACTTAAAAAGATGGGAGAGGCCTGTAATTGTCATCATAGGTACACTTCAACTATGACAGACAAAATGAGAAAAAAAATCCAGAAAATCACATTGTAGGATTTTTAATGAATTTATTTGCAAATTATGGTGGAAAATAAGTATTTGGTCACCTACAAACAAGCAAGATTTCTGGCTCTCACAGACCTGTAACTTCTTCTTTAAGAGGCTCCTCTGTCCTCCACTCGTTACCTGTATTAATGGCACCTGTTTGAACTTGTTATCAGTATAAAAGACACCTGTCCACAACCTCAAACAGTCACACTCCAAACTCCACTATGGCCAAGACCAAAGAGCTGTCAAAGGACACCAGAAACAAAATTGTAGACCTGCACCAGGCTGGGAAGACTGAATCTGCAATAGGTAAGCAGCTTGGTTTGAAGAAATCAACTGTGGGAGCAATTATTAGGAAATGGAAGACATACAAGACCACTGATAATCTCCCTCGATCTGGGGCTCCACGCAAGATCTCACCCCGTGGGGTCAAAATGATCACAAGAACGGTGAGCAAAAATCCCAGAACCACACGGGGGGACCGTAGTGAATGACCTGCAGAGAGCTGGGACCAAAGTAACAAAGCCTACCATCAGTAACACACTACACCGCCAGGGACTCAAATCCTGCAGTGCCAGCCGTGTCCCCCTGCTTAAGCCAGTACATGTCCAGGCCCGTCTGAAGTTTGCTAGAGAGCATTTGGATGATCCAGAAGAAGATTGGGAGAATGTCATATGGTCAGATGAAACCAAAATATAACTTTTTGGTAAAAACTCAACTCGTTGTGTTTGGAGGACGAAGAATGCTGAGTTGCATCCAAAGAACACCATACCTACTGTGAAGCATGGGGGTGGAAACATCATGCTTTGGGGCTGTTTTTCTGCAAAGGGACCAGGACGACTCATCCGTGTAAAGGAAAGAATGAATGGGGCCATGTATCGTGAGATTTTGAGTGAAAACCTCCTTCCATCAGCAAGGGCATTGAAGATGAAACGTGGCTGGGTCTTTCAGCATGACAATGATCCCAAACACACCGCCCGGGCAACGAAGGAGTGGCTTCGTAAGAAGCATACAACACTCCTTCCGTGGCCTCCAACTGCTCTTAAACGCTAGTAAAACCAAATGCATGCTTTTCAACCGTTCGCTGCCTGCACCCGCACGCCCGACTAGCATCACCACCCTGGACGGTTCCGACCTAGAATATGTGGACATCTATAAGTACCTAGGTGTCTGGCTAGACTGCAAACTCTCCTTCCAGACTCATATCAAACATCTCCAATCCAAAATCAAATCAAGAATCGGCTTTCTATTCCGCAACAAAGCCTCCTTCACTCACGCCGCCAAACTTACCCTAGTAAAACTGACTATCCTACCGATCCTCGACTTCGGCGATGTCATCTACAAAATAGCTTCCAATACTCTACTCAGCAAACTGGATGCAGTTTATCACAGTGCCATTCGTTTTGTTACTAAAGCACCTTATACGACCCACCACTGCGACCTGTATGCCCTAGTCGGCTGGCCCTCGCTACATGTTCGTCGTCAGACCCACTGGCTCCAGGTCATCTACAAGGCTATGCTAGGTAAAGTGCCGCCTTATCTCAGTTCACTGGTCACGATGGCTACACCCACCCGCAGCACGCGCTCCAGCAGGTGTATCTCACTGATCATCCCTAAAGCCAAAACCTCATTTGGACGCCTTTCCTTCCAGTTCTCTGCTGCCTGCGACTGGAACGAATTGCAAAAATCTCTGAAGTTGGAGACTTTTATCTCCCTCAACAACTTTAAAAATCTGCTATCCGAGCAGCTAACCGATCGCTGCAGCTGTACATAGTCCATCTGTAAACTACCCACCCAATTTACCTACCTCACCCCCCATACTGCTTTTATTTATTTACTTTTCTGCTCTTTTGCACACCAGTATCTCTTCTTGCACATGATCATCTGATGATTTATCACTCCAGTGTTAATCTGCTAAATTGTAATTATTCGATTTATTGCCTACCTCATGCCTTTTGCACACATTGTATATAGATTCTCTTTTTTTTCTACCATGTTATTGACTTGTTTATTGTTTACTCCATGTGTAACTCTGTGTTGTCTGTTCACACTGCTATGCTTTATCTTGGCCAGGTCGCAGTTGCAAATGAGAACTTGTTCTCAACTAGCCTACCTGGTTAAATAAAGGTGAAATAAAAATAAATTAAAAAAAATTCAAGGTCCTGGAGTGGCCTAGCCAGTCTCCAGAACTCAACCTCATAGAAAATCTTTGGAGGGAGTTGAAAGTCCCAGCAACAGCCCCAAAACATCACTGCTCTAGAGGAGATCTGCATGGAGGAATGGGCCAAAATACCAGCAACAGTGTGTGAAAACCTTGTGAAGACTTACAGAAAACGTTTGACCTCTGTCATTGCCAACAAAGGGTATATAACAAAGTATTGAGAGAAACTTTTGTTATTGACCAAATACTTATTTTCCCCCATAATTTGCAAATAAATTCATTAAAAATCCTACAATGTTGATTTTCTGGATTTTTTTTCTCATTTTGTCTGTCATAGTTGAAGTGTACCTATGATGAAAATTACAGGCCTCGCTCATCTTTTTAAGTGGGAGAACTTGCACAATTGGTGGCTGACTAAATACTTTTTGCCCCACTGTACACACATTCAAAAATACACACTTGCATTTGTTCCTTTACGATATTATATGAGCTATTTGTAGTCTGTACTGACCCATACCTCTCCTCCCACTACAGAGGGCCAGTGTTATGAGTAGTCTGTACTGACCCATATCTCTCCTCCCACTACAGAGGGCCAGTGTTATGAGTAGTCTGTACTGACCCATATCTCTCCTCCCACTACAGAGGGCCAGTGTTATGAGTAGTCTGTACTGACCCATACCTCTCCTCCCACTACAGAGGGCCAGTGTTATGAGTAGTCTGTACTGACCCATATCTCTCCTCCCACTACAGAGGGCCAGTGTTATGAGTAGTCTGTACTGACCCATATCTCTCCTCCCACTACAGAGGGCCAGTGTTATGAGTAGACTGTACTGACCCATATCTCTCCTCCCACTACAGAGGGCCAGTGTTATGAGTAGTCTGTACTGACCCATACCTCTCCTCCCACTACAGAGGGCCAGTGTTATGAGTAGTCTGTACTGACCCATATCTCTCCTCCCACTACAGAGGGCCAGTGTTATGAGTAGTCTGTACTGACCCATATCTCTCCTCCCACTACAGAGGGCCAGTGTTATGAGTACAAGTGGATGACAGGAGCGTGGAGAAGCTCCTCTCGACTGGTCTGGTGTCAGAGATCTGATGGATTAAATGTCACAGGTATGTGTGTGTGTGCGTGCGTGCGTGCGTGTGTGTATGTGTGTGGATTGTAAAAGAAGAAACATTTGGACAAGTGAGAACATTTTGCCGGTCCCCATAAGGAAAAAGGATATTTTAGCTTTAGGGGTTAGGTTTGGGGATAGGGTTAGGGTTTTGGAGTTAAGGTTAGAGTTAGTGTTATGTTTAGAGTTAGGGCTTAGAGTTAGGGCTTAGGGTTAGTACTAGGTTTAGAGTTAGGGCTAGGGTTAGTACTAGGTTTAGAGTTAGGGGTTAGGGCTAGGGTTAATACTAGGTTTAGAGTTAGGGGTTAGGGCTAGGGTTAATACTAGGTTTAGAGTTAGGGGTTAAAGACAATAGGATTTTGAATGGAAATCAATTGTTTGGTTCCCACAAGGATAGTAAAACAAACGTGTGTGTGTGTGTGAGTGTGTGTGTGCTGCTTATACCCCACCCTCCAACAGAATGCAACCACCAACACTCCTTATTTTAATTAAACTAATCCCTTTATATATTTGCCTACTTCATATGCCGGTGAATAGAAGCCACTAAACCCTTCTCTAAGGACGAGTATTGAGTGGTATCCTACTGTAGCAAAATATTTGAGTCGCTGCCTCTCGATTTAGTAGCTACATTATAATAACTTTAACTGCATGAATGTGTGCGATGTGAATAATGAATTGTACAATGCAGTTCTGCTGCAGTCAGCCGCCCAGCTCTCTCCAGGTCAGGTGCCTCTGTGGCTGATGATGATGATGAGGTGGATACGGTCATTTAAAACACTGTTTCTGCCTGTCGGAGAGATTGCTTTCCGAGCACTTCCTGACTGCTTGTCACTGTGGAGCCGAGGCCGCGTGTGTGTGTGTATGCATTCCTGTGTGTATGCGGGCGTGCCATCGAGTGTGCGTGTGTATGTGTTAGTGTGTGTGTGTAGGAGATTTAATCCTTGACGATGACGCATTTAAAATCTGCTGCCGTCACACGTCAGCTTTAGGTCTGTGACTGCTACCTCTGCCTCGGTGGTGCTCGGAGCTCAGAGGTTCTAGGTGAAGAGTTACAGTGTATGTGTCACTTATCATAAAGGATGTGTGTCTTATTCAGCAATGAATCCTCTGAAGAATGAATAACCAGCAATGAATCCTCAGAGGAATGAATAACCAGCGATGAATCATCTGAGGAATGAATAACCAGCGATGAATCATCTGAGGAATGAATAACCAGCGATGAATCATCTGAGGAATGAATAACCAGCGATGAATCCTCTGAGGAATGAATAACCAGCGATGAATCCTCTGAGGAATGAATAACCAGCGATGAATCCTCTGAGGAATGAAAACCAGCGATGAATCATCTGAGGAATGAATAACCAGCGATGAATCCTCTGAGGAATGAATAACCAGCGAAGAATCCTCTGAGGAATGAATAACCAGCGATGAATCCTCTGAGGAATGAATAACCAGCGATGAATCATATGAGGAATGAATAACCAGCGATGAATCATCTGAGGAATGAATAACCAGCGATGAATCCTCTGAGGAATGAATAACCAGCTGTAACGGGCTTCCTCCTTCTCCTCATCCGAAGAGGAGTAGCAGGGATTTGACCAAAATGCAGCGGGTTGTGAATACATATTGATTTAATAGACAAAACGGAAAAACACGACAAACACTTGAATAATTACAAAACAAATAAACGAATGTAGACAGACCTGGACACGAACTTACATACAACGTGAAGAACGCATGAACCAGGAAAACAGACTACATAAAACGAACGAACTAACAAAAACCGGAACAGTCCCGTGTGGCGTAACATACAGACACTGACACAGGAGACAATCACCCACAAACAAACAGTGAGAACAACCTACCTTAATATGACTCTCAATTAGAGGAAAACGCAAAACACCTGCCTCTAATTAAGAGCCATACCAGGCAACCCAAAACCAACATAGAAACAGCAAACATAGACTGCCCACCCAAAACTCACGCCCTGACCATCACACACATACAAAACAACAGAAAACAGGTCAGGAACGTGACAGAACCCCCTCCTCAAGGTGCGAACGCCGGGCGCACCAGCACAAAGTCCAGGGGAGGGTCTGGGTGGGCATCTGACCACGGTGGTGGCTCAGGCTCCGGACGCTGTCCCCACACCACCATAGTCACTCCCCGCTTCTGTATCCCCCTCCCAATGACCACCCTCCAACTAAAACCACCTAAATGAAGGGGCAGCACCGGGATAAGGGCCAGCACCGGGATAAGGGGCAGCACCGGGCTGAGGGACTCTGGCAGGTCCTGGCTGAGGGACTCTGGCAGGTCCTGGCTGAGGGACTCTGGCAGGTCCTGGCTGAGGGACTCTGGCAGGTCCTGGCTGAGGGACTCTGGCAGGTCCTGGCTGAGGGACTCTGGCAGGTCCTGGCTGAGGGACTCTGGCAGGTCCTGGCTGAGGGACTCTGGCAGGTCCTGGCTGAGGGACTCTGGCAGGTCCTGGCTGGACGGCTCTGGCAGGTCCTGGCTGGACGGCTCTGGCAGGTCCTGGCTGGACGGCTCTGGCAGGTCCTGGCTGGACGGCTCTGGCTGATCCGGTCTGGCGGAAGGCTCTGGCTGATCCGGTCTGGCGGAAGGCTCTGGCTGATCCGGTCTGGCGGAAGGCTCTGGCTGATCCGGTCTGGCGGAAGGCTCTGGCTGATCCGGTCTGGCGGAAGGCTCTGGCTGATCCGTTCTGGCGGAAGGCTCTGGCTGATCCGGTCTGGCGGAAGGCTCTGTAGGCTCTTGGCAGACGGGCGGCTTTGCAGGCTCATGGCAGACGGGCAGCTTTGCAGGCTCATGGCAGACGGGCAGTTCAGGCGCCGTTGGGCAGACGGGCAGTTCAGGCGCCGCTGGGCAGACGGGCAGTTCAGGCGCCGCTGGGCAGACGGGCAGTTCAGGCGCCGCTGGGCAGACGGGCAGTTCAGGCGCCGCTGGGCAGACGGGCTCAGACGGCGCTGGGCAGACAGATGGCTCCGACGGCGCTGGGCAGACAGATGGCTCCGACGGCGCTGGGCAGACAGATGGCTCAGACGGCGCTGGGCAGACAGATGGCTCAGACGGCGCTGGGCAGACAGGCAGTGCAGAAGGCGTTGGGCAGACGGCCGACTCTGCCCTGCTGAGGCGCACAGTAGGCCTGGTGCGTGGTATAGGCACTGGCTGCGCTGGAGAGGAGGAAAGCTCTGACAGCGCTGGACAGGTAGGAGCAGCTGGAGAGAGAACCCGGAGAGACAGCCTGGTGCGGGGGGCTGCCACCGGTGGACTGGTACTTGGAGGTGGCACCGGGTATACCGGACCGTGAAGGAGGACACGTGCTCTTGAGCACCGAGCCTGCCCAACCTTACCAGGTTGAATGGTGCCCGTAGCCCTGCCAGTGCGGCGAGGTGGAATAGCCCGCACTGGGCTATGCTGGCGAACCGGGGACACCATTCGTAAGGCTGGTGCCATGTATGCCGGCCCGAGGAGACGTACTGGAGACCAGATACGTTGGGCCGGCTTCATGACATCTGGCTCGATGCCCAACCTAGCCCTCCCAGTGCGGCAAGGTGGAATAGCCCGCACTGGGCTAAGCACGCGTACTGGGGACACCGTGCGCTTTACCGCATAACACGGTGTCTGACCAGTACGACGCTCTCTCACTCCACGGTAAGCACGGGGAGTTGGCTCAGGTATCCTACCCGGCTTTGCCACACTCCTCGTGTGCCCCCCCCCAATAAATTTTTGGGTCTGACTCTCGGGCTCCCAACCGCGTCGCCGCGCTGCCTCCTCATACCAGCGCTCCTGGGCTGTGGCTGCCTCCTTCTCCTCCCGAGAGCGGCGATTCTCTCCCACCTTAGCCCAGGGTCCTTCTCCGTTGAATACTTGCTCCCAAGACCATAAATCCTGCTTCGTGCGCTGTCGTTGCTGTCCATTAACCCGCTGCTTGATCTGGGTTTGGTGGGTGATTCTGTAACGGGCTTCCTCCTTCTCCTCATCCGAAGAGGAGTAGCAGGGATTTGACCAAAATGCAGCGGGTTGTGAATACATATTGATTTAATAGACAAAACGGAAAAACACGACAAACACTTGAATAATTACAAAACAAATAAACGAATGTAGACAGACCTGGACACGAACTTACATACAACGTGAAGAACGCATGAACCAGGAAAACAGACTACATAAAACGAACGAACTAACAAAAACCGGAACAGTCCCGTGTGGCGTAACATACAGACACTGACACAGGAGACAATCACCCACAAACAAACAGTGAGAACAACCTACCTTAATATGACTCTCAATTAGAGGAAAACGCAAAACACCTGCCTCTAATTAAGAGCCATACCAGGCAACCCAAAACCAACATAGAAACAGCAAACATAGACTGCCCACCCAAAACTCACGCCCTGACCATCACACACATACAAAACAACAGAAAACAGGTCAGGAACGTGACACCAGCGATGAATCCTCTGAGGAATGAATAACCAGCGATGAATCCTCTGAGGAATGAATAACCAGCGATGAATCCTGCGAGGAATGAATAACCAGCGATGAATCCTGCGAGGAATGAATAACCAGCGATGAATCCTGCGAGGAATGAATAACCAGCGATGAATCATCCGAGGAATGAATAACCAGCGATGAATCCTCTGAGGAATGAATAACCAGCGATGAATCCTCTGAGGAATGAATAACCAGCGATGAATCCTCTGAGGAATGAATAACCAGCGATGAATCCTCTGAGGAATGAATAACCAGCGATGAATCCTCTGAGGAATGAATAACCAGCGATGAATCATCTGAGGAATGAATAACCAGCGATGAATCATCTGAGGAATGAATAACCACTGACTAATAGCACTGAATTTGCTGACAACTTGTTTATTGTGGAAAAATGTACGTACTACGACTGTGATAATTATGTGGTTGTCTCAACTAGCTACACTATATTTACAAAACTATGTGGACACCCCTTCAAATTAGTGAATTTGGCTATTTCAGCCAAATGACAAACCTGACAGGTGTATAAAATCGAGCACACAGCCATGCAATCTCCATAGCCATTGGCAGTAGAATGGCCTTACTGAAGAGCTCAGTGACTTTCAACGTGGCACCGTCATAGGATGCCACCTTTCCAACAAGTCTGTTCGTCAAAATTTCTGTCCTGCTAGATCTGCCCCGGTCCACTGTAAGTGCTGTTATTGTGAAGTGGAAATGTCCAGGAGCAACAACGGCTCAGCCGCGAAGTGGTAGGCCACACAAGCTCAGAATGGGACCGCCGAGTGATGAAGCGTGTAGTGCATAAAAATCGTCTGCCTCTGGATATGGGTTGATATGGCTGAGCAGCCGCACACAAGCCTTAAACCACCATGCGCAATGCCAAGAGTCGGCTGGAGTGGTGTAAAGCTTGCCGCCATTGGACTCTGAAGCAGTGGAAACGCGTTCTCTGGGGTGATGAATCACGCTTCACCAACTGGCAGTCCGACAGACGACTCTGGGTTTGGCGGATGTCAGGAGAACTCTACCTGCGCGAATGCATAGTGCCAACCTTAAAGTGTGGTGGACGAAGAATAATGGTCTGTTTTTCTTTGTTCGGGCTAGGCTCCTTATTTCCAGTGAAGGGAAATCTTAACGCTACAGCATATAATGACAACCTAGACGATTCTGTGCTTCCGTCTTTGTGGCAACAGTTTGGGGAAGGCCCTTTCCTGTTTCAGCATGACGCCGCCCTCGTGCAGAAAGCGAGGTCCATACAGAAATGGTTTGTCGAGATCGGTGTGGAAGAACTTGACTGGCCTGACCTCAATCCCACCTTTGGGATGAATTGGAACGCCAACTGCGAGCCAGGCCAGTCTCCCAACATTGTGCCCGACCTCACTAATGCTCTTGTGGCTGAATGGAAGCAAGTCCCCGCATCAATGTTAGTGGAAAGCCTTCCCAGAAGAGTGGAGGCTGTTATAGCAGCAAAGGGGGACCAATTCTATATTAATGCCCATGATTTTGAAATTAGATGTCCGACAAGCAGGTGTCCACGTACTTTTGGTCATGTAGTGTATCTTAATATGAATGCACTAACTGTATGTCGTTCTGGATGCGACTAAAATAAGAATAACATGTAAAAAAGTGGATGAAACATTTCTGTAAACTATGGCTAACTTATGATGTTTGGTGTGTAGGCATACAGTATGACATTACAAATCAAATCGAACTTTGTTTTTAACATGCATTTATCTAGACAGCTAAATATACCTTACATTTGTTAGGTAGGTGTGCATGAATCCTGATATAGCCTGAATTCACACTCATCGTATATTAATGATGCTGTAGATCCTATGCCAAGGCATTCCACAGCCATATGCTCCAGATGGCATGCATATTTCATGCATATTATATCAAATGGTTTTTTGGGCATATACCCTGGATGTAAACGCTTATTTTCATGCCATGTGGCTTCCGCTTATGATTTGCATACACTGTGTGTGTGTGTGTGTGTGTGTGTGTGTGTGTGTGTGTGTGTGTGTGTGTGTGTGTGTGTGTGTGTGTGTGTGTGTGTGTGTGTGTGTGTGTGTGTGTGTGTGTGTGTGTGTGTGTGTGTGTGTGTGTGTGTGTGTGTGTGTGTCCATGTGCATCACCATCATGAATATTCGAAACATCTTCTGATAGATTAGCAGTTTTCTGCCGACAGTATCATTTTTCTGAATAACTTGAGGCATCCCGTCCAGGATTACTCTCTGAGTGTTGCTACACGTATATTTCTTGTGAAGTGGGATGTTGAAGTGAAGAATTTAGCGAAGTGGTGGAAGTGGACCGTTGCTGACAGGTACATAATACTTGGCCTGGCACCTGTCATTCTCTAAAGCTCCGGTACATATTGTAGAATACCTGGTAAATGGGGCTGTTAAATCGAAGGAAGCACTGGAACCTTTTCAATCCTCCAATCACTGATGCACTGTGTAAGTCACTTATTACGATTACGCTCCAGACTTTACCCCTCCCAGGCTGCTGCGGTAACCCTGTTTCTTTCAGCCTAGTCCTGACTGCCACCTACAACATTGTCATAAAAAGCACACTTATCAGCAAGGGAAGGTTGTAGTACTGACTGAGCTGTGAATCTGTTCTAGTTCCCTCCACCACCACTATCATATCCCTCCTCTGTATAACCTTGGTGTAGTTGGTCTTGTTCCCTCCACCACCACTATCATATCCCTCCTCTGTATAACCTTGGTCTAGTTGGTCTTGTTCCCTCCACCACCACTATCTTATCCCTCCTCTAGGTCTAGTTGGTCTTGTTCCCTCCACCACCACTATCTTATCCCTCCTCTAGGTCTAGTTGGTCTTGTTCCCTCCACCACCACTATCTTATCCCTCCTCTAGGTGTAGTTGGTCTAGTTCCCTCCACTACACTACCATATCCCTCCTCTAGGTGTAGTTGGTCTAGTTCCCTCCACCACCACTATCTTATCCCTCCTCTAGGTGTAGTTGGTCTAGTTCCCTCCACTACACTACCATATCCCTCCTCTAGGTGTAGTTGGTCTAGTTCCCTCCAAAACCACTACCTTATCCCTCCTCTAGGTGTAGTTGGTCTAGTTCCCTCCACTACACTACCATATCCCTCCTCTAGGTGTAGTTGGTCTTGTTCCCTCCACTACACTACCATATCCCTCCTCTAGGTGTAGTTGGTCTAGTTCCCTCCACTACACTACCATATCCCTCCTCTAGGTGTAGTTGGTCTAGTTCCCTCCACTACACTACCATATCCCTCCTCTAGGTGTAGTTGGTCTAGTTCCCTCCACTACACTACCATATCCCTCCTCTAGGTGTAGTTGGTCTTGTTCCCTCCACTACACTACCATATCCCTCCTCTAGGTGTAGTTGGTCTAGTTCCCTCCACTACACTACCATATCCCTCCTCTAGGTCTAGTTGGTCTAGTTCCCTCCACTACACTACCATATCCCTCCTCTAGGTGTAGTTGGTCTAGTTCCCTCCACTACACTACCATATCCCTCCTCTAGGTCTAGTTGGTCTAGTTCCCTCCACTACACTACCATATCCCTCCTCTAGGTGTAGTTGGTCTAGTTCCCTCCACTTCAAGACCATATCCCTCCTCTAGGTGTAGTTGGTCTAGTGCCACTACAGTGTCCCCCTCTTCTCTTCTGTACCCTTCTATTGTATATATTGATTTACCCCAGGTTAGTTCAAATTAAAGCTGAGTGTGAAAGCAGCAAGCCCTTGTCTTTTTGCCTGAAGGCAAAATCACTTAAAGGGATGAGTCCCAGGCTGCGTCCCAAATGTCACCATATTCCGTATATACTGTAGTCAACTTATTTTGCCCAAGATCCATAGAGCTCTCATCAAAAGTAGTGCAATATGTATGAAATGAGGTGGCATTTAGGACACAGTTTTGTTGTCCTTGGTATCTGAAGCATTAAATCCCAGGTACTGTATCAGAATGAATAGTGCAGTGAAAGCATCAACTCACTACAGTACACACAACTCATCTGAGACCCAGAGAGCTCCGTCTACTTCCTGTTTATCTAAGTGTGTCTATCTATACGCTTGCTATCTGGGATGGTGCGTAATGTGTGGTGTGTATCTGCTGAACCATGAATTAATAGGAGTGTGTTTTCGTCAGAGGGTTTGGGGAGGAATTCTGAGCAGTCCTCTAATTACTGAATTATTGCAATATCAAAATATACTGCGAGGGGGGGGGGGGGGAATGAGAGAAATAAAGAGAGGGAGGAGAGGCATGTAGAATCTAAGAGAGCGAGAAAGAGAGAGAGAGTGCAAAACACAGAAGAGGTGTGTAGTGTCTGATTCAAGTTGTCTGCAGCACAACAGTCTGAAGTGCAGCAACAAAGACAGCAGTGAAAGCTAACAACCTGGGCCACGTGTCCGCTGCTGTGTGTGTCACAGGAGGTTGGTGGCACCTTAATTGGGGAGGACGGGCTCGTGGAAACGGCTGGAGCGGAATCAGTGGAATGGTATCAAATTCATCAAATGCATGGTTTACATGTGTTTGATGCCATCCCATTCACTCCATTCCAGACATTATTATGAGCCTTCCTCCCCTCAGCAGCCTCCACTGGTGTGGGTGTGTGTGTGTGTATGTGCTTGTCTGCTTGCATTAGCGCAAGTAAATGTACAGAATGCACCCTCTCTTCCATCCCCTCGCTGCTCCAAACCCCTCCACATTGACACTTGCCCTCTGACCTCTACCCTACAGGTGGCTGCCCTATGACGGCCCAGCCCTTGGCAGACCGATCATGTGATCCAGCCTGCAACAAACCACGCTCCTACTGCACAGAGGTGAGGAGAGAGAGAGAGAGAGAGAGAGAGAGAGAGAGAGAGAGAGAGAGAGAGAGAGAGAGAGAGAGAGAGAGAGAGAGAGAGAGAGAGAGAGAGAGAGAGAGAGAGAGAGAGAGAGAGAGAGAGAGAGAGAGAGAGAGAGAGAGAGAGAGAGAGAGAGAGAGAGAGAGAGAGAGAGAGAGAGAGAGAGAGAGAGAGAGAGAGAGAGAGAGAGAGAGAGAGAGAGAGAGAGAGAGAGGGAGAGAGAGAGAGAGAGAGAGAGAGAGAGAGAGAGAGAGAGAGAGAGAGAGAGAGAGAGAGAGAGAGAGAGAGAGAGACCATCTGGGTTAGTTGAGAAAACAGGAGGTTAAAAGGAATACTGAAGAGGAAAGCAGCTGTCAGTCTGTGATGGTGTGCTCATGCCGTTGTTATGGTGTTCCTAGTACACGTGCAGATGAATGCCCCTGTACTTACTGTATCGCTATAGGGATCGTTGCATCTGCAGGAGCCTACTACATAAAAAAAGCCTACAACATAAAACAATTATTTTTCAATTATACTTCCTCTTAACTAAACTCCCTCTCACATTATCAAGCGTCTCACAGGCAATCCCAGAACCAGTACAAATAACATAGAACATGTAACTTCAATGATTATTCATTAAAGGTATTTCATTCTTAGTCTTATGTGAGCAAGAAATATCCCATAATATACAGCCTGGTCTTTGAAGTGTAGTCTGTCCCTCCTCAGGCTGAGGTCTTCCAGCATTTGTGTTCACTACAAACAGAGTCAATTTCCTGGAAACACCGGGGGACCAGTTAAATGGGTACACAGGAGTGTGTGTGTGTTTGTGTGGGGGGGGGACACAAACGCCCATGTCAGAACACATTAGAACCAGGACTCAGGCCTCTAGTCAGTGCTAGCTGAGGGGGCTGTGAGAGAGCTACAACAACATGTCTAGCTGAATATGGTCCAACTGTGTCTGTTTGTGTAGTGTGTGTATTGTGACTCTGCTCTTTAATACTGAACAAAAATATAAATGCAACATGTAAAGTGTCGGTCCAATGTTTCATAAGTTGAAAAAGAAGATTCCAGAAAATGTCCATACACACAAAAGCTTATCTCTCTCAAATTTTGTGCACAAATTTGTTTACATTCTTGTTAGTGAGCATTTCTCCTTTGCCAGGATAATCCATCCACCTGACAGATGTGGCATATCAAGAAGCTGATTAAACATCATGATCATTACACACGCGCAACTTGTGCTGGGGGCAATAAAAGGCCACTAAAATGTGCAGTTTGGTCACACAACACAACGGGTGTCAAAAGTTTTTGAGCGAGTGTGCAATTGGCATGCTGACTGCAGGAATGTCCACCAGAGCTGTTGCCAGAGAATTTAATGTTAATTTCTCTACCATAAGCCTCCTCCAAATTTTAGAGAATTTGGCAGTACGTCCAAACGACCACGTGTATCCAAGCCGGCCCAGGAACTCCATCTCCAGTTTCTACACCTGCTGGATAGTCTGAGACCAGCCACCCGGACAGCTGATGAAACTGTGGGTTTGCACAAATGAAGAATTTCTGCACAAACTGTCAGAAACCGTCTCAGGGAAGCTCATCTGCGTGCTTGTTGTCCTCACCAGGGTCTTGACCTGACTGCAGTTCGGTGTCGTAACCGTGACGGTGCGGTTATGGTATGGGCAGGCATAAGTTACGGACAATGAACACAATTGCATTTTATCAATGGTAATTTGAATGCACAGAGATACCGTGATGAGATCCTGAGGCAGGGGGTGTCGTGCCATTCATCTGCCGCCATACTCACTAGCCATGTGACCCATTGAGCATGTTTGGGATGCTCTGGATCGACTTGTACGACAGCGTGTTTCAGTTCCTGCCAATATCCAGCAACTTCGCACAGCCATTGAAGAGGAGTGGGACAACATTATACAGGCCACAATCAACAGCCTGATCAACTCTATGTGAACGAAATGTGTCGCTGCATGAGGCAAATGGTCACACCAGATACTGACTGGTTTTCTGATCCACACCCCTATCTTTTCTTTAAGGTATCTGTGACCAACAGATGCATATCTGTATTCCCAGTCCTGTAAAAGCCATAGATTAGGGCCAAATTATTTCAATTGCTGATTTCCTGAACTGTAACTCAGTAAAATCTTTGAAATTGTTGCATGTTGCATTTGTATTTTTGTTCAGTATATGTTTGTGTTTGTTTTAAGTGATTTCCCAGGGCTGGGGGAGAGAAACAGTGTATATCCTGTTCCATTTCATTTGTTCTGTCTATCAGATTCCCTGTTTTTGCGTGTGTCTATATATATGCATGCATGCATGTGTGTGTGTGTATACGAGAAGATGTGCATGTACGTCTGTGTCGGTGTGTGTCTGTTTGTGTGTGTTGGTGTGTTTGTGTGTGTGTGCATGCACATGCAGGTCTTGGTGTGTGTGTAAGCTGTGTGTGCCAGCCACAGACTCGGCAGTGTGTTGTTTAGCCCCATGCTGCAGAACCAGGCTGCATAACAAACCAGTGATAAGGCTGCTGCATCCTCATCCTGCCCCTCTCTTTGTCTGCCACTTTGGTTATGCTAATCAGCCCTCCTGTTTCCTGCCCTGTTCTTTCATCCGTCGACTCTGTGTGTGTGTGTGTGTGTGTGTTCAGCCGTACAGCCACTGATTGCATTGTGGGTATTTCTTCTCGGGGTGATTATCCTCCGGAGATTGCTGGGGAATAGGGGAACCCCCCGCCAAGCAGGCAGATGAATGAACAGAGAGAGGGGGATGAGAGAAACAGAGCACCAGAAACCTCTGGGTTGGGCAGATGAATGAACAGAGAGAGCGACGATAGAAAGAAGGAGAGAGAGAAGAATAAGAGAAAGAGAGAAAGAACATTGGTTAACCTTTGGGCTGGCTGGCTGTATACCCCAACCCAAACAGACCCAACCCTTTAAATCTCAAAGCATGAATTTCTGTCTGATCCCCCCTCTTTCAAAGCAGCAGTAGCATCACAAAGGGGTTTGAAACGTGCGATGGTTCATTTTAATACTGCCAAGATATGAGGCTGAGCTCAAGCTGAGGGATGATTCATTCAATTACACCTGAGAATATTTGATAAGAAATAACCTTACTTAAAATCCAACTTGATGCTTAACCAGGTCAGTAGCCTCTGACAGCTTTATTTGCTCTGCTAAAAGAGATGAAACTGACAAAAATGATGTTATATTGACCGTCTCTGACATGCCTGCAAAGCAACCCCTTGATGTGCGAGTTCATTTCCCTTATACATGTGTGTTCCTCCCCTCGCCTCCCAGGCGGGTGTGTGTGGTTGTGATGAGGGCTACACGGAGGTGATGACATCAGACGGCCTGCTGGACCAGTGTACGGTGATCCCTGTGTTAGAGATCCCCACGGCAGGGGACAACAGGGCTGATGTGAAGACCATCAGGGCGGTCAGCCCCACACAGCCCTCCAACAGCCTGCCTGGCCGAGCTGGACGCACCTGGTTCCTACAGCCCTTCGGACCAGGTACACTAACCAGACAGATTTACTCCAGCAATTTACGGGACAGTAGGAACCATCCAAGACTTTTCTTAGTTGTTATTATGTGATGTTGTCGAATCTTGTTAGAATATCGGCCTATATTTTGTAGAAAGTAAATGTGAATATCTTCAGGAATTATAGCAGAATTTGCAGTAGAGCTACAAAAAGGTAACCATTCTGCATGGTGTCATTCCCCGGTAGCCACATTGTTTTTGCACAAATCCCTTAACGACGTCAAGAGGTATATGAACAGAAGTATCACACCGGCCATTTGCACACATATTTAGGATTAGGCCGAGAATTCCTCAGAATATCCATCAATTCTACTCACATATGATGATGCGGTGGATCTTAATATTCACCGAAAAATTGAAGTACAATCCAGCTATAATAATTTACACACAACAGATGATCAGGAAAACATGTGGTGTGCTGCTCTACTGCACAGGAATGGAGGTGCAGTGAAGCTGTTCACATTAGAGTCTAATGTGAGCTGTCACTGACGTTGGTCACTTGTCAGTGTGCTAAGTGTGTGTGGTGTGTCCTTCTCTACAGATGGTAAACTGAAGACATGGGTCTACGGTGTGGCAGCTGGAGCTTTTGTTCTACTCATATTTATAGTCTCCATGACCTTCCTAGCCTGGTAAGTTAACCTGTTTGATAGTTTGTGTATATCAGTCATCTGGATGTCACGTGTATTCTGTATGTCATCATTTGTATGTATGTATGTATGTATGTATGTATGTATGTATGTATGTATGTATGTATGTATGTATGTATGTATGTATGTATGTATGTATGTATGTATGTATGTATGTATGTCATCACCTGTATGTACACTGAGTGTACAAAACATTAACCTCTACGAGATCTGTGACCCACCTCACGGGACTGTTGAGCTAACGTGCTCTAATGTGATTAGCATGAGGTTGTAAGTAACAAGAACATTTCCCAGGACATAGACATATCTGATATAGGCAGAAAGCTTAAATTCTTGTTAATCTAACTGCACTGTCCAATTTACAGTAGCTATTACAGTGAAAGAATACCATGTTATTGTTTTAGGAGAGTACACAGTTATGAACTTGCCAATTAGGCACATTTGGGCAGACTTGATACAACATTTTGAACAGAAATACAATTGTTCATTGGATCAGTCTAAAACTTTGCACATACACTGCTGCCATCTAGTGGCAAACACCAAAATTACGCCTAACATGGAATAGTACATTGTGACCTTTCTCTTGCATTTCAAAGATTATACCAAAAAAAAACATTCCTTAGTATTGTCTTTTACCAGATCTAATGTGTTACATTCTCCCACATTAATTTCACATTTCCACAAACTTCAGTGCTTCCTTTTAAATGGTATCAAGAATATGCATATTCTTGCTTCAGGTCCTGAGAAACAGGCAGTTAGATTTGGGTATGTCATTTTAATGGTTTGATCCTTCAGTGGTTTTAAGGACATCTGCTCTTTCCATGTCATAGACTGACCATGTGAATCCAGGTGAAAGCTACAGTATTATCCCTCACTTGTTAAATCCACTTCAATCAGTGTAGATGAAGGGGAGGAGACAGGTTAAATAATGATTTTTAAGCCTTGAGACAATTTAGACATGGATTGTGTATGTGTGCCATTCAGAGGGTGAATGGGAAAGACAAAAGATTTAAGTGCCTTTGAAAGGGTTATGGTAGTAGGTGCCAAGCGCACCGGTTTGTGCCAAGAACGGCAGCGCTGCTGTGTTTTTCACACTCAACAGTTTCCCGTGTGTACCGATAATGCTCCCCCACCCAAAGGACATCCAGCCAACTTGATATAACTGTGGGAAGTATTGGAGTCAACATGGGCCAGCATCCCTCTGGAACGCTTTTGACACCTTGTAGAGTGCATTCTCGGACGAATTGAGGCTGTTCTGAGCGCAAAAGTGTGGAGTGCAACCCAATATTAGGAAGGTGTCCTTAATGTTTTGTGCACTCAGTGTATATTACTTCACGATCACATCAGCTTCATTTTTACCCATTCATTTTCATTTCAAATCATGTCATTATTTGTACTCTCCATTTTGCTTTTCTCTTTCCATCTATCTCCCCACCTCATCCGTTCATCCCCCCCCCCCCCCCCCCCCCCCCCCTCTTCCGTGCACCATCAGTCGGAGTATTACCCGTCACTGTAACTGCAACCCTGACCGGTGCACTGATACGGTGATCTGGAGAGGACAGAACGATCATACCATGGCTTATACGTGTCCTGACTGCCAGAATGAGGCACACGAACTAGAACAACAACATCAATATCAAGACCAACAACCGCATCAGAATCATTGTCAAGATCAACAACAATTACAACAACAAAAACATAAATATCAGCAATATCATCAACAAAATCAAAATCAACAACAACCGCCACCACAACAAAATCAACACTGTCAGCAACAACCATATAATCAACAACATCAATATCAACAAGAAGCACAACAGCATCAACAACAAAACCATCATAAACAACAAAATCACCACCAACAACCACAACAACAACCACACGGCATTGAAACACTCATAACTTAGAGGTCCGGACATAATGGCGGCCCTCGCTGCAGTGTTCACACAAACTCCCCTACCCTCTGTCTTTCTCTCCTCCCCACATCTGCTGTCACATGTGCCTGTCCGACCAATCAAATGGAGCTATTGATGAAGGTGAGCAGGAAGTCATCCCCTCAGGTCCCTCTGTTAGACCTCTGACCCCTCTGTGCTCCTGGAGTTTGTTTAGTCTTTAGAGCACCTCCATACGTAAACATACTTCTGTACAGAATCCATTTTAGGAAGTCCCTTGGTTATTTGTTGAAGGACTTCATAATATGGATGCAGTATATTTCTGATTTCAGAGACGCAGAACATTGATCTCATAGTTACTCTATAAAACGACCAGCATTCACTTTTAATAGCATACTGTCCTCTTGTGGCCAGATAGAAGAATCACTCATCACCATTATTCAATGATCCTCTCACCATTCAAGCCTTTATTTGTTCCGTCCATTCTTCCCGATCCATTTATGATGGACACATTTCACAACATATCTTATTTACATTTGATATATATTCATCATTGTGTTGTTATTGTCTCTCATTCCTGTGTTTTGTATGTAAAGTTGTGATGTGTGATATATTAGAGCCTGCCCGACATGCCATAGTGTTGTCATCATTATGTACCTATAGCTAACTGTCTACACTGTCTCTGTGTGCCATAGCCTAGTTTCCATTAAGGTGAGTGGGAACTGTTTGAGTGGGAACTGTTTGAGTGGGAACTGTTCTGGGCTGAAAAAAAGCTGCTTTCTGTACTGTGCTTGTCCCCCTCATCAGCTTCCTTTAGAGTTCAACCTCTCTCACATGTCTCAATATAAAAATCAATTACAGCAGCTGTTGACATTGTTCATGAAGTGCTGCGTTATCGACTGCACCATCACTTCAATGCTAGGACAAGGGGCACTGAAATGTGCTTCTGAAATGTTCCTTACTACTGCTGTAACCAACAGATGTGTTGTTTTTCCTTCAAGGACAGTGGCCGTGTAAGAACAGAGTCATTGGCAATTTCAATATTGCCTTTTGCATGATGGTAGAAGTGACCGTCTACTAAACGCATGGCCTTCAGCACAGTGATGCATGCAGCTCTTTACTTGAGGCAAACGTTTTGAAAAGATAGCAGAGAGAGTTCTATGTATCAGGTGGGGGTAACTTAGCCATGATATGGATACGTCCTTCATTATTATGATGTCTAGGCCTACATATTAGGGCTAGGGGTGTCTAGATGTCCTCTTCAATAATTGAAATATAAAACATGTAATAACAATGTTTTCTGCCATTTTTCTTTCCTAGTAAAAAGCCAAAGAAACCCCAGAGAAGACAGATGTATAACAACCGGCTCAAGCCCCTGACCCTGGCCTATGACGGAGACGCTGACATGTGAACCTCCTAATCTACCTGTGGCAGAATCATTTTACACTGACGTCATGGAGACTGTCGTCGTGGGAACAGACAGATGGGTTGTCATGGAGACCCACATTTGACCGTTCTTCTCAGGCTACCAGTGGGCGTGGCTTATTAAGATATCTGGAACTCTGGGAAGATAACAAAAAAAATAAGAAAAATAAGTCAGACAGAAATCGAACCATGTTTGTTCATTAGTAGCCTAGAATTTTCCTCCCTCAATATTTTTGATTTATTTAATTTTTGTATAATTTGTTTCACAAGAGCCTTCACAAACTCTATTTCTTCTTAAGGAAGTCTGCCTTTGCTTATCTGCCATTTACTACTTTTTCTGTCAAATAAAAATGCCTTTTGAAACAAAGGTTGTTGGAGAGGGCCCTGAAAAAACACAATGATTTTTGCTGCAGAAGCATAAGTCCCTCCTTTGCTACAGGTGCTCTGTTAAAAATGAAATGAGAAACACTCAACGCTTTTTTTCAATTTTCCTGGAGAAAATCGCTGCCTCTCTATTTTTGTTCTGGACTGGATCCTTTTCCCTAGAAAATAAAACAAGAAGAAAGTGTCCTAATCTTGCAGAAATGCTGTCAACCTTTGTAGGAAATCTCTTTCTGCTTCTCCTTTTCTCTTCTGTTTTCAGGCGCAATATTGCACTATATTAGTGCAGCATGATACTTATGTCTAGGAAGCTGCCTCTCTCAATACAAGATGATGTACAGTCTTGTGCTAGAAATGTAAAAAAGTATACATTTTTTTCAAAAACAAAAACTCACCAACGTTTGTTAAGAATATTTTGCTTATTTTGCTTCTTGTATGTGATATGATGACAGGACGGACGATGCCATGTAAATATCCTTTATTTTGCTTCTTGTATGTGATATGATGACAGGACGGACGATGCCATGTAAATATCCTTTATTTTGTGGGCACCACTTTACCTTTGTAGTAGTATCTGTTTCCAGCTGCGCTTAACTGAGCCTGGCGCAATGGAGCCATTGGAATAGTCCCAAAAGTGCAAACCCGCCCATCTGCCACTCCAGGCCAGGCTCAATTAAATGCTCAAAGTATTGGAAAGAAAACAAATACTGTTTGAACCCAGGTCTGAACATGTCTCATTCTCTGCCTGACTGACTTTATGTTTGTCTCCTGTTGGTTTCTCTGCCTGACTGACTTTATGTTTGTCTCCTGTTGGTTTCTCTGCCTGACTGACTTTATGTTTGTCTCCTGTTGGTTTCTCTGCCTGACTGACTGACTTTATGTTTGTCTCCTGTTGGTTTCTCTGCCTGACTGACTGACTTTATGTTTGTCTCCTGTTGGTTTCTCTGCCTGCCTGACTGACTGACTTTATGTTTGTCTCCTGTTGGTTTCTCTGCCTGCCTGACTGACTGACTTTATGTTTGTCTCCTGTTGGTTTCTCTGCCTGACTGACTGACTTTATGTTTGTCTCCTGTTGGTTTCTCTGCCTGACTGACTGACTTTATGTTTGTCTCCTGTTGGTTTCTCTGCCTGACTGACTGACTGACTTTATGTTTGTCTCCTGTTGGTTTCTCTGCCTGACTGACTGACTGACTTTATGTTTGTCTCCTGTTGGTTTCTCTGCCTGACTGACTGACTGACTTTATGTTTGTCTCCTGTTGGTTTCTCTGCCTGACTGACTGACTTTATGTTTGTCTCCTGTTGGTTTCTCTGACTGTTGAAGGCTTATTATGGTTAATCATTGTTTTTCCATTTAATTTATTATCTTAATTCATCTCAAAGTGCACTGCAGGGAATCCGGATTCCGCATGGCAGAAAAATCACATTGCTCACACCATAAAGAAGCAGATTAAAGGAGCTGTTGGATGTTTATTGAGAGAACCACAGCAGCAATTCTATTTGATGATGCTATTGAAAGGGTGCATTTTCACAGTGCAAGAGCAATGTGATTCCTTTTTCCTACTGCGAGTTTGATTGAATATGGTCTTAGTTGTTAAGACAGACAGAAGGGTGTGACTGGGTTTGTTCACAACGTCTTCTTTACCTTCTGTTACATCAGAAGAGAGAGGGTCCACTTTATATCTTGGTCTAATATCTACTGCTGTGTAACATCGCCAATCGTAACTAGAACAGCCTACTTGTATCCAAACTACTTAGGCGTATTGCTATATACATATCATACGTGATCTCTCAATGCTGTTCATATTCAGTGTGGCTGTTACATCGGTTGAGAGATGAGTGTGACTACA
Organism: Salvelinus alpinus; assembly: GCF_045679555.1. Classification (NCBI taxonomy): domain Eukaryota; kingdom Metazoa; phylum Chordata; class Actinopteri; order Salmoniformes; family Salmonidae; genus Salvelinus; species Salvelinus alpinus. The sequence goes on from NC_092114.1 coordinate 28,633,854, forward strand.
ATGTCTACAATAATCACTCACACACACTTATGCTTTGTTCTTTCTCCCTGCCTTGGTGCTATTCTATGATGAGTTATGTATTGCAAAAGCTAGATAGAATGTAGCCTAGGTAGCCATAATAACACTCCAAGGAATTCCAAGGAACAAATGCACCAAGGTCCTAGATGTAGCTCAAGCTTCTCATGCTAATGATGCAATGACATATCCGAAGAGTCAGAGTCAGAGTCCTCTGTCTGAAAACAGGTTATATGCATAATATTGGCTATGGCGGACTAGCAGTTGGTAGTGCAGACTGTTTATTCAATGGTATAGATGGACAAACCTCATGTAAAGTAAATTAATCCGTTCTATTACAACCGTTCTATTCCCCAGAAAACAAAGAGGGTATTGAATTGTGGTGGTAGAGACAGATGGACAGACAGACAGAAACATCATTGATCATTTTGAGGAGTCTGTTGCCAGCTGGTCAAAGGAATGTTCACTTTTTTAAATGAGTTGTAAATAAATGACTGCATAATGTTTTTATTTAATAATTATTTATGTATTATATATAAATATGTTCATTTCTTTTTTATTGCGCAGTGTTAAGTAAAAACCTCTCGAAGTGTGTGTGTGTGTGCGTGCGTGCGTGCGTGTGTGTGTGCATGTGTGTTTCTGCCTATGTGTGTGTAACGTTAATGATCTTTGCTAAAGCGATACTGATGATTACCTTGTTAAAACAAAGTCGCAGAGCTCTGTCCTTTTCCTACAGGTTGTTTATATGTATCTGACCAGTTGCTGATAATAAATAAGAAAAACAAAATAATTGTGTCATTAGCCTCTATGACAAGGCTCTCATCATGCAGTATGCACCCGTATTAAAAAGCGAATATGTTGTTATATCAGTCTGTACCACTAGATGGCGCTAGAACACTATTTAAGATGTCATGCTGACCATTCCCTCCAGCTAGGTTTTTGAAAATATATGTCTCCCCTCTTCCAGTACAGAAGAAAATATATGTCTCCCCTCTTCCAGTGCAGAAGAAAATGTAGATATAGAAACACTACGCTGAAGACGGCAGAATCTGTGAGAAACTCAGACCCAGGACACACGTCGGTCAGAAAGAGCTATCCACACACACACACACACACACACACACACACACACACACGTCAGAGGACAGAAGGGGCTTTAGTGAAGTCTGAGGAACTGGAGCTATTCTACTGTACATTTAAAATCACACTCTCTCTGGCCTGGGCGATAGTGTGAAGATGTTTCTTAATCTTTAAGAGTCTAAGCTGGGGGGGATTGTTTGAAAATGATCCTGCCAAGGATCATTTTGCTTTTAGCTTTTGAATTTTAGTACGCCTTTAGGTAGATATAAAAAATATATATAAAAAATATTACATAAAACATTGAATTTGGCCTTACTGCTATTAGCCCATAGAAACGCATTTCATAACAGATTCATACATGGAAAACCAGATTTTTTTACTGGTACCAGGGTACCTTCAGATTAGTCTTGTGGAGCGTGTGGGCATCCTAGAGCAAAACAACAGACACGTATGTGTTCGTGAGAGTCTCACCTTTCCATATCGGTGTGTAGACAAAACTGTTCAGACGCAACAGACGTTTTCGTGAGAATACCGATTTTCAGGATGTCTTGTGGTCTAACCAACACCGTTGTAGTTCAGTCACCTTCCAGGCCACCATTGGTGGATGAGGTGGATTGAGGCGCAGGCCATGCAACAAAACTAAACATATCTCTAGTTTAAACAGACAGATTTTGACAGGGATTACTTCATCATATTTGTTCCTAGGTGGAACATAAAGCTTCCATGAGAGAGCACCACTGCTACCGATTTGATGCCTTTTTGGGAATGGTTTTCAAGGCTAGTCATGACAGGATTGTGCTTTACATTTACAGGTCATTCCTAGGTAATGGTCTTGTAGATATTGTTACCATGTTGTTTCTATGTAAATTCCAGATCATTTAGTAAGTGTCCCAAATAGCAGCCTATTCCTTGTTTAGTGGACTATATTTGACCAGGCCCTGGTTTACAGTCAATTACATTCCTCCACCTAATCAGTTGATTGTCCTCTCCTCTGCTTGTTAAAGTCATGTTTCGGTCTTAATCAAGCTTAATCAACCAGAGTCATCACACTGTCACAACTGTAATCATTGATCAGGGAGACTAACCACAGTTCGTCTGTGTGGCCTTGGTACTACCGGCCATTCAGCTCCTCTCATGATCATGTCTCCATCTCTCTGTGTGTATGTGTGTGTGTGTGTGTGTCTGTGCATGCTCCTTAATCAACTTAATCAATTAACTTCTGTTGTGATACCACTTCTTGTTTCGACCTCTGAGTTATGAAGATCCAGGAAAATTTGATGAAGAGAGAGAGGAAATTTGAAGCACTTGATCATTTTGGCATATATCTGTCTGTCTGTCTGTCTGTCTGTCTGTCTGTCTGTCTGTCTGTCTGTCTGTCTGTCTGTCTGTCTGTCTGTCTGTCTGTCTGTCTATCTCGCTCTCGCTCGCTCGCTCTGTCTCGCTCGCTCTCTCTCTCTGCTTCATAGAAGACAAATCAAAATCTAATTTTATTTGTCACATGCTCCGAATACAACAGGTACCGTGAACCTTACCGTGAAATGCTTACTTACAAGTCCTTAACCAACAATGCAGTTGAAGAAATAGAGTTAAGACAATATTTACGAAATAAACGTAATGTAAAAAATGTAATCAAAAGTAACACTATAAAATAACAATAGTAGACACTATATACAGGCGGTATACTGTATAGTGTCTACTATTGTTATTTTATAGTGTTACTTTTGATTTAATATTTTTCATTAAGTTTATTGTCCATGTGCGGGGGTACAGGTTAGAGGTAATTTGTACATGTAGGTAGGGGTAGAGTGACTATGCATAGATAATAAACAGTGAGTAGCAGCAGTGTAAAAACAAACGGAGGGGTGTCAATGTAAACAGTCCGGGTGGCCATTTGATTGATTGTTCAGCAGTCTTATGGCTTGGGGGTAGAAGCTGTTAAGGAGCCTTTTGGACCTAGACTTGGCGCTGCAGTACCTCTTGGCGTGCGGTAGCAGAGAGAACAGTCTATGACTTGGTTGACTGGAGTCTTTGACAATTTTTTGGTCTTTCCTCTGACACCACCTAGCATATAGGTCCTGGATGGCAGGAAGCTTGGCCCCAGTGATGTACTGGGCAGTACGCACTATCCTCTGTAGCGCCTTACGGTCGGATGCCGAGCAGTTGCCATACCAGGTGGTGATGCAACCAGTCAGGATGCTCTCAATAGTGCAGCTGTAGAATTTTTGAGAATCTGGGGACCCATGCCAAATCTTTTCAGTCTCCTGAGGGGGAATAGGTGTTGACGTGCCCTCTTCATGACTGTCTTGGTGTGTTTGGACCATGATAGTTTGAAATTCTCGACCCGCTCCACTACAGCCCCGTCGATGTTAATGGGGCCTGTTCGGCCCTCCTTTTCCTGTAGTCCACGATCAGCTCCTTTGTCTTGCTCACATTGAGGGAGAGGTTGCTGTCCTGGCCCCACACTGGCAGGTCTCTGACGTCCTCCCTATAGGCTGACTTATCGTTGTCAGTGTTCAGGCCCACCGCTGTTGTGTCATCAGAAAACGTAATGATGGTGTTGGAGCCGTGCTTGGCCACACAGTCGTGGGTGAACAGGGAGTACAGGAGGAGACTAAACATGCACCCCTGAGGGGCCCCCATGCTGCGGATCAGCGTGGTGGATGTGTTGTTGCCTACCCTTACCACCTGGAGGCGGCCCGTCAGGAAGTCCAGTATCCAGTTGCAGGGGGAGGTGTTTCGTTTCAGGGTCCTTAGCTTAGTGATGAGCTTTGTGGGCACTATGGTGTTGAACGCTGAGCTGTAGTCAATGAACAGCATTCTCACATAGGTGATCCTTTTGTCCAGGTGGGAAAGGGCAGTGTGGAGTGCGATTGAGATTGCGTCATCTGTGGATCTTTTGGGGCGGTATGCGAATTGGAGTGGATCTAAGGTTTTTGTGATGATGGTGTTGATGTGAGTCATGACCAGCCTTTCAAATCACTTCATGGCTACTGACATGAGTGCTACGGGGCGTTAGTCATTTAGGCAGATTACCTTCTCTTTCTTGGGCACAGGGACTATGGTGGTCTGCTTGAAACATGTAGGTATTACAGACTCGGTCGGTGAGAGGTTGAAAATGTCAGTGAAGACACTTGCCAGTTGATTCCAGGAAAGTTCTTTATGTCTGCCGATGCCTGGAGATGAATGCCTGGCATCACTTTAAATATCCAACAGACAAAACCATGTACTAGATGAGTACTAGCTAAGTACTAGATAAGTACTAGCTGAATTGTCTGTGTCTGTTTTTCAAGACATCAGTGATGTAACCAGTAGAGGCCACTGCCAGATGCTCCTGCTGACGATGTCTGGAAGATAAATAGCCTGGACTGACAAACTTTGGGGAGCAGAATTTAGCTCCTCGTATGTTTTTTGTCAGCTGAGAACCTTTTATTTCCCATTTTTGTGAACGCTTAAACTAGAAACATTTCCCTAAATGTCCCACTTCTCCCTTCATTTAGAGAATTTGGAGTGCATCTGCAAGACTTCATCCACAGAATGACAAGCATTCAAACATAGTTCTTCCTCTCTTCCATTTCTCCTCCTGTCTTTCTCCTCCGGCTCCAAGAGCCTGCAGGCTGCAGTCAGTCAGACACACACACACACACACACACACACACACACACACACACACACACACACACACACACACACCACACACACACACACACACACACAGTAACACACAGTGGGTCTAATTGTGATGAGGAGGAAGTACTCGATGGTGATGGCTGCCAGCTGCATCCTGTGACCGTCATTCTGATCCCGCATTTGTCTCTGTCATCTCCAAGATCCCGCTGTCCGTCCGCCCGCCGCCTGCACGTTCCCGCCCGCCTGCCCGCCTGACCGCACATCCACATAAAAGACATTGGCAGCCTCCGCCACAAGCTCCAGGAAGTCCGCGCTTTGTACCCACACATGGTTGATCAATGTCCCCACCCTCCCACCATAACAACCCACCAGGCACCCTCCCACTACCCACCACCCATCCATTCTGGTCAGGGGTAAAACTCATGTTAGACTTGTCTGTCCCTCTCTGGGTGTCTAGTCATAGCGGAGTGGAGTGGGCACTTCAGATGCCAGCTGGCTGGCAGGATGGCATAGACATGGCAGCAACAGATCCCTGCCACCACCACATCATGGTTAGGCCTGAAGCTCAGGGGCCTGCTCCCCTCTCTTCTGCTCCCAACATCTGCCCTGACAATCGGGCAATGAGCCATGCCAGCTGGACATATTCATAATACCGGACGGATCAGGCTCGGTCTCCTATATGTACTGCCAACGTCACTCAGCTCATTCCACAGCCCCCTTTTTCTCTCTCTCCCCTTCATTAGTCCTCTTTCCATCCTCTTCCCCTTCCTTTCTCCCCGCCCCTGTCCCCGCCCTCCATCCTGGGTAGGACTATTAGGGAAGTGACTAGTTTGTAATTCGTTGCCCGTTGCTCTGCACTGCAGTGAATGGGCACCAAAGGTGTGCCAAGGAGAATTAGCACCACCTCCTGATTATCCCTTTAACATTTAGGGTGTCTCTTGGAGTGAGAGAGAGAAAGAGAAGTGGCGGGGGGCGTGATCAGGAGGAAGAGAAAGTTTCTGCTCAGTGTTTAGTTAACATTCTCTCTCTCTCTCATATCTCTGATGTTGCAAAATTGACTAGTTCAGTTGTAACTCCTCAATATGATACAAGCATTTCACTACACTCGCATTAACATCTGCTAACCATGTGTATGTGACAAATACAATTTGATTTGATGCTCTGTAATGCTGTTTTGCCCTTGAGAATCCTTGAGCCCCGACATTATTCACTTTCAAAAATGTTTTAGGCTCTGAAACATGGCAGAGCGACTATTGCCGAGGACCTGGCGAAGGTCCTATGCGTTGTGTATTTGTGCGTGTCAATAAATCACATCGGGAGCATATGCTGCAAATTATCCTCCAAGAAAACATTGGCCAATTTCCCATTTTTTTATTCCACTTCACTTCCTGATGAATCGCTAGTATCGAAACCTCAAACCTGGGTCTGCATATATTGAGCGTTTGAGTCCACATGAGTAGTCATAGTCATTGTGATCTAAAAGGTAAGAACTGATCCTAAACCAGCACTTTCGTCGCTTGATAGGGCCTCTGGTTCTTGGGCACCAGTCCTGTACTTCCAAAATGACGGGTATCAGGGTAGCAGCAGACCCCAGGCTGGGATTCAGCATCATGGCAGGCCTCTAAAGATGTATCCCCCTGGGTCTGGTGCTGCTGCAGCTGTTGTGAAGGCTAGTCTCTCACCCTCTCTTTCTCTCTCCTGTGAAGGCTACCTAAGCCATTCAGAACAAGAATCCATCAGGCCCAGGGGTGAGTTATAGTGACAGTAGCAGACCACCACAATGTTATAGCACTGAGAGGACCACAGATTTATTCAACCAGAACTACCCTCCCTGTCTTTTCCTCTCCTCTCTTCCCCTCCTCTTTTTTTCTCCAGGATGGCATTTGAAAGGAAGAAGAGGTGGGGTTGGTTGATATACTGCCTGCAACAAACACACACTCAGCATGTGGTGCATGCTCCTTTAACCTTGTGCTCTGACAGTGCGTTTACGTATAGTTTGATACCGCACAATGATAGCAACACGCACATGCATGTGCACATGGACATGAATTGACTTTGCACTTGTGGTAGTCAAGATATGGACCATCCACATAATAAGACCCCATGTTCTAAGAGTCCCTCGAGTAGCCTACTTCTTTGGCCCTGTCTTCCCCTTGAGTGACTTCAAAGTGTTCTGCTTAACCCTTCCGAGGTCTTGAACATCCTCAATAAGGCTACATTTAGCACTTCTGTCAATGTAGGCTAATCTTTTCACATTGAATTTTATGTTTTAGACTGTTACTAAATATAGAGTAGGTCCATTTTTGTATGCATTAGCATTTGGTTAGTCAAAATTCTGCACATAACCTATAGCCTACGAGAAAACAATGTCATTGTCCAGCTGTGCTGGTTTATATGGCAGTGATCTGTCCATACATAGTGAGGGAGGGAGCTGGTGCTATAGCCTAGTGAGTTTGTTTGTCCTGGAGTCATACTGTATACGCACTGTGGCTCTCTGTGAATGTCGGCTCGTTTATCTCTATCAACCAACCCCACCACTCTACCGCCAGTCAGTAAATGAAAAGCTTTTCCGTCGAGCTATAGTGGCTGTTTAAAGACTACTCTGTGATCCTTGCGTCTCGGACCAATCTCGCCCCGTTTTTTAATATTTTCCTCGTTCCTCTCCTCCCCTCCCTCCTCTTCTCTCTCTCATATTATGTGTGGACAGAGCGACGGTGTTTCTCTCAGCCCGGATGTGTTGTAGGCACGCGTTTTCCAGAGGCGCGGTTATAAAGCGTCCGTTATTTATCCGACTCTACTTTGAACTGTTCTCCTTTTCAGTAAGGAACTGCTAGGCGAGCCTCACGCGCACGGCAGGCAGCAAGACAATCAAATCAAGGACTGATCCCTTATGTTTACTCTGAATCGAATTTTCATCTTTCATTGAACTATGACATTGCTTCAGCCCTGCTCTCTGGATTAATTCCTTTGTAATCGTTATTTGTTCCCCCCCATCTCGTCCAATATCTGTCTCCAAGTGTAGGCTAAGCTTGTTCAGTGGTCATGGGGTGTATAATTTCATTTTTGCCTAGGCTGGTGAGGGTCTTGACGGTTGTGTAAAAGCGGATACCGCGTGGATTTATGGTCTTCACAGACAAAGAGCCAGCGAAGGGAAACTAGTGGAAGTTTGAGACCAGGAAGAATGCAGGCGACGTGTTGGTGTGCGATGTTACTCCTGACGCCAGCGGTTTACCTGGTGAGTAGTGCTTTTGTTTGTGTTTATAAATACTTTGTCGTTTCACTGTTGTCTCGGTGTTTTGTGGTCTTTCAATTACACATTTTACTAAAATCTCATGTGTAAAAACGATTTCTTATGAAATGCATCTCACTGACAGAACTATTGAAGCCAACTCTTCACTTCAGGGGCATGTCCTGTTCATTGCATAAAAACATTCCGTCGTCCTGTATCAGGGTATTGGGAGGAAATACAACTTTTTAAATTCCACATCATCATGACTGAGACATGGCGGAGCGTGGGTTTTAAGACAGACTATTTAACAATTACTGTATGCGTTTCTATTTGATCACTGTGGTCTATGGTGTCCAATTAATAGGACTAATTAGTCCAATTAATTTTCAAAATTAATATATTTGGTTATAAGACTGAATAATTATTTAATATTTGACTGATAATTTTTTAAAACACGTGTCAAAGAAATAACACATTTAAAGTGTAAAATTAAATAAATCTTTCCCGCACACTAGCTGAAAACGGACAAGATTGTGCTGCAGTTCCAACAAACCGTCTCATGGGGGCGTCATAACAAACCAAAAACGCCCGGCAGGTGCGTCTGAAGGCTACACGTCAACCTGAAGGAACCTTTCAAATTCTCCGTTTCTCCTTTTGATTTTGGCAGTAACGGTTTTTCCTTTCAGTCCGCCACATTAAAAATGATCCCACTCATAGCAGTCATAATACACACAACATGGAGGAGAGTTGTTTGGCGCGTGGCCCGGACAACCCAGCTCCATCTTGCTGATCTCAAAGCGAGCATAATGTGATAACATTTAAGTTATGCTAGGACATTGAGTGGAAAGAAAACACAGGTTTCTCATGTACCAAAGTTTTGTTAAAAAGTAACAGGAAGACTCTCTGATATTAAAAAAAGAATGCCACTTAAATATTTCAAATAAAGTCACTTTCCAAGTAGGCTATATTATCATTTGCAAAAAATAAAATAAACACACACGCGTTCGGCTTTCGTGTGAATTCTGCAGACACCTCGAGGAGAGTAGCCTAATGCCTTCACACAAAAATGTGTTGCCTAAGATTCTGTTCCCTATCCCTAACCCAGTTAACTTGGCACTAAGACTAGCAGATGCCACATCATACACCTAAATGAATCCGCCTTTGATTCTTACTGGAATTGAGCGGGGATTCTCTCCCTTCACTCACTCAGTCTCTCTACGCAACTCAAAATAAATGTTTATTCCTTTAAGAGGCTATTGGTATCAGGTCTACGGCAGCACTGTGTCAAACTATACTGTCCGGTGTTAAAATGAATGTAAGTCAAATGTTTTGTAATATACAGTTCGCAACACCCACACGCACAAGCGCGCGCGCGCACACACACACACACAATGGACAGGCTTCTGTCTATTTCCTGTGAACTTACCACAGGACATTTTTCGCCCAACACATTTTAGATTTCACGAAATACGCTTATTTCAACTGGCTTCTCTTACAACTGTCCTATTGACATTTCAATAAATAATTATTTCATCTGCATAATCCTCACGCAAAACGACATTTATTCAAACTAAAATGATTCTAATCAAGCTAATTAATTTACTGGTTGTTTTCTATCGGCTTGACGGAATAGTATTTAATTTAATTTAAATTCAGAAAAACAGGTCGTTATTGTTAGTTGTCCGTGGGGTATTATTTTACCACATTATCTAAAATGAGTCTGAAAACTTCCATGGCGCATTGGGCTATGCTTAAAATGTAAGCATATAGATAGGCCTACAAAGGGTTTTACAATTTGTGACACATTTACAGGAAGATATCCTATGTAATTATTAAGAGTGAGGTTTTAATCAATTCCACAGAATTATAATAATTAGAGTGTTCCCAGGGCCTATACAATTAAAAAATCTCGCAACATTTAGTAATCATAATAAAATTAATTTAAATGTAATCTATATTTTGCGTTACACATGGGCTTATTTGATATGGGCTTTGATAAGGATACAGCTAGACTATCTTGTAGGATGTGAACACCAACATCTCAGATGCAACATATAGACCAAAGCTTGACCTGTAATTTTCCGCTACGTAAATGTTTCTTCACTGTAAACGTAAAATCACAGATTGTATAGGCCAAATTACATTTCCCTGTATAAAGGAATATTATCGTATAATAGATTAGGCACCTTGGAATGATTTTTTTATTTTTATTTGACCTCTTCTCGCATAGAATTCCACCTCTGAATTTCAATCAAACGAGTCAAGGAGCATTATCAAGTGGATTTTCTTATTCAGCACCGGGAGCTGTCCATGGTTCTGATATTCAAGACCGTTGTTTTACGCGCCTTAAAACAGCCGGGTAGAATGAGTCCCAATTGAACACATCATTGCAGTGGGACGCAATAATGTTTTAAAAGTCCGTTTTGTTCACTCAAACCAATGAAGATGTAGGCTTGATGATGAAACCTGAATTCACATAGGCCTAATAGTTCGAAATGACAAATTTGACAAGTGCCATTTGACACTTTTCAACTTTTTCCCCGCCCTGAAATGGTTTGTCAATTTAGGCATAGGCCTATGACTACTTCATTTTACATTTGTGGAAAATTTATTTTTGTAATCAATTCAATACAACGCGATATAAATATTCCATGGTAGGATTTATTTTATATATATTTACAAATTGATTAGGATTTATTTTTACATAATGATATTGGCTGCAGATTTTGGGATGAAAATGTAGTCTTTGTAATGTATAGCCTTGGTTCAATTTGTATTTTGCTTCATAAAAAAGGTAGGCCTTTTTCAGCCGACTGTGAAGAGATGAACATATTTGATTATATTGTCTTATAGTTACGAATTGGTTCATATTAGTTTAATTCTACACCTGGATATCTGCTCTCTCCATGTCTGCGCTCCACTAAACCTAGATTATTATTTTCCAGACAGTTAAACTGTCGGTTTTATCCATACCTACGGGGATTACCGTTGAACTTTGACGGTTTTATTTCGTGTTAAAAGCTCTTGTCTCGTCTCTAAGCCTCTTGTCTGAGCGGGGCGCGCCTTGACCTGGATAACACTGTGCTCGCTCTGAAGAACAGTTGATGCAGGTGTTCAGTGGTATAATACAGCGCACGCCTCTCTGCGAGGGCGGCATTCACAAATGAATATGGTCACCTATGGCTAGAAAATGTAATTAAAATAGGATTCTATTCATTATTCGGCTTAGTTGGGAGTTATCGGTGCCCTCCTTGGTGCGTGTGTGTGTGCTTGTGTATTTTTCTGCATCTTACTTCTGATCAAGCCAGCTCCAATACAACCAGTCAGATAGCTGACATTCTTTTAGGGTGGTTTTGCTCCCAGCAGAGGGACTGCTGATGATACTCTGTTGACTGACAGCTAGTGTGAACAACAGCATGTTCTCTGGCCCTATGACTGGTAGCAGGGTGGCTCCTATTGCTGCAACACAGGGCTGTCAGTGACTGGCAGGTGTGTGTGTGTGTGGGGGGGGGGGGGTTCTCGGCCATGTCTCACTTCCTCTAAGGGGGCAATGAGGAGGCTCTGTTCCTGAGGGACAGACAGACAGACATAATGACTCCTAAATGGCACCTTGTTCCCTAAATAGTGCACTACTTTAGGCCAGGCATATTACAACTACACCATCATTGTTTAACAGGCTGGAGAGAGGGCCTGACATGCCAAGCAGTTGGCGCAGTGGGAGAGACACCGACAGTGCTGCATCCTAATGAAACTCTATTCCCTGTATAGTGCACTATGTTTGGCCAGCCTCTCACCATTGTTTGTTAGTGGAGCTGTGAAGATTCAAGTACCGCAATACTTTTTCCATGGCAAAAATGAAAACACGAAGAAGACCAAACTCTTTGGTTCTTTTAAAAACCTGTTGTATGTAAAATATTGTGTGCTATAGCTTGGAATATGCATAAATGTGACTCTGGATGACAACATAGCTAATGAAGTTTGTTTCCAACATTAGGGCTGTTAAATCCGTTTAGTGCTTTGTTTCCTTGCCACAATACTAACAAGTATTGCGACACTGGTATCGTCCCGGCCCTAATTGTTAGTAGTATTAAACCATCATAACATGCTGTAGATGTTGCGACCAGCCCTGCCATAGCAAGCAGTCAGCACAGTGGGAGAGGGATTGCCACCCACAGATCAGTGTATGGGGAAATACGGCTTGCATTTGAGTCTTGTCAGACAATATTACATTCAAATCAAATCAAGTTTATTTTATATAGCCCTTCGTACATCAGCTAATATCTCGAAGTGCTGTACAGAAACCCAGCCTAAAACCCCAAACAGCAAGCAATGTAGGTGTAGAAGCACGGTGGCTAGGAAAAACTTCCTAGAAAGGCCAAAACCTAGGAAGAAACCTAGAGAGGAACCAGGCTATGAGCGGTGGCCAGTCCTCTTCTGGCTGTGCCGGGTGGAGATTATAACGGAACATGGCCAAGATGTTCAAATGTTCATAAATGACCAGCATGGTCAAATAATAATAATCACAGTAGTTATCGAGGGTGTAGCAAGTCAGCACCTCAGGAGTAAATGTCAGTTGGCTTTTCATAGCCGATCATTAAGAGTATCTCTACCGCTCCTGCGGTCTCTAGAGATTTGAAAACAGCAGGTCTGGGACAGGTAGCACGTCCGGTGGACAGGTCAGGGTTCCATAGCCGCAGGCAGAACAGTTGAAACTGGAACAGCAGCAAGGCCAGGTGGACTGGGGACAGCAAGGAGTCATCATGCCCGGTAGTCCTGACGCATGGTCCTAGGGCTCAGGACCTCCGAGAGAGAGAAAGAAAGAGCGAAGGAGAGAATTAGAGAGAGCATACTTAAATTCACACAGGACACCGGATAAGACATGAGAAGTACTCCAGATATAACCAACTGACCCTAGCCCCCGACACATAAACTACTGCAGCATAAATACTGGAGGCTGAGACAGGAGGGGTCAGGAGACACTGTGGCCCCCTCCGATGATACCCCCGGACAGGGCCAAACAGGAAGGATATAACCCCACCCACTTTGCCAAAGCACAGCCCCCGCACCACTAGAGGGATATCTTCAACCACCAACTTACAATCCTGAGACAAGGCCGAGTATAGCCCACATAGATCTCCACCACAGCACAAACCAAGGGGGGGGGGGGCGCCAACCCAGACAGGAAGATCACGTCAGTAACTCAACCCACTCAAGTTACGCACCCCTCCTAGGGACGGCATGAAAGAGCACCAGTAAGCCAGTGACTCAGCCCCTGTAATAGGGTTAGAGGCAGAGAATACCAGTGGAGAGAGGGAAACCGGCCAGGCAGAGACAGCAAGGGCGGTTCGTTGCTCCAGAGCCTTTCCGTTCACCTTCACACTCCTGGGCCAGACTACACTCAATCATATGACCTACTGAAGAGATAAGTCTTCAGTAAAGACTTAAAGGTTGAGACCGAGTCTACGTGTAGGTATGTACGGCAGGACCAACTCGGAAAGATAGGTAGGAGCAAGCCCATGTAACGCTTTATAGGTTAACAGTAAAACCTTGAAATCAGCTTAACAGGAAGCCAGTGTAGGGAAGCTAGCACTGGAGTAATATGATCAAATTTCTTGGTTCTAGTCAGGATTCTAGCAGCCATATTTAGCACTAACTGAAGTTTATTTAGTGCTTTATCCGGGTAGCCGGAAAGTAAAGCATTGCAGTAGTCTAACCTAGAAGTAACAAAAGCATGGATTCATTTTTCTGCATCATTTTTGGACAGAACATTTCTGATTTTTGCAATGTTACGTAGATGGAAAAAAGCTGTCCTTGAAACAGTCTTGATATGTTCGTCAAAAGAGAGATCAGGGTCCAGAGTAACGCCGAGGTCCTTCACAGTTTTATTTGAGACGACTTTACAACCATCAAGATTAAAAGTAGAAAGTTTTCAGCCATCCACTTCCTTATGTCTGAAACACAGGCTTCTAGCGAGGGCAATTTTGGGGCTTCACCATGTTTCATTGAAATGTACAGCTGTGTGTCATCTGCATAGCAGTGAAAGTTAACATTATGTTTTCGAATGACATCCCCAAGAGGTAAAATATATAGTGAAAACAATAGTGGTCCTAAAACGGAACCTTGAGGAACACCGAAATGTACAGTTGATTTGTCAGAGCACAAACCATTCACAGAGACAAACTGATATCTTTCCGACAGATAAGATCTAAACCAGGCCAGAACTTGTCCGTGTAGACCAATTTGGGTTTCCAGTCTCTCCAAAAGAATGTGGTGATCGATGGTATCAAAGGCAGCACTAAGGTCTAGTAGCGCGAGGACAGATGCATTACATTACATCAGCAAAGAACGGAAATCAGTCCAATTGTGATTCTGTCCTTTCATTGAACACAAATTACGTAATGATTTTTGTCAGGCATTTTCATTCCCATTTATTGGGAAATATACAGATGTAGGATCTTAATTTGATCACCCTGTTGCAAGACAACTTCCCTGCAATGCAAGACATGTAAAACCTGAACTGTATTTGAGGATTAAAAAAGCATCTGAAGTTTGTAATTTCCACTTTTTTTCAGATTTGATTTTCCCTTTCGAAAAATATATCAACCCCTACAACAATTTACAGTAATTATAATCCACATAATAAATCACAATTCCTTTTACTGCAAGATCATTTTCCTACTGTTGAAAACTGGCTCAAATGAAGATCCTACAATAGTGGGAGAGGAGAGAGAGGATGCTACACTGAGATCCTACAATAGTGGGAGAGGAGAGAGAGGATGCTACACTGAGATCCTACAATAGTGGGAGAGGAGAGAGAGGATGCTACACTGAGATCCTACACAGAGCACATTGTGTGTGGAAGACTATGAGGTTGTCAATTATGTTGAATTGGTTGCATCCCAAATGGAACCCTGTTCCCTAAACTGTAGCACTACCTTTATCCAGAAGTCCACATACTGTAGGTCGAGAGCAGAGCCGTAAAGGGGCATGGCCGAGAGTTCAGTCTCTTAGCACACAGCACTATAATCCTCTATTAAACCCCCAGCCCCTTCACAGCACAGCCAAGTGGTCCGCTAGCAGCTATGTTACATGTGAATTAACAGTGAAGGATCTACTTTAACTGAGCTCTCGACCAGCATTACAATACAACGAATTGTCTCCATGCCCGTTGACCATCCACTGCAATCACATTATCTTTGATGAAAATCACACTTTAAGAGGAATCTGTTATTATTGTGAATATTTCCTAGAAATGACTCTTCATATTTCTATGTATGTTTCTGTTATTAATTAATATCAATACGTCAGCATTATGATGTATTGTCAGTTGCTTGGCTCCTTGATATAGCTGAGGTCTTATATAGTGTACTCATGTATTTACATAGTACACTTCACACCCAACATCCAATTTTGGTAGATGTTTGATTGAGTTTTCATGAAATGTGAATTCTACTAATTACTTTGTTTTCGGGTTTAAATCTAGGTTTTAAATGTGGATGGAAAAAATATGCTTTAAGTTTAATTAACTTGGTATCTATTTTATTTAGACTCTAAAAACATGCTTCAGTTCAGTACTGCTGACCTTTGACCCTTCGATCAGAGACTGGAAGTGTCTCTTCTGAGACACTTCCAGTGTGTGTGTGTGTGTGTGTGTGTGTGTGTGTCTCAGAAGACCCCATGGTGCACCTCTGTAATTCACACCTCAAGGTGACCTGACTCTGCTGTGCTCCTCTACTGAACTGCTCTTGTGGTCCACTGATGATGACACACCTGGTGGTCCACTTATGATGACACGTGTGACCTGGGGGCAACACTCCTTTCTCCTTTATCAACCCTTACTCTGTCTCCCTGGACTAATAACACCCTGCATAGGAGACAGTAAGCTCTGTGTTTACATGACCTTGGTTTGGGGCAGAACGTCAATGATAATGGTCTATAGTTGTTGGAATCACCCCTTGACAGGCGTTGGTTAATTTTTGACTGCATGGGTCATTACAGTTTTGTTTATTCAAATCCTATTGGGGGAAGCTGGCAAATATTTACAGCACAGTTTATCATCTTTTATGGTGTTTTAATTTGGAAGTCTTTCATTGATGACCGGACCCCTAACCTGCCCATACCATCTAAACAACCAAAATAACCCTGACCCCTGACTGTGAAGGCACTTGGGATCTGACACTATGTGTCTCTGGGTGTGTGTGTGTGTGTGTGTGCATCCATGTCTGCTCGTACGCATGCGTTCTATGTGATTAATGACAACAGCCTCCATCTTTCCCCACCGTGCACTGCTCTAGTTTTTCAATCACATTCAGAGGTCAGGGGTCATATTTGGAGCTAACCACTGAAGGGCACTGACTGTTTCTGTGAAATATAATTGAGGCCTGGCCTGACCTGAGGTTTGATCCTCTGGGGGACTCTTCTCTGTCTGCTCCACTACTCTGCTATTCTCTGTCTGGGAACTGTGGGAAGTCTATCTGCAGCCTCTTGATAGGAGGAGCTTTGTAGCAGACCTACCTGGGTTCAAATACTATTTTAATTATTTCAAATTCCTTATCTGTGCTTGATTGAGCTTGCCTGGCACATTGGAACCAATAGAATAGTTCCAACATTTTAAACCCCCACCCATCTGGTACACCTGGCAGGCTTGAGCAGCAACCCCCACCCATCTGGTACACCTGGCAGGCTTGAGCAGCAACCCCCACCCATCTGGTACACCTGGCAGGCTTGAGCAGCAACCCCCACCCATCTGGTACACCTGGCAGGCTTGAGCAGAAACCCCCACCCATCTGGTACACCTGGCAGGCTTGAGCAGAAACAAATACAATCTTTCAAAATATAAAAAATATTTTGAATAGGGTTTGAACCCAGGGCTGCTTTGTAGAGTTGTAGTGTTGTAGAACTGTAGAGTAGAGCTGCTTGGTAAATTGTTTCTAAAGGCAGGAAATGAATGAGATGACCCACTGAAAACCTGCTTTACATGGCCAGAGTTACTCTGAGGACGAGTCTGAAGTTTCTTTAGTGCTCTGAAAAGATCATTGTGTCATGAAAGCTGAACGGGAAGTTTTTGTTGTTGGCAGAAGCATTCAACAATCTATATTAATTTTCAAGCTGGGTTTTCTGGAAATAGCCCTTGTCTTGCCTCTTGTCTCTGTCCTGTTTCCCAGTATCCTTCCTTAGGCATGGTTGGTTGTTGTAACATGCCAGCACCAGCATATGCATGGAAGAAAACAAAGGCATTCAGTAGACTGGGAGTTGTTCCTGCCTTAGTGAATAGCTGTAGTGAATGTGTGTTGACTAGTGATGGCATTTGTACCTAACAGCAGTGGTGATGGATTGCATAACCCTGCTGATGGGCTTGATTGACCACTTTAACAGAGCAGAGATCAGACACTCTCGCTTGACTGGGTCTATGTGGCAGGGAGCGGATAGGGGAAGGAGTGGGGGAAAGAAGAGGTGGGGGGAAGGGGAGAGGAGGAAGAGGGGGGAAGCACTCCTGCTTGGCTGGGTCCAGGAAGAGGGGAAGGGACGGGAGAGAAGAGGAAGGGGAGGAGGGGTGTAAACGTCCGTCCCTGCAACACACCAGTGGTGATGGATCTATCCACAGGGCCGTGTCTGCCACACTGTCCGGGATACACAGCTACAGGCCAGAAGCCCGTTGATGGGATTTATCTTCCTGATCTTTCCCCTTCAGTAACAGAGACTGGCCATGGGGAGCACTAGCTCCATTCTAGCTTCAGGGGTACGTTTCCATACCCTGGTTAGACCACACTGAACAATGTGTCCATGGGAAGAGCAGCGTTCATGCTGGTTTAATCAGGCTACGTTTGGAAGAGCTTTAAGAACAAATCCATGAGGGATGAACACACTTCCAAGTAACTGTAAATGCCCTGTCTGTCTGTCGGCAGAAAAGCACAGCACCTTGGGTTTAAAGTTTTGCGGTTGCACCCTCTCCTCCAGATTAGCCCATAGAAACACATTTCATAACAGATTCATACATGGAAAACCAGATTTTTTTACTGGTACCAGGGTACCTTCAGATTAGTCTTGTGGAGCGTGTGGGCATCCTACAGCAAAACAACAGACACGTATGTGTTCGTGAGAGTCTCACCTTTCCATATCGGTGTGTAGACAAAACTGTTCAGAAGCAACAGACGTTTTCGTGAGAATACCGATTTTCAGGATGTCTTGTGGTCTAACCAACACCGTTGTAGTTCAGTCACCTTCCAGGCCACCATTGGTGGATGAGGTGGATTGAGGCGCAGGCCATGCAACAAAACTAAACATATCTCTAGTTTAAACAGACAGATTTTGACAGGGATTACTTCATCATATTTGTTCCTAGGTGGAACATAAAGCTTCCATGAGAGAGCACCACTGCTACCGATGTTATGTCTTTTTGGGATGGTTTTCAAGGCTAGTCATGACAGGATTGTGCTTTACATTTACAGGTCATTCCTAGGTAATGGTCTTGTAGATATTGTTACCATGTTGTTTCTATGTAAATTCCAGATCATTTAGTAAGTGTCCCAAATAGCAGCCTGTTTCTTGTTTAGTGCACTATATTTGACCAGGCCCTGGTTTACAGTCAATTACATTCCTCCACCTAATCAGTTGATTGTCCTCTCCTCTGCTTGTTAAAGTCATGTTTTGGTCTTAATCAAGCTTAATCAACCAGAGTCATCACACTGTCACAACTGTAATCATTGATCAGGGAGACTAACCACAGTTCGTCTGTGTGGCCTTGGTACTACCGGCCATTCAGCTCCTCTCATGATCGTCTGTGTGTGTGTGTGTGTGTGTGTGTGTGTGTGTGTGTGTGTGTGTGTGTGTGTGTGTGTGTGTGTGTGTGTGTGTGTGTGTGTGTGTGTGTGTGTGTGTGTGTGTGTGTGTGTGTGTGTGTGTGTGTGTGTGTGTGCATGCTCCTTAAAATCCACTTAATCAATTAACTTCCGTTGTGATACCACTTCTTGTTTCGACCTCTAAGTTATCAAGATCCAGGAAAATTTGATTAAGAAAGAGAGGAAGCACTTGAGCATCTCTCTCTCTCTCTCGCCCCCCTGATTTTTGTGAATATTTTATGAGGAACATTGAATGTACCATTAGATCTGTGTGGTATTTTTTGTGCTTGTCATGACTTCTGCCGAAGTCGGTCCCTCTCCTTGTTCGGGCGGCATTCGGCGGTCGACATCACCGGCCTTCTAGCCATCGCCGATCCACTTTTCATTTTCCATATGTTTTGTCTTTGTCTTACACACCTGGTTTCAATTCCCCAATTACCTGTTCATTATTTAACCCTCTGTTCCCCATGTTTGTTTGTGAGTGATTGTTTCTATGTAGGAAGGTCCGTTATTGTGGGCTCTGTTTTTGTATTGCATTTATATTATGTTGAGTAAAATACGTTTATTTACTCATATCTGCTGTCCTGCACCTGACTCTTATACACCAGCTACACACAGCCTCCCGAACAGTGCTAGTATTTTTACATGGCACATTGAATAGAACTATTCATGTTGAAGATCATTTGACCAAATTTCTAAAAAAAGAGGTGAAGAGGAAATTCATTGAGGATTAAATTGCAGGTTTAAGGGAGAGAAGGGAGAGGAAATGAAAATCGGAAGGAAAAGAGGGTGAGAATATTGGGGAGAGGAGAGGAGGACAGCGGCAGCGTGTCTTTTGATTGTCATGTTGCTTCAATTATTGCACTGTTTGTGAGCATCCAGTTTGTTGTCGTTGACACCCGTATGTGTGTGTCAGCTTGTGTTGGTATGAACAGTCTGACTGTTTGTATTTTCGTTGTCACTCCAGGCAAACGAGCAACACATTAGTGCATCAGACTGGAAGCGGATCTGATTGGTGGAGTTGTACCTTCATGATTTAGAATAGAATAATGAACAATAAAGTTTATACATGTAACAGCAAACTGACATAATACTGCTGTTATTAAAGGGCTAGTTCACAAAAATTACAAGATTATGTACTTGTTTCCTTACCTTGTAAGTAGTCTATGACAATGACGGAATGCAATCCACAAGTTGGATTTGTTTACCTAGCCACTATCACCAACCGCGGAAATAAATGAACTATCCCTTTAAGCTGAAGTATTTCTTTAAGCTTAGGTTGAGTTATTATCTGCTAATAATACATCTACCCTCGTCAGAAAGTGTCTGCTGACCTCGTATAATAACTCAGTGATGTTATTGATTAGCTTATCACTTATAGGCTGTTCCCAGAATACTCTTGTGTCAAGAGGTGATGCAATGAGTTTGAGTTGGAACAAATTGATCAGAACGAGTCTGGGGAACATTTTGTTTTTATTAGCTTTTTATAATGAGAATTGAATTACATTTACTACACACACTTATGTACTGATTATCTTAAAATGACCTACCAATCGATATGTAACAGTGGCGTATATTCATTGATGCCAAGAGAAGCAAGGCTTCCCACAAAAACATGTGATCAATAAAAAAAAAAAAGTACAAAACATTGACCTTTCGTCTCTCTGAGTTTTATAATTTTCCTTAAATTCAAAAGTGGCTGTACCTGTCACACTGGAGAAATAATTTGAGAGATGAGTAGCTCATGTACAGTTGAAGTCGGAAGTTTACATACACCTTAGCCAAATACATTTAAACTCAGATTTTCACAATTCCTGACATTTAATCCGGGTAAAAATTCCCTGTTTTAGGTCAGTTAGGATCACCACTTTATTTTAAGAATGTGAAATATCAGAATAATAGTAGAGAGAATGATTTATTTCAGCTTTTATTTCTTTCATCACATTCCCAGTGGGTCAGAAGTTTATATACACTCAATTAGTATTTGGTAGCATTGCCTTTAAATTCTTTAACTTGGGTCAAACGTTTCGGGTAGCCTTCCACAAGCTTCCTAGAATAATTTGGGTGAATTTTGGCCCATTCCTCCTGACAGAGCTGGTGTAACTGAGTCAGGTTTGTAGGCCTCCTTGCTCGCACACACTTTTTCAGTTCTGCCCACTTATTTTCTATGGGATTGAGGTCAGGGTTTTGTGATGGCCACTCGAATAACTTGACTTTGTTGTCCTTAAGCCATTTTGCCACAACTTTGGAAGTATGCTTGGGGTCATTGTCTATTTGGAAGACCCATTTGCGACCAAGGTTTAACTTCCTGACTCATGTCTTGAGATGTTTCTTGAATATATCCACATAATTTTCCTGCCTCATGATGCCATCTATTTTGTGAAGTGCACCAGACCCTCCTGCAGCAAAGCACCCCCACAACATGATGCTGCCAACCCCGTGCCTCACGGTTGGGATGGTGTTCTTCGGCTTGCAAGCCTCCCCCTTTTTTCATCCAAACATAACGATGGTCATTATGGCCAAACAGTTCTATTTTTGTGTCACCAGACCAGAAGACATTTCTCCAAAAAGTACGATCTTTGTCCCCATGTGCAGTTGCAAACCTTAGTCTGGCTTTTTTATGGCGGTTTTGGAGCAGTAGCTTCTTCCTAGCTGAGTGGCCTTTCAGGTTATGTCGATATAGGACTCGTTTTACTGTTGATATAGATACTTTTGTACCTATTTCCTCCAGCATCTTCACAAGGTCCTTTGCTGTTGATCTGGGATTGATTTGCACTTTTCGCACCAATGTACATTCATCTCTAAGAGACAGAACGTGTCTCCTTCCTGAGTGGTATGACGGCTGTGTGGTCCCATGGTGTTTATACTTGCGTACTATTGTTTGTACAAATGAACGTGGTACCTTCAGGCATTTGGAAATTGCTCCCAAGGATGAACCAGACTTGTGGAGGTCTACAATTTTTTTACTGAGGTCTTGGCTGATTTCTTTTGATTTTACATGATGTCAAGCAAAAAGGCACTGAGTTTGAAGGTAGGCCTTGAAATACATCCACAGGTACACCTCCAATTGACTCAAATGATGTCATGTAGCCTATCAGAAGCTTCTAAAGCCAAGACATAATTTTCTGGAATTTTCCAAGCTGTTTAAAGGCACAGTCAACTTAGTGTATGTAAACTTCTGACCCACCAACTGACTTGCCTTAACTATAGTTTGCTAACAAGGCATTTGTGGAGTGGTTGAAAAACGAGTTTTAATGACTCAAACCTAAGTGAATGTAAACTTCCAACTTCAACTGTATCTGATGCTGTCTGGACAATAAGAGTATGACATGTTGCCACTGTGGTATTTCATTGATTGATGCCAGCGAACATTTGGCATCTAAAATAATTTGCTTGTGATGTGTTGTTGTCCTCCTGCAGTAGCTAGCTAGCTAAATCAGGCCTTTCCTAAGCCATGGATGGAGATGGGGATTTGGACATCAGCGATTCTGATCGAACCATAAATTCATACATTGTGCCACTGGCCTGAGACGATTGAAGTTCAATATGTAGGATAGCTGTAGATGTAGTAGGCTCACGTTAACTAGCTTGCTAACTTACCTGGTTCATTGTTGCCCATGCAAGGAAGTTAGGCTAGCAAGCATTTAAGCCAGGTAGCCTAGTCTAGGACATCATAGACCATTTTGCCAAAAGGACAGCGAGGAGTATGGCATTGGTGTTCAGTCTACAAGTAGGGTCTCAACAACATGTTTTTCTACTTGCGTGCACATGCACACACACACAGACAATCTGGATCCATATTTACTCAAGTGTGCAGCACCTATTATTGCTGGTGTAGTGACGCATATCTTTAATCAAACATTTGTCGTAGGAAAAATTCCTAAATCTGGGAAAACAGCTTTTGTTTTACCACTCCTGAAGGGAGGTGATGGTAGTGAATTGGATAATTATCGGCCCATCTCTAAGCTCTCCTGTTTGGCTAAAATTCTAGAGTCATTGCTGAATAGGCAACTACAATCTTTTTGAACTGTTAACAATACTCTTTCTAGTAATAAATCTGGCTTCAGACCTAAACACAGTACTATTATGGCCACTGTACGTGTTGTAAATTATATTACTAATGCCCTAGATAATAAAAAGTACTGTGCCGCCTTGTTCATAGATTTGTCTAAAGCTTTTGACACTGTAGACCATGCGATACTTTTGGGTAAGCTGTCGTTAATAGGACTGGGATCGGAGGCCTGTCGTTGGTTTCATGACTATCTAAAGGATAGAAGTCAGGTTGTTAGAGTCGGAGCCATCCAGTCGGAGCCATTGGAGTTGGTTAAAGGGGTCCCACAAGGTTATATACTTGGTCCATTACTGTTCACTCTTTACATAAACAATATCGGTGATGAGATAAGAAAGTGTCAAATTCATTTATATGCTGATGACACTGTCATGTAGTCTATCGCTTCAACGGCTGACCAGGCATTATCACTATTGGAGACAGATTTTAAGATATTACAAGAGTCTTTTATTCAGCTGAAACTTGTTTTAAATGCAAAGAAAACACATTTTATGATTTTTAATAGGTTCAAAAAGTTGGTTGAAAATACACTTGCACATACGAGCTTAGATGGTTCTCGAATTAATCAAGTCTCTGCATATAAATACTTAGGGATATGGTTGGATGATAAACTGTCTTTTAAAATGCATATTGATGAACTTTGTAAACGGCTAAAAATCCAGCTAGGCTTCCTCTATAGAAACAGGACATGTTTGTCCTCTACAAATAGAAGGCAAAT